>NW_020173953.1:3235487-3473069 GCF_003031525.2 Neophocaena asiaeorientalis asiaeorientalis | reverse complement strand
GGGGTGAAAAAAAAAAAAAAAAAAAAAAAAAAAAAAAAAATCTCTTAGAGTCAAGTAGGCAGGAGAAGAAAGTAGAGTTGAGGAGACTGATGAAGAAAGACCTAGAAGAAATAAAATGAGAAAACAAGGCAGAATGCCACACTAATGGAAGGCTAATGATTAGAAGGAAGAAGAAAAACATAGCTGATCCTCTTAGAATGAAGGGAAAACACAACACAGATATGATTTACTGTTAACCCAATCACCTGCTTTCAAAATTAAATGTATTTATTTACATAAATCTATAATTATTAAATATTTCTTACACATGATGTAATCTACTATAAATTATACGTGCATTTTAAAGACCACATTAAATGAACACTGACTTTGAACTAAAGGAATTTCTATAAATATTATAATAATACTGGATTTTTGTGTGACTATTTTATAGAATTGGATAGATTAAATCTAATATATATGAATTACAAAGTATCTAGTGGGATAATAAATGGCTTATTTTCTATTTTTTTGGATGAATGATGGTTAATAATTATTTTTTTCTCCCAAATTGGAGAAACTTCATGAAGGATGAAGAACATAGGAGATAAACAATGTCAAGAGGGGGAAACAAATGAAAATTTCCAAATTTGATGATGTTCCCAGCATAGAGAAAAAGCATTGATTCAAGAAAGAAAAATTAGTTTAGAAGATCAATAGTACATTTGGTAAGAAGTAGTAAAGAGCTGGAAGAAGAATATAAAACTTTACTACCACATATTCTGGGAGTTTGCAGTGTTTTTATGGAGAGGACTTCACTTTACAAATGAAGGTTGGTGATACAAAGGTTCTGAATTTTATTTAGGGTGGCAAAAAGTCATTGTTTATGATTAACATGAGAGTATCAGTGCAAAAAAGAAAAGGAGAGTATGGGAAAGATGAATTAAGTTGTAGTAAATTTTGCATTTTATTTAATGTGGTGAATTTTTACTAATGAAGAACTGAAAGTAATGACATATTACCAGTGATAATTGGGAAGTAAAATAGAAAGGAATTTCCAGAAGAACAAGATGAAATTGTACATGTTAAGGAAATATTGTCCAGAACAACTGAGCATTTTTGGGGTGGTGAAAATAACAACTGCAATTCTTTATAGTCCCATGAAAGTCCAAAATCTAAAAAGGAACAGATACTTAACTGAATAAAATGGTAGAACAAAATAATTCCACAAAAGCAACATGTATGGTGGTTCTAGTATTCTGAAGAGCCTGCACAAGGCAAGATGGTTTCCAGAGTATAGAATGCACAGAGCAAAATCAAACAAAAACTAAAAGTAATAGTAGGGTTCTTACTTTTAAAGACCTTACACATCTTACAATTCATAACATAAGACACTTATGCAAACAAATAACTGCACAATATGATATAGTACAAATTATTTGCAAAAAATAGTTTCAAATAAAGTACCAATTTTCAGAAGCTTTCTTCTCATTCACTGAAACTCAATCCTCATTTAGCATCTGAAAAAGGATTTTCAAGTCTCATGGTCAAGTATACATACTCTACTGAGGTTGAGTTGAGATTAACTTGGTAGGTCTGAATCAATTTTCTATCAAAAGCTTATTTTGAAAATATTCAGTTGAATGCAGGCAAAACTGCCTCCACATGGTTATTTTTAAAATAACCAGTTTGACTTAACATGGCTTATTCTTTATTTCTGTGTAGAAACACCCATGATTTTCTTTAGGAAGCCTGTACACTCATAAGACTTTCATATTTTAACATATACTCTAAAACAGTACTTTTCAAAAAAAACTTAAAAATTATTTCTCAACTTAAAAGTATTTTTATTGCACAGATATGTTAGTTTGTTGAATGACGTCAGATTGGTTCTTTCTATATGATTCTCCAGAGGACATTTAAAAATTCTCCCTTACATTCCAGTTGGTATTCTTGTTATACTGCCTGTCATACAAGAGGTGCTCAAGTAAAATTTTAAGAATGAATGCATATTGTGAATATCCCTAAAGGGACTTTATTTTACAGCATTTGACAGTGTATTTTTCATCTTGGAAACTTGGGTTTTTGGAATACCTTTTAATACCTCCCAGACCCAGTGTTCCTGGAGAATACTGGAGAATGCTGCTTACATAAACTGCCACAAATCCAATGCAATCAAGGCTAATACTCAAAGAGAGATTTTTTTACTCAAGAGTGTTTATCAAATAATGGTTTCAAGGAAATAGGATATGACTAAATGAATTGGCAAAGAAATAATGATCACTGTGTCTCAGAATATCAACCTGATTATGTCATTCATTTGCTCAAAAGCTTCTCTTATTCTCCACTATATTTAAAATGAATTCCATGCATTTTGCAATACCTTGATATTTAAATTACTTTATTATTTGACCCCAGTATATCAGATTCTTTTCTCTAGTTTGTTCCTGTGGTGGGGGAAAAAAAGAAAAGCATACCTTTCTTTTTATTGAGAAGAAAAGAGAGTAAACAAAATAAATAAGTAAAGTACAATTGGCTATATGGTGATGAATGATATGAAGAAAAATTAAGTGGAGAAAGATATATGGGAAGATAGAAGTTATAAATAAGAATGATCAGGGAAGGCCTCGCCTAGATGGTGACATCTGAACAAGACCTGAAGAGGGTGAGGGGATGAGTCACATAGACTCATGACATTAAAGTTGCAGGTAGAAGCATAGCAAGGATAAAAGCCCTGAGTGGACCCATGACTAAAGTTCTCTGAGGACTGTTTCACATCATTTCTCTTTCCTTTTTCTCTACTCCTGTGTCACCCACCTTCTATCTCCATTTATTTACCCAATAAGTCAGTGATTTTGTTGTATATACACTTTTCTTCCTCACTAAGTTGGAGGTTCTTTGAAGGCCTATTCTGGGTCTTATTCATCTTTTTATTTTCAGTAGTGCCTAGTGTGATGTTATGTTTTTTAGGAAGCTCTCAACAAATACTAATTAAATTGAAGGCATATTTCTCAATTTGGCTTTCCCATTTCCATCCCTCTCCTATGTGCTGCTGTAGATTTTAGGGTAATATTACTGGCACCTGACAAGGCAGGGATCCCTAATCTCCTATCTTTCTTTAGGAGCCTGAGATGGGGATCCTGTAGAGGATGGGAGATTTTCAGTGTTAGAGTTGGGAGGAATTACTCCCCTGCAACTGAAGAATTTTCTTTTTCTTGTGTCCTTGCTGGGTTGGTGATACAGAGCTTTTACTGCTTGGTGGCCATGTAGACCATGAAGTCAAACACATGGTTGCTATGGTTATATTAATTCTCCCACTGGGAAATGAGCTTCATGTAGTATTCACTGAATCAATGCCAACCTCAGCCTCAAAGCTGAAGGTGTGATTTTTCACTTTGAATATCATAGGAGGCAAACTGGTCTTTTTTATATCTCAGGATATGATCTTCAGAGAACTCTTCAATGTCTGCTTCATCACCTTCTTAATGCATCGTATTTGGTAGTTCTACTAGGTTGAATAGTATCCTGTCCAAATTCATGTCCACCCAGAACCTCAGAATGTGACCTTACTTGAAAATGTATTTGCCGATACATGTATAATCAAGATAAGATGAGGTAATATGGATTAGACTGTACCCCAGTTAATCCAATGACAGATGTCCTTATAGGAAAGAAGAGGGAAATTTGGTCAGAGATATGCACAGAGGGAAGAAAAGAGATACACAGGGAGAATGCCTGTACATTAAATGTCTCTGTGAAGACAGAGGCAGAGAATGAAAAGATGCATCTACAAGCCAAAGAATGCCACAGATTGCTGGCAACTGTCAGCAACTAAGAGAAAAGCATGGAACAATTATCCCCCTGAGTCCCCAAGAGGCAACTAATCCTGCTGACATCATGATTTTGCACTTTTGGCCTCTTGAACTGTGAGAGAATACATTTCTATAGTCTTCAGTCAGCCAGTTTGTGACAGTTTGTTATGGCAGGCCTTGGAAAATTATACAGTAGCATTCTCTAGACAGTAGGTCAGACCTAATATAATCAGGTTGGGTGTGAGGACACAGAAGACCACACCAGTCAGTTTCAGAGGCAGCTCTGGGATAACTTCCCCCACAGCCTGGGCTGTGCCAAGAAATACAGGGGCTGTGCTCTGGACAGTACCATGGCCATAGTGCCACTGCCAGTGGACCATCTTTTGTCTTCTGGGCGGCAGTAATGTCATGGACTGTGGTTGTCAGAGCTTTGTTAGTTCCCTCACAATGCCAAAATTTCATGAATGACCTTGGCTAAAGGAGTCAAGTACTTGGTGCAGTACAACGCTTTGGTGACAATCTTGAGGGAGTTGTCATTTCTCTTGGTTTAGTCTCATTCCCAAAACAGAGGCAACAGCAGAAGTGGGAGAGAAAATGACCTTTTGGCTTCACTCTAATAGTGGGGCTTGGCATTTTCTCAGGTTGTTATTACAAGAAAACTTTGGGAAGTATAGCATATGTCTATTACCTTGATTGTGGTGATGGTACAATGGGTGCTTGCATATGTCCAAACTCATTAAGTTGTACACATTAAGCATATGTAGTTCTTTCAACTATTCTTCAATAAAACTGTGAAAAAAAAAGATACATGGACTCTACAATATATTCAGCACCAGCATTACCCTGTTTGATGTTGGTGGTATCCCAATTCTAGAAAATGGAGCTGAGTTTTCCAATCACTATAAGTTTTGTGTTCTCAGCCTTGATGGTACCATTGAACTTGCATTGGCTATTCTTGGGGTCAAGAAAAGGGTTATTTATGGCCACAATAGCCACATTGTAAGAACTGAAAACAACTCTGGTCACGTGATCACATCTGTTCATGCCAATCTTCACCATCATGTCTCAAGGATGAAGTTGGCTTTGGACCAGAAGCTGTGGCTTTTGATTGAATAAGGAAGAACAGAGGCTCAATTTAGCTTTCATTGGTTTCTTGCTATAGCTCTTATAAAATGGAAAAAGAAAGATTTAAAAGAGTTGTTTTTTTTTTTAATTCAAAGACTTCATATGTACTAAGCCAGAAACTCTTTGGAGATTTTATATATATATATATTTTTTTTTTTTTTTTTTTCTTCCTCAGTAAAGCAATCAGTAAAAAGTTGTTTTTGCCACAGTCACTTGTTTTGCGAACATCCCACATTGCAAAGATTGTTTTGCACTTTTCTGTGAGTATCAGAAATAGGCAAGAACAATGAGATAGCTTTTTGCCATTGTCACAATCTTCAGTTAAGTGATGCATAGCTTCACAGTCAAATGTCGACCATGCCTGCAATGCTCCTTGATTAAAACATGGGAATTCTAAATCTCTTCTATTTCATAGCTAATATTTAATGAGACCAGGTTGTATGTCAAGAATTCCCATCTATGCCCTATAAAACAGACAAGGATGTACTGAGTAACACAAGTGCATTTTATAGGTGGTGAGATAAATATTTTAATAAGATGTAAATCAAAATGACATATAGGGTGTGACAATTGTCCTAAGTTGTAATAGTAAACTTTGCTTTAAATAAAGTGTAATATATTTCCTAAATTTTCTTCCTTAATTTCATATTGAGCAAAATACTAATCCTGTAGAAACAGTCACAGGTATTACGACCAATGTACTTGGCAGATTTTAAGCTGGAGAAGTAAATGTGAAGAGTAATACCAACTTGTGATAATAAACTTTTTGATAATATTGCCACTGAGTTTCTATGAGAAGAACAAAAGGTTTGGATTGGATTTAATTAAAAAATATAAAGACTGTGTTGTCTGGAAACTTTATGAATTGTGTCTCAGAGGATGGCTAAGGGATGGAGCCATGCTTTCTGCAATAAACAAGGAAGATTTTTCTTTACTTAATAAACAGTACCCTTACAGAGCATGCGGTCCAAGGCCATGATATTTTAGCTGAGGAAACTGAGGTT
Organism: Neophocaena asiaeorientalis asiaeorientalis; assembly: GCF_003031525.2. Taxonomy (NCBI): domain Eukaryota; kingdom Metazoa; phylum Chordata; class Mammalia; order Artiodactyla; family Phocoenidae; genus Neophocaena; species Neophocaena asiaeorientalis. The sequence goes on along the minus strand of NW_020173953.1, from coordinate 3,467,149 downwards.
TAGAGAAAAGAAATTATTTGACCATCAGAAGAGCTGATGGTAATACTATTTATGAATCTACACAAAGCTGTCAAAATCAATTTCTTTGGGGTTCTTTGGGGTTCTTGTAGAATAAGTTGATAAACAATCAAATATAACATGCTTATTTCCTTAGGCCATACTTGCCCAGTTTGCTGGATTTGAGAATAGGCTGTTTAGTTGTTTTTGGATAAACTAATAAAATTATAGTCAACAATTATAATGTTAAATACAGGATGGAATTTGTGGGGAAGGAAATGTTGAACCATTAGTTCCAAATATGTCCCTCATGTAATGAGAAAAGCATGCATTTTTAAAACACATTTTCCTATTTGGTATTTTGTTTAGGTTCTAAATAAGTGGTTAAAAAAAGCTGACTCTTGCTATATCAAGATTCTGATTATCCAAACATTTAAACATATATATGTGGAAGCTTATAACAAAAGAAAGCATGCCATGAATAACATGAATAGAGGATATGTATTAAGTCTACGAAAAAAATCATTTCTAGGATGACTCATTAGGCAAAATCCTTTTGTAGCAGCAGATAATGTATTTTTATGAAGCCTACTACGGATGGGAAAATAGCACAGTAAAATTCACCACACTTATGTGAAGCAGTGTCAGGAGTGAGATGGTAGAGTGTGTGGTGACCCCTACCCACTCTCAGTCGTCCAGGTGACTGGCATCTCCTGTCCCCACCACCTCCTGGCACTTTGTGTTGCAACGAGGAAGGGGTCTCTCATGGGATCTGTGGGGTCTCTCATGAGAATATAGCTTTGGTTGAGTCTGCGCCTATAGACATGGCTGTGGCGATGCCTCTGGCTGCTGGGGTGTCTGCTATCTTCTATAAATGGCTATTTCTGTCACTGCTTACAAGTTAAATGCTTTTTGTGCCTCCAGACTGCTAGATTTGTAGGTGATGTGACAGACTGAATTTTTGTGTCCTCGCCCCACAAAGTCACATACTGAAATTCATTTTAACCCCCAATGTAATTGCATATGGAGATGAGACCTTTGGAAGGTACTTAGAATTATATGAGGTCATGACCGTGGGGTCCTCGTAATGGGAAGGCAGAGAATGAGGTTTCTCTCTCTCTCCACTCCACCCTGCCCACAAACACAGAGGAAAGACCATGAGGACAGAGGGAGAAGGCAGCCACCTATGTACATCCCAAAGGGAGAGCCATCACCAGAAACAGAACCTACTGTCACCTTGATTTTGGACTTCTAACCTCTAGAACTATGAGAAACCTATGATTTTGGACTTCTAGCCTCTCAGTTGTTTAAGCCACCCAGTCTATGGTATTTTGTTATGGCAGCCTGAGCAGATTAAGACAGTTGATTTCTGTAGCACTTCATGACATTGTTTCTAGACCTAATTCAACACTAATTATCATTGCAAATCCATTTTGAGGAGTGTCTACAAAATGATGCATGGGTCAGGTTATTATGGTAATGGCATAACATGGCCAGATGACAGGTCATATGATTCTAAAATGTACCAAAATTATGTTATAATAATATTGCTTGATCATTCTGATTGTGCTTGTGCAATGACACATTTAAAACTTTTGAATAAAATAATTTACTGATTTTTAATACACATTTCTATTAGCTCAATTAATTTGTTTTCTTATTATTTACATAGGACATGGTGTTATAAATAATTTTCACCAGCTGAGTTTTCAATAAAAGTCATTGATACAATGTTTTAAACATACAAACCTTGATAAATTGATTTCAATACCTCGGCAGCATTTTCTGTGGATCCAGAAAAAAAAAGTACTTGCTTTAAATGCTGTGAATGTAAAATGAGAGCACATATATGTACTGTCTAGGATGAAGCCTAACACACAGTATGTGCCCAACAAGTGTTAGTTATCTTCCTTTGTCTCTTAGTTCTCATAATTTGTCCTGAATGATCATCCCGAAACCCCAGTGTCCCATAGTAAGGGAGAGGGGTGTAAATATTAAAGATTAAAGTGAAAGATTAAAGAACTTATAGTTCTTCTCCCTTTCAGAGTTGGTTGTCACAGACTGGATAAAAAATGAGTTGGTGGTTGTGGTAATAGTGTATTTTACACACATATAAAATACAGGAGATGGATTTAAATCAGATTTGGTGGCTTGTGATTTTGAGGACAAAGGGTCAAAGAGATCCCATAGTCCTAAATCACAGTGGCTGTAATACATTGAACACCAACTCAAACTTGGATTGCCTTTAAGTTGTGGTTAAGAAGTAGAAAAACTTGAGAGCCATGATGGTGGTGGTGATTTTATTTGTAGCATAAACATTAATTTATATTTTTGAGGTGGGGCATATACTATTAAATTGAACCATATGAAATGGATTACACTTGAACATGTCTGCTGAAACATCAATCACATATGGTTCAACCAAACAGTTCTGGAATGAGGAGAGCAAGTCCTGGCTACAATAGTCTCTAGTTATGTCATGTAAAATCCTGCAACAGCATATCTCAGTTTGTTTCTCTGTAATATGGGCTCGTGATATTTGTCCTATTCCCTAGACAAAAAGAATGAATGTGAATGTGATTTGAAAACTGTGAATACCTGTATTCAATCAAATTAAGTCATGGTAGAACATCCTTAAATGTGTTGGTTAAAAAATAGTTCTGCCAAAACTACATTTGCTTGCATGTGGTTATGGGCACTTACCATTATAAAATTAAAGAAGTCCATACGGATTGTGTTGAAGGTAATTCTTTAAGGCTTTTGAAAAATCTGTGAAAGGAACTAACTAAATGTATGAATCCAAGCATATCGTGAAGATATATAAGTGGACACATAAAATAACTGCTGTCCAGAGAGGAGCAGAGGCTGTGGAGACCTTTGGACACAGCATAAATTTTTACTAGATAATGAAGTCCAAAAAGGACAGATTGGACATTAAATTCTACAGAGTCATTATTATGTACATTTTCACTGAATTTTTATAGTGCATAATCATATTACAAATCAGGCTTTACTATTTGAAAGGAAAGGCACTGACAAGGAAGCCAGTGATGTTTATCAAATTCCCCTCCCTTCCACTTTAATCACTCTGAGGACAAGGGAGATAACCAATGGCAGCTAATAATAAAACTGATAAAAATTCTTACATAAAATGTTTTCTTCCACACTAGGAGGCATGCACTTAATGTATATATTCACCATACTGTAAGTGACACACAATCTAGGATTTTGCTTCAAGACTTTTTAGTCAACTTTTTGGGACTTCCCTGGTGGTCCAGAGGTTAAGAATCCATGCTTCCACTGCAGGGGGCATGGGTTTGATCCCTTATTGGGAAACTAAGGTCCTGCATGCCATGTGGCCAAAAAAAATAAATAGAATTTTTAGTCACTTTTGCTCTACATTCAATTGCAATGGACTGAATGTGTATGTCCCACTAAATTCATTTGTTGAAATCCTAACCCCTAATGTGATGGTTTGAGGAGGTGGGCCCTTTGGGAGTTAATTAAGATGGCGCTCTCATGAACTGGATTAGTGTCCTTCTAAAAGAGAACCTGGAGGCTCTCTTACCCACTGTCATCCCAGTGAGGATACAATGGGAATTTGACAGTCTGCAACTGGGAAGAGGGTCCTTACTAGAATCTGACCATGCTGGCACCATGATCTCAAACTCCCAGCCTCCAGAGCTGTGAGAAGTAAATTTCTGTTATTTATAAGTCACCCAGTCTGTGACACTTTGTTATACCAGTCTGAACTAAGACATAATTTAAAATTACATTTACCCGTGAAAAAATTATTTTAATATTCAAGGGCCTGCTTCCCACATAGAATCAAAACCTTTGGAATTAGAGTTGAGGAATCTGAACCTGAGAAGAAGTGATATGAACCTTTAGAGTATTTATAACAGCTTGAATAGAATATTTTCATAACTTTTTTCCAAATATAAGTATTTCATTCTTTAATTTTATGATTGCTTACTTTAATTTTAGAAATTTTATAAATGGAAGAAAGTAAGTTTCCTAACCACTCTATTTTTATGATATATATTTTAATGGGGGTATATTTTTATTAAATATTATCATTTTTCACTTGTAAACTAAAGAAGTATTGTATGTATTATGTGCCTATAGCCCTTGGATTAATTTCTACCACATTTTGCCAAGTACACTCTTTATATAGTTCTAGTTAGTTTTGAACCATATATCATTTTTCCAGTGAAAAGTCTAGAAGGTTCCCTTCTTATGTTTGAAGTCTCACTAGGCTCCAAATTACATTTCTACTACAGAGATTCAATTGCAAGAAGGAGGTAGGAGGAGAATGAAAAGTTTTCTGAGGTGAATTTTGTGAGGAAGTTCTGCTAACATAATAAAGTGATATTGTGAGTTATATATATCCAAAGTTTTCAGAACTTTTTTTTAACATTTTATATTCTCCCAAAGTCTCTTTGGGAAAAACCCTGAATTACTATGAATGGATGTTTACCTTATACCATGGAACATGCCTTTAACCTAAATGTGTTTCCATTTTTACCCATTTTTTAAAAATCCAAACTTCATGTTGAAGTTCCCTGGAGTTATATGACCCCAACTCGATTTTCTCAATAAGCTTATTGCAAAGACTTCACATGTACAGTTTATACACCAACTTATATAAAAGTTTTCTTTACCATTTAATCACTGTTTAAGAGTATGTTATATATATCACATTATATATATCAATGCAGATTAATTTTCTGCCAAGATTTACTCATATGCTTGGATTTGGGTAAGGGTCTTACTTTTGAAGTCAATCTCTTTACCCAAACTAATGAAAGAAATTGACAAAGTCTTTTTATGAACACAATATAACTCTCACTTATGAACTTGAGCATCATATGAACAGAAACTTATAGCTTGTTATATTCACTTGCTCCGTGGAACCACTTGCTTTAGTCTTCTGTGCTCTTTTTTGGAAAAAATGTTACTTATCTTTGTTTGAGATGGTTCACTGACAATACAACTTAAGGAAAAAAATTAAGTTTAGCTTCAGAGGGCACATAGTAAATTTAATAAAATTATTATCTGGATAAAATTAAAGTTTTTAAAAAGCATGTGAAAACACTTCATGACTGATTTTTATTCATTTTTTTTCCCATGAAGCAAAAGATGAAGGAAACATTAACTCTTGGCTTATTGGCAGACTTTTCTCTGAATTTTCTGGGAGGAATAAGAGAGAAGAATCAGAAGAATACTGCTATGGCACTCAGGGTAATAGCCCTTAATAGGTCCAAGTAAGTGTATGTTCTACATTACCAAGGTCTAGAAATATCAGGGTAAGATTAAACAGAGATTAATAACAATAGAAGACATTAAGTATGTGATCTAATTGTAATCGTGTGTTTCTCTAAATTTCATTCTTCTTTCACTTTAATAAATTTAATAGATTTATAGTAATTGCCAACAGTTGTGCTTAAATATTTTAATTATGATTTCTATTTTGGTAAATTGCACAATTAAGTAGAAATAGAACCTCTCACTTACCCACACATATGGAATCAATGTCTTAGAACTGAAAGTATAAGCAGGAGTCACTCTCTATATATATCGTGTTTCACTATAAAAAGCAGAAGAGATTTATTTATTTGCATATGACCAATACATTAATTTAAGGAAGACCAGAAAGGCCAGATGCCTTTATATCTATGCTATACATAGATCTAAAATTATACAATTAATTAAAAGTCACAGGCAAATATTGCATATCACATATTGGTTTGAAATTATTGATTTTGTGAGGAAAGGGAGCATGAATAATTCTCACAAAGAACATGGCCATAGGGGATAGAAACAAAAATGAATATTTTAGAAATCATAAAAGGATGGTGTTTGGGCAACTTGAGGTAGAAATCAATATAGAGAAAGAATTTGAAGAATTAGCCATGATGTATGTACAGCAAGAAAAGACAGAGCTGAACAAGTAGAAGGGGCACTTATCTAGAAGAGTGATACTAAACCAATAAAGGTAGCTGAACAGTTGAGTGATACAAAAATCATACAGACAGAGCATTACTCTGCATGTACTAAGGATGTGCAGAAAAGGAGGACTGCTTGCATGGATAAAGACTATCATTAAACTTAGAGTTAAATTATGTCTCTTTAGGTTTGGATTCAGAAAACCTTTTGAATGTCAGAACATATGTTCAAAATAGTGATATTTATGATTATTGTGTATTGATTTTAAAAATAAAACTTTTAGAGAATTGGTGAATCAGTAAGTTCCAACCCGAAGTCCTGAATCTATACAGTTCTACTAAGTCAGTAATGGGATCTATGAATGATTTTTAATGTATAAAATCTTTAAGAAATTATACATATTCCTGTGTGATTATGTTGAAAGGGCACTTAAAAATGTTTCTTTAGTGTTGACTAAAATTAAATCAATTTAATGCACTAATACTATATCTTATGCTGATACAAAGTTCTGATTGGCCCCAATATGTCTTTGATTAATAAAAAATGAGAAGATACGTATTACTTCATAAATGCAGTGCTCCCAGCAAATTTCCCTGCTGTTGTCAATGAGCAGCAGTTTATTGCTCTGTAGTTTTAAAATCTACAAGGCTTTGAAGAAAATTTGTGTGACACCCCAGGCCTTGCTCCACTGTCTCTGGGAAATGGTGATATATGAGAGCAGTAGGAAAGGAACCTATGCTTTGCAGGAATTACACCTATAGTCACTCTTTTATTTTGTTATGACAACCTGCTAGGTTTTTACTACTGGTAAAATTATGTACTATGAATACAACTATAAACAAGATTATTGTTTAGAATAGAAAGAGAGATAAAGAATTTCTCAGACAAGCAAAAACTAAAAGAATACAGCAATACTAAACCTATCCTAAAAGAAATATTGAAAAGTCTTCTCTAAATAGAAAAGAAGCACGAAGATATTGGAAAGAGGAAATCACAACTGGAAAGTCAATCACTTAACTAAGCCAGTAGACAGTTAACAAAAATTTATTTGTGGAAGCGATGATAAACACAAGGAACAGCAAAAGGATAAACATGAAGATGTAAAAGAGGATGTCAAAATCATAAAATGTGGGGCAGCAAAGTTAGAAATGTAGATTCTTTTTTTAGAATGTGTTTGAGGCTAGATGACTATCAATCTAAAGCAAGCAGATATAGAAAGGGGTTAACATACTTGAAAACAGGGTAACCACAAATCAAAAACATACAGTAGATTCACAAAAACTAAAGAGAAGAAAATCAAGTGCAAAATAAAAGGAAATCATCAAACCACAAAAAAACACACAAAAAACAAAAATAGAAAGGAACAAAGAAGCAACATAGAATCAACTGGAAAACAAGGTTTAAAATGGCAATATACACATATTTATCAATAATTACCTTAAAGGTCAATGGACTAAATGCTCCAATCAAAATACATAGAGTGGCAGACTGGCAAGCCTATTCACACAAAAAACAAAAATAGAAAGGAACAAAGAAGCAACATAGAATCAACTGGAAAACAAGGTTTAAAATGGCAATATACACATATTTATCAATAATTACCTTAAAGGTCAATGGACTAAATGCTCCAATCAAAATACATAGAGTGGCAGACTGGATAAAAAAAACCAAAAGCCTATAATATGCTGCCTACAAGAGACCCACTTTAGGACAAAGGACACAAAAAGATTGAAAGTGAGGGGATGGAAAAAGATATTTCATGCAAAAGGAAGTGACAAGAAAGTGGGGGTCACAATACTCATATCAGACAAAATAGACTTTAAAACAAAGGTCATAATGAACGATAAAGAAGGGCACTATATAATGATAAAAGGATAAGTACAAGAAGAGGATTTTACACTCGATATATGTGCACCTAATATAGGAGCACCCAAATACATAAAACAAATACTGATGGACATAAAGGGAGAAATTGATGGGAATACAGTAATTTTTATTTTATTTTATTGTATTTTATTTTATTATGGTGGTAAGAACACTTAACCTGAAATCTACCCTTTTAAATTTTTAAGTGCACAACACAGTACCATTAATTATAAGTACAGTGTTGTACAGCAGATCTCTAGAACATACTCATTTTGCATTACCAAAACTTTATAGCTGTTGAACTGCAAATCCCTGTTTCTCCTCCTCCAAGCTCCTCATACTATCATTCTACTCTGTTTCTATGAGTTTGACTATTTTAGTTACCTCATACAAGTGGAATTATGCAGTATTTGTCCAGTGACTGCCTTATTTCATTAACATAATATTCTTCAGGTTCATCCATGTTGTCAAAAAAGGCAATATTTCCTTCTTTCTTAAGGCTCTGAATAACACTCCATTGTGTGCATACACCACGTTTTCTTTATCCATTCATCTATCGATGGACGTTTAGGTTGTTTCTAAATCTTGGTTGTTATGAATATTGCTGCAACGAGTATGAGAATGCAGATATGTCTTCCAGATTCTGATTTCAATTCATTTGGTTAAATACCCAGTAGTGAGATCGCTGGATCATGGTAGTTCTGTTTTTAATTTTTGGAGAAACGTCCATGGTGTTTTCCCCAGCAGTGGTACCCTTTTACATTCCCACCAACAGTGTACTGAGACTCCAACTAGAGAAAATTTTAGTAGTTAGACGATGAAATAAAGCCAAGAATTAGGTTTCAACACCTGTGTTTTTCCAGTCTTAAGTGGGCTGTTGTGATTAATGAGCAGAACCTTGCAGAAGAGAGCTATGCATTCACCACTGTCCAGCACTTCTTTTTCCCATTAACACTGGAATCACCCATCATTTGGAAGTTATACTACTTCTGTAACTGAGTTTTTATGGAATTCCTACTGATGTCAAACTGTTCACCAAAGTGCTCCATTCATATAATTCTGAGAATTGGGGACTATGACATTTGAAAATAGATGGAGAAAGAATAGCAATTCCTAACACACTACAAACACTATGGTCTTCCCAGCACAGTAAATGTGACATCCTTCTTAGTCTGTAGTAACTAAATTTTGGCATGACTTTTACTCTTAACAGAAAAACGACTGTTTTTAGAGTCATGACTGCTTATGCAAGTGTTATGGGTTGAATTGTGTTCCCCCTAAAAGATGTTGAAGTCCTAACCTCTGGTATCTGTGAATGTGACCTTATTTGGAAATAAGGATTTTGTAGATAATCAAGTTAAGGGTAGGTCACTAGGGTGGGCCCTCATCCAATATAACTGTGTTCCTATAAAAAGGGAAATTTTAGACACAGACACAGACACTTACAGAGGGAAGATGATGTGAAGATGCAGGAAGAACACAATTTACAAGCCAAGAAACACTTAGAAGCTACCATGAGCTGGGAGAGAGACATGGAACAGATTCTCTCTCACAGCCCTTGGAAAGAACCAACTCTGCCAACACCTTGATGCTGGACTTCAAGCCTCCAGAACTGTGATACAATCAATTTCTGTTATTTAAGCCACCAAGTGTGTGGTACTCTGTCATGGCAGCCCTGGCAAGCTAATATAGTAATCTAGCAGTAATTGCTGGATATTGTTAACTTAGATATTTTTTCTAGTATTTATCAATTGATATTATTTTCCTGAAATGACCACAAAGTGAAGAAATAGCAGAAAAATGCTGATAGAATATGTAAAAAGAGTTTATCATTTGCATTAATATGTCTTTTATTAGATTTAAAGAAGAAAACCTTAGAAAACAAATTTTTCATATCGTTTATGTTTCTGATTACAAAGGTAATATTTTATCACTGTTTTACATTTATAAACTACAGAAAATTTAAAGAAATTAAAATAAACCATAGTTACATTAACCAGAGATAATTACAACTGTAATTTTATTACTTTTGTTTCTAGGCTTTTTAAAAACTGTATGTTTGTACATGTATTTCTTTCTGACAACTTTTGTGAAACAATAGTTCTTATTAATTTTCCTTTATTTTAAAATCATAGGGTCATATGGAGCTAGTGGGGCTAATATCTTACTCTCTCATGTGTTTGACAGGATATAGGCTGGTATTATAACCAATGACTTATCTTTTAAAAACACATGTAATTTCATGTTCATATTTGCCATTGTCCTAAAATAGATATTCTAAAAAGCATGGCATGCTACCGTTAAACATTGAAGTATTTTGTTTGGACTGGAATATAAAGCAGTAATCCAAGTGTAGCTCTTATGAAATGTCAAAATGACTACCTAACAGGATGCTTTGTAAAATGGTTTATAAATTCTATGTAAATGCTTCACAACCCGTAACTTCAAAACACAAACAGATGTCATGAGCCTGTGATTTCAGTCTAAGAGGTGGCCCGAGAGTGCTTGTCCCATTACAAAGACCATGGGAAGGTGCGGAGGACTCACTAATGAGATTATTTCCTTTTAGTTGATCTCTCATTATGAAATGTATAAAATATAAATGTGGCCTTTATTATTACTAGCAGTAGATAATAGTAACTGAGGTTTGATTCTACCTCCTTCAGGGCGTGTTGCACTAACTTTTAGTGTGGCTTACATATATGAACAATGTACCTAACTATACTAATGATGTCTCATCTTTATTTACCCATATATGGGTTGCTAGATTTAGCAAACAGAAATGCAGCACAACTAATTAAATTTAATTCTAGTAACAGTGAATGATATTCTAATATGTGTCCCCCAAATACGGCATGGGACATACTTATATTAAAAAAGTTATTCATTGCTATCTGAAATTCAAATTGAGTGCCCCTGTATTTTATCTGGCAATCCTCAGATACCAATGGGTCCTTCTGAAACTCAACACATGCTTATTCCAGATAAGGTTTAAGAAATGACTTTCTGTGAGACAGTTGTTTCAGCAGTCAAAGAGGAAATTTGTCTACTCTAAACATGCTAAGTGTTGCAGAGAGAAGCTGAATAAAGAGAACAGAAAGAAAGAGAAACTCTCATTTTCTCAGTGAGAATTTACCTTTTCTGGTTCCATATTTAAATTGTTTATAAAAGCATATTCCTCCCAAAAGAAAAAAAATTTTTTAAAGCCTTGAGACCTCTCTGTTGATTGTCTCTGCCATTCTGCCACTAATCTGATTAGTACAGATTGCTTGGGTTGACATCTGATGACTTTTATAAGAAATACAATGTGTATTTTTAGGGGAGTTGATTGTCCTTTATGTATCAAGTAGTTGAGATATTCACGGAAATGGTAGGCTCACAAACAGTTATAAAAGTGAAAACTACAGCCTCTATTGGATATAAAGTTGTATTATTTGCTGGGGTTGGGGAAAGGAGTAGAGAGTTAGTGGGGAAGTACTGAGATTAAGGTTCAAGGATTACATTTTGGTATGACATAAATGGGGGATAAGGACAAAGGACCACTTGAGAAAATTCTCCCTCTGGATTCTGAAGAAATTATATTTACCTGACTTAGGAGGCAGGGTGGGTCGATATGCATTTACATATTTAACTCTAGAGAGACATCAATGACAATTTATAAATCATGGAATCTGAAAACTAGATATGATGTTAAGGTCTTTTGAAATATGGGCATATAGAAATGAGGTAAAAGCCGTACAAAGGAATGATAAATATTGAAAATATGCTGGAGCTGAGGAATGCTGATTTGAAAAAGAAGGAGGGAGGCATTAGGGAGCATGTGTGTGAGGGCTTCACATTGAAAACTGAAAATCTGACACTGATTATTTTCAAAATAAATTGGCTTTAAATCAACTGAGAGTAGGAAATGAGTAATGACGAGGCAAGCGGCCAACTATTGGTTTAGGAGATATATCAAGGAATTTAACATAGCTCCAACTTTAGTACAAGATATAATTATAGATTAGTGAAGAGACAGGCAGTGTGTTATTGTACTTCATGACACTTGTGGAATGTATATTCGTAACTCACTGGGGACGTGTGTACAGAGTACACAAATTATTTCTGAAAATATGTGACTGATTTGCGGAAACTGAAAAAGGTCCATAAAATGAGAGGATTTCTTATGACATAAAATCAAACAACAATAAGCTTTCTTAAATATAATCTTTTGTGGAAACAAGATGACAAATTGTGATATGCACTCGGTAGATGTCTGATTATGTAGAAAGAGCCTAAGGCAGGCTGTGATACTGAAACTCAAGTAACTTTCTTTTAAAGCTAAGCTGCCTTCTTATCTCCGGATGCCATCTAATTCAATTACTACAGAAATGTGTGTGGAGACTGGCTATGGCTCCTGCTACGTTTGTGGGTATGGCTGTGGCTATGGCTTCCACCGCAATGGTAGCTGTTATTATGGTTATTATGGCTAACAACTATTTCATTATAGATGACTCAATGAGTTTTGATTCTAGAGCATCATCTTTGAGCATCCTTTGTCTCTTATTTAATTCCTTAGAGATCCATGTGCTTTAAGCACCCTTAGCCTCAACAGCCCTCCACTCAAGAAAAGACTCATTGCCTGGTGAAAACCTCATTTGTCTTCAAAATTCATTTTAGTCCTGGACATGATGTGCTATCATTTACTGATTGAAAGTGTGACTGATTATTTTGAAATTTTGAAAAATATGAAAATTCTCTGTGTGTAAGAGTCAATACTTGCTTTAGGCTTTCTGACCATTCTGGGAAACCAGATAACTGTTTAGTTGAGTTGAGCCATATGTTCTTAGTCATTGGTTCTTAAACTTCAATAATTCTTTTTCTCTTTATCTTTTATATTCTAATAAAAATTTGAGTTATTTGCCAGTGTCTGATACATATTCAGTAATTAATAGAGATTTATTAATTGATTGAATATGTTTCCAGCTACACAAAAAATGAAGAAAGGAAGTGGAATGGTCTCATCTTTGGTGTGAAACAGTAGGTTATGATGAACAAAAACAAAGAGAAGAGAAAGAGATAGAAGCGGTCAGAAATTTTTAAGTGATGAAAGGGAAGACTGTCTCAGAGATGAAGCTGTAGTCGTGAAATCCATGGTGACAGATGACGAATGACAAATCGTTGTAGAAAATGACACCAAGCAATTGTTTTCAGTATGCAAATAGAGTCTTGGCAAAATCTTAGAAATCTATCATTCCAGATGTTATTTGCAGATTATCTGACTGCAAAAACAGCACACAGTAAATATTGTATTTACACTGGAGAGTTTTAAATTATAGTAAAAGAAAACCTTTAACAAAGTTAATATGACACACTTAATAACATGTAAATTGCTAATGTATTACATGATAACTAGGCATAACTCAAAACTGGTTCTCACAAATTTAAGTAGCTAAGCAAGCTCAATATTTAGTTTTCTTTTCTTACAGTTTTGGTATAAAAAGTTCTTGAATCTCATTAACAATACTGGAATAATTGAGTATTCAAGTGGATAAATTAAATGTGAACATTGACCTAAATCTCACACCATATAAAAATTAATTTGAATTGGACTGCAGACCTAAATTTAAACATCATTCCTTAAAGTTCCTAGAAGAAAACACACTCACCAATATAGCACACTATATACAAAAGTTACTTCAAACTGGATTGCAGACTTATATGTAAATGCTGAAACCATAAAATTCCTAGAAGAAACACTATTCTTTGAGGTAGACTCAAAGATGTAAGATTTCTTATAAGGCAAAAAGCACTACATGTACAAAATTTTGATAGCTGGGCTTCAAAGATAAAAATTGTTTTTCTTCAACAAGCACTATTAAAACATGAAAAGACAGCCACAGACAGGGAGAAATATATTTTCACATATATCTGACAAAAGACTTATTGTAGATTACAAGTCAATAATTAAGAGATAAATAAATGGAAAATGGGGGAGAGACTGAACAGACACTTCAAAAAGAAGATCTACTGATGGACAAAAGGCACTGAAAAGATTCTCAACACCTTTCATCATTAGGGAGATGCAAATTAAAACCACGAAGAATTACTATCACATACACTCATTAGAATGGTTAAAATGAGAAAGACTCACAACAGAAGTGAGGGAGAAGATGTGAGAGCAAGGGGATCTCACACATTTCTGGACGGGTGCAAAAATCCACTTTGGAAAGACACTATGGCTCTTATTAAGTTGAACATAGCTGATGATCTAGCGATTCTGCTCCTAGGTATTTATCCAAATTATGTTAGAAATATTTTACATTGTTACATACTAAAAAGGATGAAGAAAAAAGGAAACTATCCAAATCAACTACCATCAATAGGAAAATGAATAAACTGTGGTGTATTGATACAATGAGATACGACTTAGTAATAAAAAAGAACCTCAAAAAACAATTATAGGGGATGAAAGAAGCCACACACAAAGGAAAGCATATGTAAAATTCTGTTTATATACAAGCCAAGAAAGGCAAAACCAGTCTAGGGGGTAGGTGACAGGTTGCCTTTGTGGAAGGAGTGGAATTTTCCCAAAAAGGCCATGAGTGAACATTCCAGGGTCACAAAATTTTTATATTTTGATTGGTGTTACACAGAATTATATGTTGATAAAACTTATCAAAAGTACCTTTAAGTTATGGTCATTTAAATGTATGTAATTATGCCTCAAAAGAGTTTTAAAATATACTAGTGCCAAATTTCCCCTGTACTGGTGTGTGAGGAATCTCTTACTAGAAATACTGAGGTAAACCTTATACAACTGGGCTTCTTTTCTGAGAAAGCATCAAGTTTTATGGGTCTTGGTCATTGGGAGGCTTTGAAAGTGGCCCCAAGACTGGAAGGGAAAGTAGAGAGATTCATGATACAAGCAAGCTACCTTCCAAACACATGGACACTCCTCCCCTCCAAAAAAAATAAAAGCCACTAATTCCATATTAAGAGATAAAAGAGTTAACAAATGTTCATGTAAGGAAAAAAAAGAAGTCTGTGAGATTCCTGATTTTTTTCATTTTTAAATGCAAGGAAATGGGAAACAGTTTAGAAATTAGGGAAAATATTAGATCCCTAAGGTTTGGATTTTGGCATAGTGGGGTGGAGGTTTTGCTCTGGAAGAAGTAAGAAAAACTTACTTATACAGCTATTCTACCTGGAGCAGGCTTTTCTCAAATGTTCCCATAGCTAGCTCTGTCACTTCTTTCAGGCTTCTTGTCAATGTCACCTCCTCAGGAGCCTTTGCTAAACATCCTGCTTACAGTTCAACCTAGTTTCTCACCCTATTCCCCTCTTCATCTCCCTGGACCTCCTTCTCTTCCTCCTTCTTCCACCTCCTCCTCCTCCCTCCCTTTGTCTCCCCTTCTCTTTGTCTCTGTCTCTCTCCACACATGGTTCAAAAATAGAGTAGTTTCAACAGCAAAGTCTGTGGAGTCAGGTTCCCCTCAGATCCCAGCTCCATCCACTACCTACGTGATCTCAAGCCGGTTACTTTTCCTCTTCCTGACTCAGTTTCCTTATCTCTAACCTACAGTTTTTCTACCTCCTAGGGTTGTTTTGGGCACTAAATGAGATAATCCACTTCAAGCACCTGAAATTATTTCTTACACATTGGAAGCATTCAATAAATGTTAACTATGATCATCATTTTTACTATTTATTCTGGCTATGGTTGCAACCACTACAGTCAGGAGTAAGGGTTTAGGAACTTGTACAATAAGGATAATTTGATAAAGCAATAAATGCATTAAAAAAAAACAAAGCCCAATACTTACTTCACAATGTTTTATTTATTGCTTTTTCCTATTTGTGCTAACTTTCTGGATTTAAAAATCAAAATCCTTTTTATTGAATCACATTAATGTAAAATTAACCTAAAATAATGCAATAAGTTAATTTATGACAGTAGACATGTTTACAGGGTTGCCACACATAAGGACACACACACATTTTCAAGTCTTATTAGACTTGCAATTTGGGTCAACTTTTACAGGTATCTTTGTTTTAACTTCTTAATTCAAAAACCTAGAATTGTTTGCACAACTAAGTCAAAATCAGCTCTCTTTTTCTTCAGTTATATGTGTTACACAAGTATAAAATTCTTTAATAAACCTCCTTTTATTCAGTTTTAAATTAACATTTATACAGGGTATATAACATTAAAGTAAGCCTGACAGAAATGGAAAAATCAGCATACAATGATAGAACAACCATTAAGTTTTATTTTTATTACATTACTTAATCTAACCCTAGTCTTTACCAAAAGCCTTAAATAAAACCATTCAGGTTCTGCTAAAAATCCTAACCAACTTCTCTAGTCATTAGAATTGAAAAAAATGTTCTATTTATCTAATCACTATCAGCTGTTTTGACCATTTATCTAATCACTATTAGCTATATTGACCAGTTTTCTAAATTTGTGGCCAATATGAATACTTAGGGCATCTACAGTTCTTTGCTTTTATGCCATAAGAAAAAAAAGAGAAAGAATTTATCTCACCTATTAACTGAGCTCTTGTCTAGAAGGCTCTCAGGAGGGGTTAAGCCAGGCCCCCAGTGAGGATACCTCATAGTGGGATGGTGGGGCATCTAAAGATCCTGACCCTAACCCTGGGGTAGTAGAATTGCCCTATGAAACTGCTGTATATGATAAACTGAGACAAGACATATTCTTGTCGGGGTAATAAGCAATTCTCCTGTATGGGAAAGGGTAGTTGCCCTGTTTTCCTTTGTCGAAGAGCACGGGTTTGGGGTCCACACAGACTTACACTAGGTCCCAATGTTCCCATTTACTAGTTGTGAATGCCTTAGAAGGCTTCTTAATCTCTGTAAACCTGTTTCTGTTTTCCACAAAAAGGTGGTTATGAACACTGACCTTGGAGGACTGCTGTCATAGTTAATGAGATATTTTACTTGGCTCACAGTGCAATGCTCAGTTTATAGTATTCAATAAAGAACAGTATTTTGTTTTAGTTGTTGCAGAACATCTCCTTGTGTATATTATTTTGTCTCAGATGTAATATAATCCTCAATCTTTGCCAACTTTTGAGAAATAGAAACCTCCAGTTAAATTTATCTGATTGTAATTATTGTTTTATTTCCTTGCTTCATGCTCTCATTGGAATTCGTGGAGTGTGAGAGAATTGCTATAGCAACCTGACTGTAGGCATTTCCTTGAGTGTTAAATATCCAGGTATTTGGAAGCATCTATAGAGTGATGGGATTTAAATTTTTAATACTTAGAAATTATTTAGATTTAGTTTGGTTCTATTCACAAAATAAAACTCAAAGAAATAATATACATATTTGTTTTATTTAAGAGTGAAAGTATAGCATCATTTTACATTATACACATACTACACCTTCTCAACTTATAATCATCATAAAGTCCTTTAGTTTCTCTTGAATTCCATCTGTGAACTTCATAGTTGAGAAAATAATAACTTTAGAATCTCGACTGCAAAGCAGAGTGTGACCTCCTGGGGAATGTTCTTATATTGCTTGGGTGATTTTTTTCTTATAATTACTATATTTGTTGGCTATTTTGCCAACAAATAATAAAGTTGGATTTTAATTTGAAAACAGTATGGAAAAATAGCCGTAAAGTGCTATTGGTAAAGTGCTTTGGGAAAATGGATTCTATAGAAATGAAACAATTTATTACCATTTGAGATTATGTATCATTGAAAGATCAGAAACACAGTCATTTAAAACTCTAAACTATGGCAATTCACCTTCACTCTCAGGGTCTTGGATTCCATTACAGGTGGAATCAATTTAAGAGTATCTGTCACACCAGGTCTTTTATTTGATATTCATGTTCACTAGCAGTTATTAAAATATAAAATAAAATTTTGATCTATGGACTCACCATCTATAAATTAGAACATTCACCTTTCCTTTGAACACAGAGAACAGTAATAATAAAAATTTCACTTTCAAATAGAAAATATAATATTAATGTTATACAGGATAACAAATTTGCTAGTTTCTCTTTTATCCATACTGTAGCTTCAGTTATAAAGCTGTGAAAACACTGTGATAAAATATCTATCTCTGATGAATCATACACATTGCTCTTTTCATGTAGGAAGCAGTATTTTCAAATTGCAGTAGAGGTAAACATGAGGTAAGGTAAGGGGATATTTATTTAAGGCACACACTTACCAGTTTTAAATTGGAATTTTACAATTATTTTTCCAATTATATTAAAAGAATCTAGCTAAAACAAAACAATACAAAACATAAGTGGTTTAGGTTATTTTCTATTAATCCCATCCCCATCATTTTCTATTAAACTTCTACATTTTTTCCAATTATATGCTAAGAAACAATACACAACATAAATGGTTTAGGTTATCATATGTAAATCTAAATTTCATGGTATTTATATGTTAAGTATTAGAATAAACTCTGTGACTGCTTGGTTATGAATGTTCATTTAATAAGATAACAGGGAAAACATTCATAGAATCATGGTAAATAGAAAGGATAATGGTAAATAGGATTGGACAACTGTTTACATTATTTTCATTTTCCTCCTCTTCACTGAGTTTTTATTTTAAAGAAAAGAGTGCCTATATCTTTTTTCCCCCTAAAATGTATTCCCTAGTTAGATACTTCATCAGAGAAAACATCACACAGGAAGCACAGAGACATATATTCTGGGCCCTGAATTTTTCTCCCTGATATACCTCAGTGGGACCTCATTTCTTCTTTCCCCTCCGTACGAGTGAGCAACAACTTCCTAGCCCTTTGGTGCACTTTAGACCTATGTCATCTTGTTAGAACAGACAGCATGTTCCCTGTTCTCCAGGGCCTGTGAAAGTCACTCCAAAGTACAGATAAAAGACTTGACCTGAGGCAGAACCAGGACTCAGCTTTTTTACGTACCCTAAATGTGAATGGAAATCAAACAACCAAAACAAACAGACAACTTTAATTAACCTTCTATTCTTTCTGAGGCTGGACTGACTTAGTTTAAAGCCATTTTTACCCCAGAGGATTTGTGGCTTAAGGTACAACCATGTGGAGCTAATTCAAACACTCTTATGCTTTTCCTAAGATATAAGGCACTCCACAGCAGAAATGATCGAACAAACTGGCTTGGGAGAACTTGGCAGAAAAGTAAAGAGGTATGATAGTAGTCTTAAAATTCTCAAAAGATGTTACCAAAAATAAAACAAATTTTTTAGAAGAAACTTCGAGATGGCCTTAAGTCTCATTCCCCCAAAGCCTTCTTCTTTATACAAGTCAACTTAGATATGAGAACTTGAATGTTCCTCCCAACATTGATCAGTGATTGAGATGTGAGGAAAAGCTGTATTTCTTTTACTTAATTTTTATTTTTTTATTGAAGTACATTTGATTTACCATATTTCACATGTACGGCAAAGTGATTCAGTTACATGTATATATACACACACATGTATATTTCTTTTCAGATTCTTAGGAGAAGCCATATTTCTTTATTGCTAGTCAGGTGGGTGATTTCAGCTTCATAAAATTGCAATTAAATTAAATGCTATAGACATATACTGAATGTGTATACTAAGTACTAGGGAAGCAAATATGTACAAGACATGGTACTAGTCATCTAAGAAAGCAGAGTGTAGTGGTAGCATAGGACCCTGAACCTACAACTGTAATACCATGGATGTACTAAAACAGCAAGTGGTCTTCAGAATTTACACATGTCCAGAAGACCACAGAGAAGTTTGGGATTGTAAAAAGTTAAGAACCAGAGACCTCAGTTAAACAGAGTCAGGAGACCAGAAGGGGGAGCTCTCACACCCTGCAATGACAGCAGAGCCCAACAGGAAGAAGAGATTCTTCTTTCCTTGCAAGGACTCAGCCAATGAAAAGCCATGGAGTCTTCGTTTACTATAGCCCTCCCAACTTCCCTTTCCCCTCTAGAAAAGGGTTCCCTTTTCCTTGTGGGGGACTTACACATGGCTCCTGATGGTTGCAGACCCTGAATTGCAATTCTCTGCTGATACTGAGTAAACCCCTCATTGCTGGAGAAATATCTGGTGGTCTATTTATTTCAGGTCAACAGGATCAAAGCTGTATATTATAATAAAGTATTTATTTTCTTAGAAAATTATCTCTGCATTCTCCCCACACAACCTTGCAGGATCGATTGAGGATTTAAGTACGTGGGGTCCTGTCTACCTCTAGTTTTCATTATACTTATGGATATTTAAATAATTCTAGTGATTCCCATCATGAGAAAAATACATAATTTGCTTTATTTTCTGGGAGTAATTGCAAATGGATTTTTATCTTCTGTATTTTCTCCTGTTTGTAGCTTGTTCTTCAAAAAATTACATTTCAGTAAAGGCTGGCTAAGGCCATGAACTAGTTGCCAAACCAAACTTGGGTATCCACTCACCGGCATGCATAAAGCCAATATATTTGCATCTGGTTATGGTGTAAAGTTTACTGCACAGTGCTAAGCAAAGAGAATGGGCAGCTCATGTTCAGAAGACCTGAGCTCTCTGATGGCTTTCAGGGAGGGTTTTTTTTTTTGTGTGTGTGTGGTACGCGGGCTTCTCACTGCTGTGGCCTCTCCCTTTGCGGAGCACAGGCTCCGGGCGCGCAGGCTCAGCGGCCATGGCTCACGTGCCCAGCCGCTCCGCGGCATGTGGGATCCTCCCGGACCGAGGCACGAACCCGCATCTCCTGCATCGGCAGGCTGACTCCCAGCCACCGCGCCACCAGGGAAGCCCTTCAGGGAGGGGTTTTTAAAGACAGTGTGAGGGAGGGGCTGCGGAGTGCTTGATGAGCTCGTGCACAATTCTTGGATTGGTTGGCATCAAGGTTAAGTTTTGAGAATCACCAGTCTTCTGGTTTCAACTGGTCTGGGATCTACGTGCTCACAGTCAGCAGTTTTCATCTAGTGGGGGTCTGCTCTCTATAAAAACAACTTGAGAATGTGTGTCAGACCTTTATCTATATCTTTTAGGGAACTGGGAGTTCAGCGACTCTGCTCATTGGCTGGTTTATAGACTAAATTTTTACCAGTTTTCCTGCCCATAAGTGTTTGTTTCTACATCTTCACATTTTCCAGTGAATAACTCTTGAGTCAGGCTTTTGAGACTCAGGGGAGGCCTGGGAGACTAAACCAAAAGCCTTTTTACTTCAAAGGACAGGGACACAGGGGCTGGTATGCAGTTTCAAACTCAAGATGCTTCTGTGAGAATCTAACCAAAAGGATAAATGCAAACTGCTCTGTGAAATTTTGCTTCACATATTTTAATAGCTATGAATTAGGCTTCCTAACAACTAAAGTGTGCCAAAAATATACTTTTAATATTTATTTTGTATCAAGTAAATGCTGAAACCAAATTCTCACTTTATGAGCTAACGGGAAATTCCATCCATGAATTTATTATGGTTTAATCCTCCTCCTCTTCCAAGAGTAACCTTGTGAATTTCTATTGTTGATGATCATGAATGCCATCCTCACTGTGTACATCCTATTGAAATCCGGTGGCTAAATTCTCTAGTATGGAGTGCAGAGATCTTTGCTGAAGCTGGGGATTTAACAAAATTCTGCTGTCTTCTTTGTGACCTTACCAACTTCTTTGGTGTTACCCTGGAGTGTTATCCAGGTTCCTGCTGTTCAAGGTACACACAGACCCCCATACTTTTCCCTTTCAAGGGCATTAGGTGAGATTTCTCTCTCTGTTTCCCTTTTATTTTTCTCTCCTACTATTCCCTCAACAATATTAAAACATTAAAACCCTTAACTCTCTATATCCATTTTTAAGAAACTTAGATTTTAACAACAAAACAAAAAGTTCTTATTTCATGCTCCATCTAAATTTTTCCCTATGTGATTATCTGTTCTCAATGAGGGGAAGATACTTTACAGAAAGATCAATTCATACAAATTTCCAATATCTTTTCTTGACCTGCACCTTTCCTCTGCCATTACACACAGTTCTTCCTGCCTGGTGTTGTGGGACGTTGGCATGAAAAGTGTTTCTTAAATTAAGTAATGAAGGTAAAAGCCAGTGATCTGAGCTGTCTGGCTGGAGGGACTCATTTCACTAGAGTGGATTCTGTTTAATTAGAAGAAGCTACACACTTCTCCAGGGAGGCTCAGCCAGCTGGCTCCACATGTGTCAGATGATGGACTTGACCGGCTTCCTCTTTCTCAGCCTCTCTCATCTTCCACTGTCTGCTTCTCAGTACATCATAGGTCATACTTGAGTCCATGTCACCAACTGCTCATTCTGTCAAATATCTTCGTAACTAAATAAATGGAGAAATCACACATTTGAACAGCAATATTATCTTTTAGAGATGTTTACTCCCCCTTTTCTCTGCCTGAAGAAATCCCCCTTATCAATCAATTTTGTTTCATGGTGTAAGTGTATTCTATTTTTCACCTCTCTGCTTCCACAGTACCCTGTCCATAGACCTATTATTTCAACTAATTTCCTGGTATTTTCTTCTCCTCTCCTCTCCTCTTCTCTTTTTTCCCCTCCTTTTCTTTTCTCTTTCCTCCCTTCCCCTCTCCTTCCTTTTCCTGTATGCTCATGTCTCTTTCCCTTATAACACGATTCACTTCCTATGGACACGGTGTCAAGAACATGGTAGTAAATGGCAGTATTTGTTAAATGGGTGAGTGAATAAATGGATGATAGGCAAAATAAACAGCCTTGGCTATCTTGCTGAACTATATTCTCTTTGGTTGATATACATCGCAATTAAAACTTTTACTCCTTTAATCAGAGAATGTTTGCTCAATGTAAAAGCACTACTTATATTTTTATCTACCTATAAGTAACTCTTATTTATCAACTGGGAGCCCATTGATCCAGCAGGTAAAAGAATCAGAACTTGGGGCTTCCCTAGTGGCGCAGTGGTTGAGAGTCCACCTGCCGATGCAGGGGACGCGGGTTCGTGCCCCGGCGCGGGAAGATCCCACATGCCACGGAGCGAGCGGCTGGGCCCGTGAGCCATGGCCGCTGAGCCTGCGCGTCCGGAGCCTGTGCTCCGCAATGGGAGAGGCCACAGCAGTGAGAGGCCTGCATACTGCAAAAAAAAAAAAAAAAAAAAAAAAAGAATCAGAGCTTGATTGGACCAAGTCAAGTCATCTTTGTCATTGGTTCCTTCAGCTCAGTAGGATTGGGAGTTTTTATCAGATAAAACTATCCATACAATCTATATAGAACACAAATTGTTTGGACAAAAATATATAAAGGTGCCTAAAGAGGGCAGAATGGGAGCGCAGAGAGAGACTCCAATGAGCTCACATGGATAGAGGCTTCATTAGAGTTGGAGAGAAAAGTGTAAATCAATTTCAGAAGATCATGAGGATGTGTAAAAATGACATAAGAGAAAAACATGAGAAGACATTTTAAAATTCATGAAAAAAATATGTTGGTAACTTTTATACCTAAATTATTCCACTTTCCTTATGAAATTAATATACAACAAAATAACTAACATTTCTAACAAAGACCCAAGGATTTTTAAAGGTTGGATAATTGGAGGGAAGATTTGGTCCGCATGAAACATCCCTTGTACCTTTCATTTTTGCATTTTAAGTTGTAGTTAAGCATCACTTCTGATAATATCATAATCAATTCTTTCCATGTACAATTAAGGAGATGGAATCACTATCAGATGAAGGGAGGATTGCTCTGTGCTTCATTATCATTATTTTCAAATAATATAATTAATTAAGCCACCTCCTGTGCTGATGGGTGGAACTTAGTGCTCCATAGTAGAAATGGAACAGATGTTGTCCTTGACCCTATGGAACGAAACATATGGCATTGTTTCTTATATATCCACAATAATAAGCAATTAAAAATGTAAGACAATACTTACAAATCTATAATTATTCAGCAGAAAAGTGTCTATTCATAACCAGTTGTTTACTACACAAAAGATGCAATAATATATTTCCCTGTACTTATTACTGACAGGTTCCTGTAAGATAGAAACTCCCAGCTTTCCCTCCAAAAGTGTAATGGTATTTCAAATTCTCACCAGCAAAATAAAATATGAAAGCACAGATTCTGGGAGACCTCAAGCACTGGATAGATATTATTGATTCATTTTAAGTTTTGCAGTTTAGGAGTGGTGGCAAATGCTATAGTGCATCAGTATTTTTCAATATTAGGTAGTCATTTAAAATAATGAGTTATAGCTCTTTGTGTTGATATGGGAAATATGTCCATGTTATGTAAAACAAAATATTGTCATTTTTATGGATTTTGAACCCACATGATCCATTATCTAGAATAGTCCAAGAATCGTGGCCAAAACAACCAAAGCAAGAATCGTGGCCAAAACAACCAAAGCAAAAAATAAATTAAAAAACCTGAGGTTTCAAAAAAAAAAAAAAAAACAAACCTGAGGTTTCACTGTTTCTCCTCAAAATATTAAAGGGAATTGAATTCATAGCCCACAGCAACAGTCCTCAATAAGCCTGGAGTTTGTTATTTGTCTCAATTCCCTAAGAATTGTCACCTCTCTTGCACTGCTTCTTCTTTCTCATCATTCCAGCTCTTGTTTACATGGACGGGCTAATCTTTTCTGGGAGTCCTTCCTCTCCACCTACTCTCACTGTTCCATTCAAGCTCTTCCCAGCCTCTTATCAGCATCACAGACTTTCCCCCAAGGGTGGTTAATAAAGTAGAAACTGATCAAAGACCACTTTTTATATTGAAAATATTAACATGTTAATAATTTTTGAGACCATTATAAAATACCATTCTTGATTAAGTAAATAAAAATTATATATATGTTATTATAATTCTATATATAAGTACAGAAATTTTGGAGACGTGAACACTGAGAGGCCAGTTTTGGTTTACGGAATGGTCTTGCATGTCTCCAACTGCAGCTGGGTATATACCTGGGGGTGAAATTGAAGGGTCTTCTAAAATATGCTCAGATTTAACTTTATGAAATAATGCAAACTTGTTTTCCAAAGCAGTAATTTCAACTTATGCTCTTACCTGCATGGAAACAGCAAAAAAATCCGCCTTCTGTGGGGTGTGAGTGTACTGGACACAGTATGATCACATAGGTTGATTTGATGGTATGGTTAATGTTCTAGTCATGGGGTGAGTAGCGTGTTTATGGATGCTCTTTTTATTATTATGCATTATAATTAACATATAAGTTACATACATTATTTTATATGCATCAACATTACATGCTAGCTGTTTAAAAAGAACAATAAAAATCATTTTGTCTGTGATCTATGAAGAACTTCAGGACCATGAATGTTTATTTGAGGTTCCAGAATTTTTTTAAGGAAAAAGTTCTAGTTCCATTTGGAGGTGTGGTAACTATTCATTAAGATTAGAACCTTGATTAGTCTCCTCAAGGTTTACAATTAGATGCCTATCCTACCATCTCTTTGGTTTGCCTTAATTAGCAACAGGCATTGTCATGCCCTTTTATTGCTAGACTTCAGGAATCTTGAAGAAAAATTTTAGGAGCCTGCAGATCCACAGTGAAATATTACCCCTAGCATTGCCTTTATATTTGACGTTTTATCTGGTCCAGATTATTTTTATAATTTTCCCTCCACAGGATTACTATAATTTTTAAGTGGCTTAAAATATTCTATGGAAAAGATGATATTAAATGGTTCATAAATGGTTTTCATCTTAAGTCTTAAGACAGGACATTACAGCACTGAAACATAACCATTGGCCTGCCAGGAGGAAAAAAAGATATACTTTGTAGGATCACCCATTCTGCCATTGTTCCTGTCTCCATACATTTTTGTGCATGTCAGAAAGTAATTAGGATCTTTTTTTTTTAAAATCTGTGGAGTTATTCCAAAATATCCTCATCAGACTCTGCTCCACCTGAGATAAATATAATTATGCTGTCATTGTCCTGTTTTATATGGGTGGGCTATCTATTCCAGGGTAAGTAAGTGCCGCTAAACAATGCCTCCATGAGGGTGAAGTTTTCATCAGTGTTCAGATTCATACAGCTCTGTTTGTAGAGCAAAACATCTAGCCTGATGATCCTCAAGCTGGTAGTGGGGTAGAAAATAAATCAAACATCTGGAACATCATGAAAGAAACATATGAACTTTAAGTCAAAAAGAGCCACTTGGCTCTTTTGCCTTGGAACTACCTAAAGAGGCAAATTATAAACTCCACAGAAGTGAGTTATTATCTCCTGCTCAGGCACCATTGCAGAATGGATTAGTGGATTGATTCCTGCACTATGATGCAGAAGTCTCTTAAACACCTTGCAGTCAGTTTTTTGCCTACAGTATCCTGCTCAAACTGCTCCTGTATAGTTAATCTATGATACCTTCCTGGAAAATCAAAACCAGTTCTCCACTATCAACTCGCTAAACCTATACCAGCGTTTATTAGTTTATTATTTCCTCCTCTTCAAATGTTTTTCTTCTCTTGACCTCCAAGTCTTCATACTTTCTTGTCTTCTTCCTATTTCCCTGGCCAATCTTTCTGCATCCTTTCTCATACCTCCACTTTTCCCCAACAACTTAATACTAGGATGCCCTTGTCTCAATTCCTCAGATCTCTTGGCTTCTCCACCTCTCTCTGCTTATCTATCATGTTGAAAGGTCATTTGGTTCCATAACTTTTACAACTATCTTTAAAATCTAGATGATTTACAGTTTATAGTCCCAGTTTATATCTTTTTCCTGAGTCGTGTAGCCAACTGCTTCCTTGAAATTTCCACATTATTTCTAATCCGTGCCTCATATTTGTTCTCTCTAAAATTGAACTGCTATTCTCCTTCCCCCAAATCTATCTCACCACATGCCTTCTCCATTTCAGTTAATGACAACTCCATCCTCTTATTTGTGATGGGCGAAAACCTAGGAGTCATCTGGAATCCTCTCTTTCATCCTTCATATCTAAATCATCAAGAAATAATCTTAGTCCCAACTTCAGAACATATCTAGAATTCTCACCTCAGTGGCCTTAGCCACAATCATAGTTCACCTACATTACTAAATTTTCATCAAAGAGGCCCCTCTGTGTTTCCCCTTGCCCTTTGCAGTCTATTTTTTATTTTAATTTTTGATTTTATTGGAGTATAGTTGATTTATAATGTTGTTTCAGGTGTACAGCAAAGCAATTCAGTTATACATATATTCATTCTTTTTATATTCTTTTCTCGTATAGGTTATCACAGAATATTGAGTCAAGTTCCCTGTGCTATACATTAGGTCCTGGTTGGTTATCTATCTTATGTATAGTAGGGTGTGTATGTTCATTCCCAAACTCCTGATTTATCCCTCCCCCCAACATTTCCTTTTTGGTAACCACAAGTTTATTTTCAATATCTGTAAGTGTGTTTCTGTTTTGTAAGTAAGTTCATTTCTATCTTTTTTAAAATTAGATTCCACATACAAGTGATATCATATATCTGTCTTTCTCTGTCTGACTTGCTTCACTTGGCATGATAATCTCTAGGTCTATCCATGTTGCTGCAAATGGCATTATTTCATTCATTTTTAATAGCTGAGTAATATTCCACTGTATATATGTACCACATCGGCTTTATCCATTCCTCTGTCAGTGGACATTTAGGTTGCTTCCATGTCTTGGCTATTGTAAATAGTGCTGCAATGAAAACATGCAGATAGCCAAAAAGCACATGAAAAGATGCTCAACATCACTAATTATCAGAGAGACGCAAATCAAAACCACAGTGGGTTATCACCTCACACTGGTCAGAATGGCCATCATCAAAAATGTCTACAGACAATAAATGCTGGAGAGGGTGTGGAGCAAAGGGAACCCTCTTACACTGTTGGTGGAAATATAAATTGGTACAACCACTATGGAGAACAGTATGGAGGTTCCTTAACAAACTAAAAATAGAACTACCAGCAATCCTACTCCTAGTCATATATCCAGAGAAAACCATACTTTGAAAAGGTTCATGCACTGCAATGTTCATTGCAGCACTATTTACATTAGCCAAGACATAGAATCCATTTTTATTATAGCAGCCAAAGTGAACTCTTAAAATATAGGTCTGTACGTGTCTGGTCAAAACTCTGGAAGTCTCCCTATCTTACTCAAAGTACCAGTGAAAGTCCTTACAATGGCATGTAAGGCCTTATGGGTACTGGTCCTTCTTTACCTTCCTTACTTTCTTCACCAGGGAGTTCTCTCCATACTCTCCCCATCACTTTCTCCTCTCTGGCCACTGTGGCTTTCTGACTGTTTCTTTCAAGAATATTACAGGCAGCCTCCTCCTTTAAGACTTGGCTCCAGTTTATAAGATTTTTCTATGTAGATCCACATGGTTTACTCCCTTAGCACTTTCCTTTGCTCAGTGAAGCTTATCCAAAAACTTTAAACAACTTCTCCCTCCATCGTCCAGCTCTTGGAAGCACTGGGCCCCTTACCATATTCTACTTTTTCTTTTCCTCATATAACTTATCACCATCTGTAAATTTTTTATCACTCTGTAAATTGTCTCTGCTGCTGTGGCAGGCTGAATAATGGTAGTAGGCTAAATAATAGCCCCCAAGGATATCAGGTCTGAATGCCTGGAACCTGTAAATGTTACCTGTTTCTGAGAAAAGGTCTTTGTAGATGTGATTAAAGTAAAAAAACTTGAGAAGGGAGATTATCCTGGATTTTCTCTTTGAGCTCTAAGTGCAACATGTGCCCTTCTAAGAGAAAAGCAGATGGAGATTTGACAGACACAAGAGGAGAAGACAATATGACCACAGAAACAGAGATTGGAATGATGAAGGCACAAGCCAAGGAATGACTATAGGCACCAGAAGCTGGAGAAAGCAAGGAAAGATTCTCCCTTAGAGCTCCTGGAGGGAATGAGCCTCGCAGACCCCTTGATTTCAGTCCAGTGATACTGACTTAAGTCTCCTGGCCTTTAGAAGTGTGAGAAAATAAATTTCTGTTCTTTTAAGCCTCCAAGATGGTGGTAATTTGTTACAGAAGCCATAGGATACTAGTACAACTAAATATTACAGTATATACTCCATTAAGGCGTGTATCTTTGTATGTTTGATTCGCTAACATATCTAAAATGCCTAGAACAATGCTTGGAGCATAGTAGGTGTCCAGCAAATATTTGTTAAAGAAAGGAGTAATATCCATTTTCCTCCTTATATATTTATCTTGCTTAATTTTTAGGAATATTTTAAAACTGTGAATCTGTGTTCTTACTATTCATATAGTGTTCCTTGATATTTTCTATTGGGCAGCAAATTTTAACAAATACTCTTCTATTTATGCTCAAGAATATCTCTGATAATTGTCAAGCTTGTGATATTTTTCACTATTATATATTTGGTCTGTAAGATTAAAAATCCATGATTTTTTTCTTTTATAATATTAGAATATAGTGTTTATCAAAAGGATGTTACTTTCTTGATTTTGTTCTTATAGACAGAACAGCCAGGAAACCTATGGGGAGATTCATTAAATAATAAATATTAGCTATATTTTTTAAAGATGACATCCAATTTGAGCAAATAAATTTTTAAAAACTATATAAAGCCAAAGACTTTTATACTTATTTTCAACAGTTATTTAATTATTGCTTTGCATAGAAGTGCATTACTTTTGTCTAGAACTGAATATACCTTTCTTAGTATCAGAGCCAGCATTTGTCTTAGCTTGGAGACCTCTATGAACTTTGTGCATAGAGTCTTCTCAAGAAGCTTCAGAGTCATCTTTTATATTTTCTTTAATAAGACACTTCTGTGTACTTATTACAAAGAAAAATTTCCATTTGTGCTTTCAAGTTTTCTGCTTATGCCTCTACTTCCTCCTGTAGACATGTATTTCTGGTGCCTAAGCAGAAGCAAAAAAAATGTTTCAAGCAATGTGGTCTGAAAAAATGCATGATTACCATTTCTAAATGGTAGTAGTTTTCCTTCTGGACTCAATACTCCTACATTTGAGCCCACTTTTAAGTAATTTTTCCATTTGCACTGAATACACTTTTCCCTAAAGTCTCTTACACTGTGATTTAAACAGCAAACTAATTGTGTTATAGACTGATGTATAGACTTTATTTTGAGGAGCTTGGTGTTATCAAACCAAGCTTTAAGATTTGTTATATTTTAAGTGAAAGGGAAAAAATTATGCTTTCAATAAAACAATCCACTACATTCCCCACATTATCACAGTACTTTAATTTTTGTATGTTCTCTATTGACAATTATGTGGATAAAATAATTATGCATGTGTCATTTATATAATTATAATGAAATATATGTATAATTAAAAAACTGATCAGCTGCAACACCCTTGATTCTGTTACCCTTTTGAATAGTCCTACTTGTATCATTTTAGTTTACACCTTCATAACATTTATTCTGTTTTATTTCCCCAGGAATATCCCTTCCTGTCCCCAGGCCATTTGCCTTTTGACTGGTTCTTTTTCAGTTCCTACATGGTGCCAGAATATTTTTGAAGAATAACAGATTATATTTATCCACTCTTAAACTCCTTCATATCAATAGAAATATGCTCAAATCTTTTTTTTTAGCATCTTTATTGGAGTATAATTGCTTTACAATGGTGTGTTAGTTTCTGCTTTATAACAAAGTGAATCAGTTATACATATACATATGTTCCCATATCTCTTCCTTCTTGCGTCTCCCTCCCTTCCACCCTCCCTATCCCACCCCTCTAGGTGGTCACAAAGCACCGAGCTGATCTCCCTGTGCTATGCAGCTGCTTCCCACTAGCTATCTATTTTATGTTTGGTAGTGTATATATGTCCATGCCACTCTCTCACTTTGTCACAGCTTCCCTTTCCCCCTCCCCATATCCTCAAGTCCATTCTCTAGTAGGTCTGTGTCTTTATTCCTGTCTTACTCCTTCAAATCTTTAACTTAACCACAAAAAGTCCTCAATCCCTTGGGTTTCACGATCATTTCTCCTCTTAAACCATCTACCATGCCTACTCACACATGCTTCACACCAACCAGACATATATCCTTGTGGATTTTCTGGACTGTTTCATAGTTACTGAAGCCTTCATGTGTTCCTCAGGTTGTCTCTTCATGGCTTGGAATGGACATCATCTACTTTCTCATCTAGTTAACTGACCCTGTAGCTGTCCAGTTTTCCCAGCACCAGTTATTGAAGGCACTGTTTTTTCTTCATTGTATATTCTTGCCTCCTTTATCATAGATGAATTGACCAAAAGTGCGTGGGTATATTTCCAGGCTCTGTATCCTGTTCCATTGATCTATGTGTCTATTTTCATGTACTATATTATTTTGTTTACTGTAGCTTTGCAGTATAGTCTAAAGTCAGGGATCATGGTTCCTCCAGCTCTGTTCTTCTTTCTCAAGATTTGTTTTGGCTATTTGGGGTCTTTTGTGTTTCCATACAGATTTTAAATCATTTGTTTTACTTCTGTGAAAAAATGTCCTTGGTATTTTGATAGAGATTGCATTGAATCTGTAGATTGCCTTGGGTAATATGGTCACTTTAGCAATATTAATTCTTCTAATTCATGAACATGCTATATCTTTTCATCTGTTTATGTTGGCTTCAATTTCTTTCATCAGTGCCATAGTTTTCTGAGTACAGGTCTTTTATTTCCTTAGGTAGGTTTATTTCTAGTTAACTGACTCTTCAAAAAGTCTCAGTTTAAGCCTCACTTCCTCAAGTTACTCCAATATCTGACATCCCTCTTGACTTTCAGAGCATGCTAAACATTCATATCCAACATAACATTCAGTCAGATTCATTTGTCTGACTTTTAGTATATGTATGATTTGTATATTTATATATACCTTTACTGTTATCTTCTTGTAGGCATAGAACTATGTTTTGGTGTATCAACACAGTACATATAGTAGGTGCTCAATAACTGCTGGATAAATAGTCACATGATTAGATGATTAATGTTTGTGTATACATACTAAATATTTTCATGCATTACTTTTTCTCTGTATAAACATACACACACATATACTTCTATTTATAAACATATTGTATTGTCTCTCTCTCTCTTTCTCCCTGTTATACACACACACACACACACACACACACACACACACACACTTCACACACTTTTCTCTGGACAGCCCAATTTTTAAAAAGTTGAGAAATTCATGACATATTTCATTTAAATATAAACATTTTAGTGTTCTTTTTGTTTCCTTACTAATCTCTGGGCTATTCATTGCTTTTCTTTTCATGGTTATTTATGCAATTTTTTCCTTCCATTCTAAAATTTTAAAGATACATTAACAAGAGAATGTTGGGATTACAGAAAGATAATGAAATTTATTTACTTTTAGAAACTCCTTTTAGGCACCACATATATAAGGCCATAGTAATTCTGCTGTTGAAAAATTAAAACAAAACAAAACAAAAAAATCCCTTACTTATTCACTAAGGTTTCTTGATTGTTTTTGAATGGACCCAGACCAAAGCAGCCTCAGGCAAGAGAGATCTGGACCAGAGAATTGCCCTCATCTGTTAGAAAGAGTGACTTTCAAAAAGTCTCTTGCCATTTTTTGTTTGTTTTTTTGCTTATTTTTCTTTTGTAGTCTGGAAAGGTGCTATATTATCCCAAGCAGTAGGGGTTACCATACATCAAGATTTGACTGTTTGAAAATCTTTTGGAGAGAGATAACCATGTAAACATTTAGGGGTAAGAGCCAGGTTTGTGGGCCCAGGTGGTTAAACAATTTAAGGGCCACTTCAGGAAAAATAAAATTTAAAAAAGGTCTCATTGTATTAGTGTGTTACACTAGCTATGCAACAAATACACCAAAACTTAGTGGCTTAAATAACAATAAGTAGTTATTATTTCACACACTTTTCTTGTGGGTCAAGGTTTGGGAAGTAGATTAGTTGAGTGGTTCCTAGCCACCTGGACTTCTCCACAGGTTTACCTGAATGTACTCTTGACATGACCATTGGCATCCAAGATAGAGCAAGGTGGAAGTCACAATGTGTTTTATGACCTAGCCTCAAAAGTCACATTCCATCATTTTCTCAATATCTTTTTTGCCATACAGTTCATCTCTATTTATGTGGAAGGGGACCCTACAGAAACATGAATGTCAGAAGGTGAGCACCATTGAGGACCATTTGAGAGACTAGCTGTCACATTCATATTTTAAAATTGAAAAAAAATTAAAAATAAAGTTACTTTCTGATTTTTGGGAAAAACTCATTCAGATGAAGAGCCCTGGAGCTTACCTGTTATTTCCTTCATGGTATATTTGCCTTTGCAAACATCACATTCCTGAAACAGACTTTCTTGTTCTTTGATGAAAAGCATGATGATGATAAGCTCACCATCACACAGTCTTTATGTCATCTTGTTCTGTAACTCTTCACCAAGACTCCAATTGTGATCTATGCTCTGGATTCAGCATATGGTGTGGTAGTTTATTAGCAAATTTATCCATGTATAGATATCAAGTAGCTAATGATATGAGGTTCTTATATTAGTTTTTGTTTAAATGAAAGGGAAAGGACTCCATAAGTCTAAGTAAAGAACATCATATGTCTTAGACATTGGAGCCATGTGGCTGTGACCCCATTATCTCTGAATAGGTGGAATGGATTCTTTTGTTTAATTGACTATGCAGATATACCACCTGTCTGTCATAATAATGCTGTGTGATGGGTAACCACAAATATTCAGTGGCAAAGAAAAATACAAGCTTATACTTCATTGTCTGGGATCATCTGAGTTTTGGACAGGGGGCTCTGCTGATCTGAACTGCGTTTGATCACATGTCTAGGGGTTGGAAGTCTGTTGGCTTATCTAGATTGGCCTTATCTGGAAATGATTGGATGACTCAGCTCTGCTCTGCATGTCTCTCATCTCGCAAAGACTAGCATAGGCATGATCTCTCTATAATGGCAGAAGCATCAGAAAGCAAAAAGAAAGATACATGAGCTCTTGAGCTTTGGTTCAGAATTTGTGCATTATCCCTCTACCTCATTTTATTAGCTAAAGCAAATAACATAGTTGAGTCCTTAGACTTGGAGGTTGCTAAATATATATATATATATATATATATATCTATATCTATATATATATATATATGGAAAAAGGCATGAATACAGGGATGAGAGACAAATTGGAATTGGTCTGCAGTCTACTACAGTCATTTTTTCCCTTCCTCAGGACTCCAAGAGTATCACTCTTGAAGCTATGTCTTCTCTCAAATAGAAAACTTCCCAGATAAAGGCAGGCATTTCTTAAGTCAAAATTATTGAGTATTATGTGGGTAGCTACAAATTATGTCAGAGCATGATGACCTTAAATTTTTCAAAATTTTACTCAATTTTTCTACTCATAGATTAGAAAATGAGTATATGTAAAACTCTATATGTGCAATCAGGATGCTGAGAAGAAAAACTCATGGCAATATGAAACATGTAACTTCATTTTTGTCTCTTGTTGTCTGTTAAGATTTATTTAGCATGGATAACTTTCCTCTGCCCCTAGATGAAAACCACCAGATAAATTGTCCCACCCAGAAAAAGGTGATAGAGTATTTGCAAAGTGTTTTAAATTATTGATTAAATATTAAATCTGATGTATTAACCAAAACTGGGTCTAACGTATTAAAAATGTTAAGAGCATAGGAAAGAGTATGCCTGAATTCTGCCATCTTCAAACCTCTTCCTAGTCTATGGGCTTGACTTTTCCTAACAGTAAATTCATGGGCTCTTTGGAGATGGCCGTTGCTGGGGAATGTTCTCTTGAAATTCCCTGACCCAGGCAAAACCATTAATGTCATGGTGATGACATGTTAAACCTTCCTCAGCCTTCAGGAATTTAAAATTAATCTACAACTTCTTGTGTCTTCCCATGACCCAATTAGACAAATGACCCAAGAAAGGATTTTCCCCATGTATCCATTATCTGATTTATGTAGAACACAATTCCTTTTCTTAACGAATTCTAAGCGTGCAGGCAGATCCCAAAACATCCATCTCTAACCTGCTGCCCCAAGATGCTTTTGCTTTCTCAAAAGTCTATAAGGGCCAGCTCTCTCTATCTTCTACCTACAGAAAAAGGTTCTCAACTTTTCCCAGTTATCCCCTCACCACTGTGAAGTAAAGGAGGGATAAATCCCTCTCTCTTTGTGATTTAGGGGTGAGAATTCACAGCATGTCAACAGAAATTTCTAGAAAACTTCTCTCTAAATATCTCTTTTTCTCTCCCTTCTCAACCCATTTATATTCTCAAAGTGGGTGATGGAATCCATGAATCCTGGACTTGGGTTTCAGTGTTAATCTAAATTTTGGCCTAGCATCTTAAGGTCTATTTAGGTCTATTTTTAGGTCTATCATATTTTAGTTCTATTTCATTTTTGTGATTTAGTAGAAAACTGAATTTTTGCATCCTTTATATGTACAAGTCCCCCCTTAGACCTAGCCTGTTTTGGGGCAAGTTTCTTTGAAAAATGGTTCATCCTTATCCTCTCATTTCAAGTACAGAGAAATTTGGGGTAAGGGATGCCCTACTGTGGGTTGTCCCAGTAGTAAACTCCCAAGTGATCATGAGCAGATATCTCAAAAGAGCAGGAGAAGGAAATCAGCAGTTGGTGGCTTATTGCACTTCCTAGTCTTTTCCCCAGCATCTTCTTATTTTCTTATAAACCTTAATTTACCTTCATATTCCTAGTTCTAAGAATATAGTACACTACTTAATCCTATGTATAAAATAGGGTTCATTGAAAAGATTGAGGACATGAGCAAATAGAGACTCTTAAATTCCTTTAAATCACCAAGAAGTAAAAGCATACTCCTGGTGTTAATAATATGATGACCTACCATCCAAGTGCTTTATAAAGATCAAAAGTAGGTAATCAAAGTTTCATCACTGGTAAACAGAGAATATCAGAGAATTTCAAATTTTCACATTGTTCTGAACATAGAACATTAGGCCTTTCAAATGAGAAACTTGGCATTGAAGATCAAAGAGGGCAGAATCATGTGTATTCTTTAAAGACCCTGATATGTCATACTTGAGAGATGAGTGCAGAACACTGGCCTCTGGGCAGTTCCTTTACATTTTAATCGGTTAAACTGTCCAAAACATAGGTTGGATCTCTTATAGGCCAAAGTGGCCTGGGGATGCTGAAGCCATTCTGCAGGAAATCTGTCTGCCTCCCATAAAATATTCTAGCTTCCTCTGAACTACATATTTTGTAGTTGAAACCTTTAGTGTCCTGTGGTTCTTGAACAAATATCCCAGGATGCCAGAATGATGGCTCGATTTTATGGATCTCATAATTTTGGAGGAAAATGGCAGAACACTGCTATAATCTCAAGTGGCAGAAAAACTGCCAACCAAACAAATATATCATGCTTTAAAAAGAGGAATCTATGGCAAATGTGTTTATTTTTCATCATTGTATTTATTGTCAGTTAATACTTATCTGACAACCCTCGTTTTCTTCTACAGTTATATTTGTTAGCATAAGGAATCCATTTGCACCAGACACATTTATTCATGTCAAATGTATCTTTTCTGTTCATTATTACACTCTTTCCATCCTTCCTATATGAGTCTCTCAAGTGAATATGAACACCCAAGACGCTGGGCATCTTTTGGAATTTTCATCGTCACAAAGTCTCAGGAAAATTGAGAATAAGAGGGACAACTGAATTCAATATTCCATTAGTTTTATCTATGGCTCTGTGATTTATCATAACTTAACTACAACAAGAAACTCCCAACTGGTCTCAATCTCATGTTTCCCTGCTGACAGTGGTAAGAATGAGCTGCTTCACCGCCCCCACTGCTGTTCCTAGTTTAAGCAGTGCTGCATCTCCCACCTCCCTGTCAGAGCTCCTGGCCACTTACTTCTGCCCCCCAAGCACTCAGCCTTGTAGAGACTCTACTGATTCAGGGCAAGTAAATGTTCCCAAAAGATGACACTGGCTTGGCCTTGATCTTGAGGCTAGGGTTTCTGTAAAACGAGTATGGAATTCTCCCACAAGTACGAGGATCATCATGTGATTCACCTAATAATTATTTTTGTGTGTGTGGTACACGGGCCTCTCAGTGTTGTGGCCTCTACCGTTGCGGAGCACAGGCTCCGGATGCATAGGCTCAGCAGCCATGGCTCACGGGCCCAGCCACTCCACGGCATGTGGGATCTTCGCAGACCAGGGCACGAACCCGTGTCCCCTGTATCGGCAGGTGGACTCTCAACCACTGAGCCACCAGGGAAGCCCCCTAATAATTTTGTAGCAGGTTCCAATACCACTTTAGCTTTTCATTCTTGTCATCATACACTGTCATGCTTTTCTATTCCTCTAGTTCTGCATAACAGCCAAACTGATCTATTCACAATCTGAATATTTTTTTGCCTCTATCTTTTGTTTCTTCCTATCTTCAGTCCAGTTTAGACTCTACCTCCTTTGTAAAGTCTTTCATCACTCTTTACATTTATTTACATGTTTTTTATTTATACAATGCAATATAATCAATTAAATAAAACCTATTGAGGACCATAGTTTTGTGGTTCAAAACTTTGAATACATGTAAGAAAACACAAACCCATGCAGTTATTTTTATAAGACCTAAAAAGGGACCCAAAACATGTGCAAACACACTCTTCTTTGGGAATATTTTATGACTCTAGTTTATCTTTATATAAATCAATATCAGTGTCCCTTGCTTCCCTCTAGACTGGTTCCTAATTCAGGACATGTTTCCACCTATCAAAACTAGATCATCTCAGATATATCCTCTGTGATTTGGAGAAAGACTGTTACACTCAATGAAAATCAGCTGTATATGTAATGAACCTGATAGAGCTAAAAGAAGTTGTTAATTATGAATAGCCTTAACTAAATAATCAGTTCTAGTTTATCACAGTTTGGTTTAATTGTTGATGCACTTTTTCTTGGCTGTCTGCAGCCCAAAGGTGTGGGTTCTCAAGATGGCATTAGTTTAGCTCTTAAACTGGGTCCTTGCTTCTGCCTACAGTTTCTTGAAATGTGATTTGCTGCTACCTTCGTCACTTGGTATTCGCTCATCATTTTAGATTTATACAATAATGTCACTCATAGTTTGACTGCTATCTACTTTATATGCTTCTCAGTTGCTATGCATAGATTGCAAGATCAACCATGGGAGTGGTTGCAGGAAGGAAATTATGCAAGTTGCTGATCACACTCTGTGGCAGAAGGCCCAGCTCCTTGCAAATGCCATCTGTGAAAGGAGGGTGTGAGGATAGAATTCTTTTAAGATGCTTATCTAGGTTGAGCATTCAGTGAATCATCACCTCATTCTAATGACTAAAAAATATGTTGGAGAGGATAATGTGCTGAGGGAAGTCCAACTATTTTACTATTCTTATTTGATTCAAGGTATTTTAGATAGAGCTGACATACAAAGAGAGTTACAGTATCAGTTTTACTGTGATGATCAAATGAAATAATGCATGCAAAGCACTTAGTCAAGTGCTTGAAAAAATTGTTGTTATTATTATCATCCTTATCATTTAAGTCATCCTTTAAGGAATATTCTTGCAAACCTCACTGAGATTGATCTTTTTGTGGAGGGATAAAGGAAGAAAAGAAATACCTCTGAGGGTATAATTTTTAAAAGTCTATCTCTGAAATCCAGTCACATATAATATAATCCCTAGATTGAAAATCACTTCCTGAGATAAATCTCTTTCTTCCCAAACTCAACCAGGTTTCCAACCAGACATGCCAATGAATTTGATACTGTGCCTTTAGTGCACTCTCAAGGTTGCAATCATACCCTTGAAGATATTTATTTTGTTATTTTCATTTTATTTTTTATTACCTACCTCCTCCAGAAAATTTTAATCTTGAAAAAAAAATCACTGTGTGAGTCTGGGTTGTGGTATCCCCATTTCTTGCAACAGAGAAATGCTCAGTAAATGAATATCAAATGCGTGAATAAATGCAGAGAAGCTTGGAGCCACCTGATTGTTGAATAATCACTTACAAAGAATCAGAAGCTCTGAATTTTAGTCCCAGCTTTAACATTAACTATCCATGTCACCTGAAATAAGCCTCTATAAATCAATATTTTAATGAGAGGGTTTGTGCTAAGTCAGTGGTTTTTAAGCCTGTTTGTACATCGTAATCCCCAAGAGAGCTTTTAAAAAGCATTTAATTTTAGGCTCTATCACAGCTGACATATTCTCCCTGGGCACTGGCACTGGTATGACCATATTTTAGGCTTCCCAGGTGTTTCTAATGAACATCCAGGTTTGAAAAATCACTGTACTAGATTAATGAAATTTCTTCCAAGTCTAAGTTATTTTTTTGGTTACAGTTTTTAAAAGAAGACCTGTTCCATTAATTTATTTGAGCATTTGGAATGATTCTTTGCACATAGCAGGACCTCAATAAGTGTTTTTTGTTGCTGAACTAGTGGAGAGTTCTACTAAGGTCATAAATACAAAATGCGAGAGATTAATCATTAATACTAAATGTGACTGGGATGATGTGCTCCTCTCTCATTTTATAGTACCTTCAGGAAAAAAAGCCTTTGAAAATTAGCTGAAAATAAATTGGGAAACTCTCTAGCAATGACAAGGAACTTGTGGTGCCTGTACTGAAGATAGATATTTCTACATAAAACTAGCAACCACTTTCTGAACTCTTGATACATAAAAGACAGAGTTTTAAGCATGTTTCATGCACTGAGTAATTAAATCCTAATAAATCTTATAATACATGCTGTTGTTATCCACATATTTTTTTTCAGGCCACACCTTGCAGCATGCAGGATCTTATTTCCCTGACCAGGGACTGAACCTGTACTCCCTGCAGTGGAAGTGCAAAGTCTTAACCACTGGACTTCAGGGAAGTCCAGGAGGGACCTCTTAAAATGGCTAAAGCTGGTATAGGCCATAATGAAGAAATGAAAATAATAATATGAAAGCCATAGCTTTGTTGTTGGAAATGCAGAACCTGAAGGAAATGAGGGACAAAAAGGTTAAGAAGCTAAGAAGTAGCATGTTAGGTTTGAACTCAGTCTTTCTCCAGAAATGTGGCTTATCCACCATTAATCTAGGGCATTGCAATTTTACAAAGTACTTAAACCTAGCCAGAGCAAAGTGACTGTTCATGCATGAAAATCACTTTTGAAGATAAATATATGACCTTTTGAAAAGATGGCATTTTAACTCAAACAGCTTATTCTTTGTTGTTTAACTGAAATTTCTACTCTCGACATCATGCATTGTAACTACCAAGAATTATTTGTTATCTATTGCTGTGTAACAAATTACCCCAAAATGTAGCAACCCAAAATGACATAGATTATCTTGTGTCTGGGGAGTCAGGAATACCACCATGGTTTAGCTGGGTTCTCTGCTTCAGGGCTTATGAGGCTTTAACTAGGGGTTGGCTGAGACTACAGTCCCAAATGAAGGCTCAACTGGAGAAGAATCCTCTTCTATGCTCACTCACACTGTTCTGGGAGAAAGTTCCTCAAAGGATGTTGGCCTGGGAGCATAAGCTCTGAACTGACTTGTAGCTGTTTCCTCACCATGTGTCCATCAAGGCAAGTGTGAAAAGAGTCAAGGAGAATGCCAGCAAGGTGAAAGTTCTGGATTTTTATAATTAAATCTTGTAATTGATATCCCATTACATTGCTGTATTCTATCTATTAGAAGAGCTTCTAAACTGGACCACAAGTAATGAAGCTGGGACCACAAACGTAATGTCACTCTGTCATACTTTGAAATCAGATTGCCTCAAAGGCCTATGCTCAAATAAGTGAAGTTGTTTTTCATAACCCCCCAGATGTGTGAGGTAGAGCATTTGTCTTCTGTTACATCCATGAGAAAGTGAAACTAAATCAATTTCCTAATAAACATATCTGATTAACAAGCCTGACACTCTTTTCATTAACACATATCAAGAACTTCCGTCTTTTATATTTTATTGGACCCTGAAATTCCCACAGGAATGTTTTTCTCCCAAATAAAGGAACAATGGCACTGGATGATGAAGCTTTATTGTTCCAGATTACTCACACTTTATTTTTGTAAATATGTGCTTTCAGAATTAGGGTAAGCCCTGAGTCAGGTGTGTACTTTCCTTTCATCCCACAGCTCACAATAGAATCATTTTCATCATTCAGGTTGTTTCCAGATGCAACACAAGATAATGACATGACAGACCAACTTCACAGCAGAGATGCGTCAGTGTTCAGGACACCTTTTTTGGAAGAAATTTCATTTGGTTGATGTAGTCCAAAAGAGCCATCTATATGCAATATTTTGTAAGAACCTTCAGGTTCTAATCATTTTGTTTCTCATTTGTAGATTTGGGAACATATCCAGGAGAGGGGAGTGTTGGTATGCAGTGAAAAGGCACCATAAAAAAGTCACTTTGCAAAGGTTACTTCATGTAAATTTCACAGAACGCTTATGAGGTAAGAGTAACAAGAGCAAACAAACAATGAGGAACAGCACAATAAATGAAATTAAAAATTCTCTAGAGGGAATCAATAGCAGAATAACTGAGGCAGAAGAATGGATAAGTGACCTGGAAGATAAAATAGTGGAAATAACTACCACAGAGAAGAATAAAGAAAAAGAATGAAAAGACTTGAGGACAGTCTCAGAGACTACTAGGGCAACATTAAATGCACCAACATTGCTATTATAGGGGTCCCAGAGGAAGGGAAAAAGAAAGGGTCTGAGAAAATATTTGATGAGATTATAGGTGAAGACTTCCCTAACATGGGAAAGGAAATAGTCAACCAAACCCAGGAAGTGCAGAGAGTCCCATACAGGATAAATCCAAGGAAAAACATGCCAACGATCATATTAATCAAACCATCAAAAAAAATACAAAGAAAAAATATTAAAATCAGCAAGGGAAAAGGAACAAATAACATATAAGGGAATCCTCACAAGGTTAACAGCTGATCTTTCAGCAAAAACTCTGCAAGACAGAAGGGAGGGGCAGGACATATTTAAAGTGATAAAAGGGAAAAACCTACAATCAAGATTATTCAGCACAGCAAAGATATCATTCAGATTTGATGGAGAATTCAAAACCTTTACAGACAAGCAAAAGTTAAGTGAATTCAGCACCACTAAACTAGCTTTACAACAAATATTAAAGGAACTTCTCTAGGCATGAAACAGAAGAGGAGGAAAAGACCAACAATAACAAACCCTAAACAATTAAGAAAATGGTAATAGGAACATACATATCGATAATTACCTTAAATGTGAATGGGTTAAATGCTCCAAACAAAAGGTATACACTGGTTGAATGGATAAAAAAACAGGACCCGTATATATGCTGTCCACCAGAGATCCACTTCAAACCTGGGGACACATACATACTGAAAGTGAGGGGGTGGAAAAAGATATTCCATGTGAATGGAAATCAAAAGAAAGCTGGAGTAGCAATTCTCATATCAGACAAAATAGACTTTAAAATAAAGACTATTACAGGAGACAAAGAAGGACACTACATAATGATCAAGGGATCAATCCAAGAAGAACATATAACAATTGTAAATATTTATGCATCCAACATAGGAGCACCTCAATACATAAAGCAAATGTTAGCAATCATAAAAGGAGAAATTGACAGTTACACAGTAATACTAGGGGACTTTAACACCACATTTTTATCAATGGACAGATCAACCAAAATGAAAATAAATAAGGAAACATAAGCTTTAAATGACACTTTAAACAAGATGGACTTAATTGATATTTATAGGACATTCCATCCAAAAACAACAGAATACATTTTCTTCTCAAGTGCTCATGGAATATTCTCCAGGATAGATCATATCTTGGGTCACAAATCAAGCCTTGCTAAATTTAAGAAAATTGAAATCGTATCAAGTATCTTTTCTAAACACAATTCTATGAGAATAGATATCAATTACAGGAAAAACACTGTAAAAAATACAAACACCTGGAGGCTAAACAATGCACTACTAAATAACCAAGAGATCACTGAAGTAATCAAAGAGGAAATAAAAATATACCTAGAAACAAATGAC
Organism: Neophocaena asiaeorientalis asiaeorientalis; assembly: GCF_003031525.2. NCBI lineage: Eukaryota > Metazoa > Chordata > Mammalia > Artiodactyla > Phocoenidae > Neophocaena > Neophocaena asiaeorientalis. The sequence goes on along the minus strand of NW_020173953.1, from coordinate 3,424,318 downwards.
AATGAAAACACAATGACCCAAAACTGATGAGATGCAGCAAAAGTAGTTTTAAGAGGGAAGTTTATAGCAATAAAATCCTATCTCAAGAAACATCTCAAATAAACAACCTAAACTTACATGTAAAGCAATTAGAGAAAGATGAACTAAAACTCCCAAACTTAGTAGAAGGAAAGAAATCATAAATATCAGATCAAAAATAAATGAAAAATAAATGAAGGAAACAATAGCAAAGATCAGTAAATCTAAAAGCTGGTTCTTTGAGAAGATACACAATACACAAAATGGATAAACCATTAGCCAGACTAATCAAGAAAAAAGGGAAAAGACTGAAATCAACAGAATTAGAAATGAAAAACTAGTAACAACTGACACTGCAGAAATACAAAGGATCATGAGAGATTACTACAAGCAACTATATGTAAGGTGTAGAACACCAGATGGCTTCACAGGCAAATTCTATCAAACATTCAGAGAAGAGCTAACCTATCCTTCTCAAATTCTTCCAAAATATATAAGAGGCAGGAACACTCTCAAAGTTATTCTATGAGGCCACCATCATCCTGATAACAAAACCAGACAAAATGTCACAGATAAAGAAAACTACAGGCCAATATCTCTGATGAACATAGATGCAAAAATCCCCAACAAAATACTAGCAAACAGAATCCAACAGCACATTAAATGTATCATACGCCATGATCAAGAGGGGTTTATTCCAGGAATGCAAGGATTCTTCAATATATGCAAATCAATCAATGTGATAAATCATAGTAACAAAATGAAGGATAAATACCGTACGATAATCTCAATAGATGCAGAAAAAGCTTTTGACAAAATTCAACACCCATTTAGGATAAAAACTCTCCAGAAAGTAGGCATAGAGGGAACCTACCTCAACATAATAAAGGCCATGTATGACAAACCCACAGCCAACATCATTCTCAATGGTGAAAAACTGAAAACATTTCCTGTAAGATCAGGAACAAGACAATGTTGCCCACTCTCACTGCTATTATTCTACATGGTTTTGGAAGTGTTAGCCACTGCAAACAGAGAAGAAAAATAAATAAAAGGAATCCATATCAGAAAAGAAGTAAAACAGTCACTGTTTGCAGATAACATGATACTATACATACAGAATCCTACAAATGTTATTTCCGATCTTATACCATGTTCTTGGATGGGAAGAATCAACATTGTGAAAATGACTATACTACCCAAAGCAATCTGCAGATTCAGTGCAATCCCTATCAAACTACCAATGGCATTTTTCACAGAACTAGAACAAAAAATTTCACAATTTGAATGGAAACAAAAAAGACCCCTTAGAGCCAAAGCAATCTTGAGAAAGAAAAACGGAGCTGGGGGAATCAGGCTCCCTGACTTCAGACTATACTACAAAGCTAAGTAATCGAGACAGTATGGTACTGACACAAAAACAGAAATATAGATCAATGGAACAGGATAGAAAGCCCAGATATAAACCCACACACACATGGTCACCTTAAGTTTGATAAAGGAGGCAAGGATATACAATGGAGAAAGCCTCTTCAATAAGTAGTGCTGGGAAAACTGGATAGCTACATGTAAAAGAATGAAATTAGCACTCCCTAACACCATACACAAAAATAAACTCAAAATGGATTAAAGACCTAAATGTAAGGCCAGACACTATAAAACTCTTAGAGGAAAACATAGGCAGAACATTCTATGACATAAATCACAACAAGATCCTTTCTGACCCACCTCTTAGAGAAATGGAAATAAAAACAAAAATAAAAAAATGAGACCTAATGAAAGTTAAAAGCTTTTGCATAGCAAAGGAAACCATAAACAAGATGAAAAGACAACCCTCAGAATGGGAGAAAATATTTGCAAATGAAGCAACTGACATAGGATTAATCTCCAATATATACAATTAGCTCATGCAACTCAATATCAAAAAAACAAACAACCCAATCCAAAAATGGGTAGAAGATCTAAATATACCTTTCTCCAAAGAAGATATATAGATTGCCAACAAACACATGAAAGGATGCTCAACATCACTAATTATCAGAGAAATGGAAATCAAAATTGCAATGAGGTATCACCTCATACTGGTCAGAATGGCCATCATCAAAAAATCTACAAACAATAAATGTTGTAGAGAGTGTGGAGAAAAGGGAACCCTCTTGCACTGTTGGTGGGAATGTAAATTCATATAGCCACTATGGAGAACAGTATGGAGGTTCCTTAAAAAACTAAAAATAGAACTACCATATGACCCAGCAATCCCCCTACTGGACATATACCCTGAGAAAACCATAATTCAAAAATAGTCATGTACCACAATGTTCATTGCAGCTGTATTTACAGTAGCCAGGATATGGAAGCTAACTAAGTGTCCATCGACAGATGAATGAATAAAGAAGATGTGGCACAAATATACAATGGAATATTACTCAGCCATAAAAAGAAATGCAATTGAGTTATTTGTAGTGAGGTGGATGGACCTAGGGCCTGTCATATAGTGTGAAGTAAGTCATAAAGAGAAAAACAAATACCATATGCCAGCACATATATGTGGAAGCTAAAAAAAAAAAATGGTTCTGATGAACCTAGGGGCAGGACATGAATAAAGATGCAGACATAGAGAATGGACTCTAGACTACGGGGAGGGGGAAGGGTAAGCTGGGATGAAGTGAGAGAGTAGCATTGGCATATATACACTACCAAGTGTAAAATAGATAGCTAGTCAGAAGCAGCTGCGTAGCACAGGGAGATCAGCTCGGTGCTTTGTTATCACCTAGAGGGGTGGGATAGGGAGAGTGGGAGGGAGACACAAGAGGGAGGGAATATGGAGATATATATATACATATAGCTGATTCACTTTGTTATACAGCAGAAACTAACACAATATTTTAAAACAATTAAACTCCAATAAAGATGTTAAAAAATAATAAAATGGAAAAAATAAAAATTCTATTTTAGGAAAAAAAAATGATATGAGGGAGTAACACAGTTCTGTCTGACTTTAGGTCCATGGTGACTTTGTCACCACTTGCCACTATGTGGCTTAAATTCTGACTAGCTCCTGATTATTTGTCCCATCTTTTTGCTGGACTCTGCTTCAATCCCAGCTAACTACAGTGAGATTATGGTCAAAATACAACAGTCTCTCATCTTGTGTTCCATAAATGATTATTGAGATTTTATATTTCTATTTGTTCAATCTGGGGATTTTAAACTACTCAGATAACATTAACAAATACCAGCATATTTCCTACTGAAAGATGGTCATGGAAATGCTCTAGTATCACAAACCCAAATGCCTTAATGATTGTGTTTACAAAAATTTCAGTATGAAGAAGGGTGGATGATGCTTCCTACGACTACTGCATGAAGGCTTTTCTCATAACTCTTTTCCTGTTTTAAAAAAACTAAGAATTGCATCACATATATGGTTTGTGTATCATGATTTTAAATTACTACCTCAGAAAATCACAATACTGCTTGGGTTACTGACATCCAAAATGACAGGAATCTTCAGTATGGCACATTAATTTTGTACCTCTCTGGAAAGTATGATGTACAAGGTGTGATAACATGGAACAGCTTCACCCAGAACCCACACCAGGGAAAGGCTTGCTGCCCTGGCTACTGGGAGTCCTATCAGCAGAGAGTCTTAGCTCTCAGCCCCTTCAGGCAATGCCTCAGCTGCATGAGGTTTCAGGTCACACCTTTCCAGAGGTGCCCATATTCCATGACTAATCAAAGTAGGTGGTATAAAGGTCTTCCATTCAGTCCAAATGAGGATAAATCTGATGAGCTGTTTCAGTGCCAGAGCTCCCCATGGGATGAGCTGAGGCTGCACATCCTACATTGCAGTTTGACTTCTTCCTCTGTCCAATCCTATTTTCCCCTCCCTCCATTCTAGGTGTTGAGCATAAGACCATGCCCTAATAAACATCCTGAAAACCAAACTGTGTCTGAGAGTCTGCTTTCCAGAAAACCCAAGTCATAATATCTGTTTCAAACCTTTATCATACTCTAGAGGCATCCTCCTTCCTATATGCGACATACCACACAGTTCATTCTTACAGTATGGACTTCCTTCAAACTTCACAAAAAGGAGGAAAATTTACTAAAAGATAATTATCTCAGCTTCTTATGAACTGAGATGCTCACTCCTGCTTGCCTTCTTTTTTTTTCCTGTCCCAGTGTGGGATTGTCTTTTATTTTCTGTCCAAGCTCTGGATTCCAACATCTCTTGCATTATAGCAACTTTTATCCCTCAAAAATCCAACACTCTTTTCCTCACCCTTTCCCATGTAATTTTAACAAGCCCAGACCTTGAAAAATCAAAACAAAAATAAACACTCCAACGTCTCCTGTAATGCATCATCTCTTTCCGTTTTTAACAACTTTCTTGTAAAAGTAGAGCAGACAGGCTGTTTGCATTTCTTTTCATCTCATTTATTGTTCAACTAACTAGTCTGCTGAAAACCGCTCACTGAGATTTTAACAATAATCTCTTTGTGGCAACATTTAATGGGTATTTCTTGACCTTATATTATTGACCCTTTGGGCCATTCTGTTAACATTATATCTGGACAGGTTATCGTCTATTTCCTTGTGTAACATGATTATATCTGACTCTTCCTTCTCTTTCTCCCTCTTAATTTTCTCATTAAATATAATTATTTCCCATTATTCTGTACTTGGCCCTCTTCTATCTTATGCATGCCCATGGCATCAAATAGTACCTGAATTTTGATGATTCTCAAATCAATACATTTCTTTAATTTCTCCTTTCCTTCCCTTTCTCCTCCCCACCCCCGCCTCCTTCTTTCTTTCATTCTTTCTCTATTTCTTTTTTTTTTTTTCTTTTTTTGCGGTATGCTGGCCTCTCACTGTTGTGACCTCTCCCGTTGTGGAGCACAGGCTCTGGACGCGCAGGCTCAGCGGCCATGGCTCACAGGCCCAGCCGCTCCACGGCATGTGGGATCTTCCCGGACCGGGGCACAAACCCGTGTTCCCTGCATCGGCAGACGGACTCTCAAATACTGTGCCACCAGGGAAGCCCTCTATTTCTTTTATCATCATCATCTAAGTGTTATCTCCATCTAGATGGCCTCAAAGTCAATGTGCTTCAAATTTCTTCTTCTAAAAACTTGATCTTCTTCTGTGTTTCTCATCACAGTGAAAGGTAACATTTTTCACCCATATGCTTAATCCATAAACCTTGCAATAAATCCATCGTGCCAAGCCCCATGTACTTTGCTTAATTAGTCTCTCTTATTTTTTAAAAATTAATTAATTAATTAATTTTTGGCTGAGTTGGGTCTTTGCTGTTGTGCGCGGGCTTTCTCTAGTTGCGGCGAGCAAGGGCTAGTCTTTGTTGCGGTGCTAGGGCTTCTCATTGTGGTGGCTTCTCTTGTTGTGGAGCATGGGCTCTAGGCGTGTGGACTTCAGTAGTTGTGGCATGTGGGCTCAGTAGTTGTGGCACACAGGATTAGTTACTTCATGGCATGTGGAATCTTCCCAGACCAGGGCTCAAACCCGTGTCTCCTGCATTGGCAGGTGGATTCTTAAACACTGAGCCACAAGGGAAGTCCCAGTTAGTCTCTCTTAGACCCGTCCACTTTTCTCTATCTCCATTTCCACTATCTGAATTCACGTCCTAATCTTCTTTGGCATGGATTATTGCCATAGTAAACTAAGTAGTCTCCCAGCCTCAGATTCAGCCCCAATAAGTTATTCTCTGCTCTGTAGTGAGAATAACTCAAATAGCACTCAGAATAAAGTGCAAACTCCTTAGCATCACAAAAAATATTCTTGACATGGCTTTTAATCTTCCAGTTTCACCTTTAACTTCTCCTTACCATCCTCTATTTTATAGTTTTCTGAATACACTATAGTTCTAGGAACACCATGAATTCCCTTCTTCTGGGTTTTTGGGTATGCTGCTCCCTCGGCTGCCATGCTGTATTCCTTCCCATTCCTATCTGGATAACTGCTGCTCATCATTTAAGAGTTAGTTCATGTGTCACCTCTCCTGGGAAAGCATCACAGACTCCCATGTATGGGATGAGTACTGCTTCTATGTGCTGCTGTAGCATTTGATAGACTGCCAATATCGGTTTGGGTTGACTCGGATCTCCTCTTAAGTATTGCAGTTTTTTCTCTTCAAGAAGTTTCAGGTATGAAGTAGGTTTGAGAATTGTTTTCCAAGCTCCCCCTGGCACACTAGAATAGATTAAATGGCTCATAAACTTAGGTGCATAGCAAGTCAAATTATGCATGGCGATACTGAATAGTCATGTTCCTGTGAAGTTCTATTCCAGTAGATGGGCCATCTTAATAAGAAATCAGGGTACAAATTGTTTTGAGGTGATATAAGTCATCTAGGCTTGTCATATGACAATTATTTGATTATGAAGAAATTCCTGATTTCACCATCTTCATTAACTTCAGAAAATAATCCTTTTCAATTACCAGTGAATATATCTTCCTTATTTCCAGGGATACAGAGTATTCAGTCATAGGTGTGTACATTGCATTTAAAGAGACTATAAGTCTGCTTTCTAGAATGCTACAGAAGGAAGTTGTTACTTTTGCATGGATATGTACAGCCAAGATGAAACAGAAGATTTTTAACATAAAATATATAAGAAATATTATAATTTGAAATACACTTCTAGATTATTTAAAATCTCTTTGTGAACTTTGTTTGAACAATAGAATTCTCCTTTGCTTATCTGTTGCTCAATAGGAATATAAATAAAAATTCACTTGAGCGTATTGAGCACTTTTATGTGCTACTGTACTAAACACTTTATGTGTAATAACCTATTTATATCTCACAATAACTCTATGAGGATGTCATATCATCACCATCTTAACAATGAAGAAATGGAAATTTAGAAAAACCAAGTGGTTTCTCTAAGTCATACAGATAACTAGACAGCAGAGTTGGGACTTAAGGCCAGGTCTGTCTGATTCCAAAGTCCATGCTCTGAAGTAGTTGGCTAAACTGACCAGTGCATCCTTCACAAGACTGTAGTCATTCAGTTTTCCTATCAGTAGACCTTGACTTCCTAGCATTGTCACTTTCCAAGACAAATGTTGTGTGCTCCTCTCTCCTAATGTCTTAAGGTCTGTATTTATTTGTGGCCCATGGAACAAGCAGTCCCTAAACTCTCACAGGGTCAGGTATAAGAAGAGAGACCTCACCCTTTAGTCCATTTATGGGTTGAATATTTAGATAAACTCTGAATTTGGGACTTGTGAGTGGATCGCACTCCCCCAAAAGATGTGTTGAAGTCCTAGCCCACAATACCTGAATATGACCTTACTTGGAACTAGGGCCTTTGCAGATGTAATCAAGTTAAAATAAGGTCATAATCAATTAGTGTGGGCACTAATCCAATATAACTGGTGCCCATATAAGAAGAGACACAGAGACACATGGGGAGAACATGTGTGACTATGGAGGCAGAGATTGGAGTGCTGTGTCTACAGGTCAAAGAATCCTCAAGGATTGTTGGCGACACCACAAACTAGGAGAAAGACATGGGAAAGGTTCTCCCCTACAGTCTTCAGAGAGCATGGGTCTGTGGACCCCCTTGATTTTGGACTTCTGGCTTCCAGAACTGTAGAATAAATTTGTCTTTAAATCTACCCAGTTTGTGGTACTTTGCTATGGCAGACCTAGGAAAATAGTGGAGGACTCTTTTCCTTGTCAGTAATCTCTGGCTTTTAAAATCTGGGCATCTTATGCGTCTAATGTGTTTGGAAGTAAGAATGGGAGGAAAATACTTTTTCTCATGAAAAAAGCAAAAGCAAACAAGAAATCAGATTTCATTCTTTCTTCTGAAAAAAGCTATAGGATGCTAAGGGGCTCAATTTCATCACATATATACTCAGCTATTCCTGGGGCACAAATCATCTGCAGCTGCAGTGGAGAAAAATTCAAGTATGGATTAAAAATTATATACCTATAGCATGAGACCTATTGAACTGAATAAACACAAATAGCAAACAATGTTTGCTAGGGAAGATTAAGCATTTTTTAATTGAAAAAGTGAAAATGTAAGCATTGTGAGACATGGGATACAGGAGAAAGGGTTGATATCAGAGTTAAAAATAAATTTGACAAGAGGAGCTGCAATTAGAATGTTGACATTTGCAGTTCAAGTGCTCAGTTGTTGGAGATGCCAGGGGAATTCGGTCCCTGTGATGGGTGCAACAGAGGCTGACCCTTGGGTGTGTGATGGCCAGCAGTGGTGGGTTCCTTAGCAATGGAAAGGAGATAACAATTATAGACTGCGGGTGAAAAGAAGAGGATTTCTTATCATTTGAAATTGAACTGATGACTCTCTAGGAAATTGTGTGAATGATAAAGGTTTTCAGAAGAAGCTATAAGACTTGTTTTCTCACAGCACAATGGGTGACAGTAGCCACGTCAATATCAATCCTAACCATGCTCATTGACTTATTTCAGGCCTCCAAAGTCCCAACGATAGCCACACCCTAAGCCTTCATAGCCACAGCATACATCACCATGGCTTCCAAAGTAGTTCCCATAACAGCTGCAGCATAGAATCTTGGGAGATGAGGATGGGTAAGGACGCAAATGATGAGTGGCCAAAGTGTGACTTTTACTATATGTAGGAGCTTGATATACTACTAAGAGTGGCTGTGGAAAATTCCAGGACTCCAATTTCTAATTCCATATACTAATTAGTGTCAAAATGTTAGCAAACTGTGGTGCATATAAGTGATAAAAAGTTAAGATGCTATTGGAATCCTTGTGGCAAAGTTAGAATTCTTGACCAATTAGAAAAAAAGGATAGCTTTAGAAATCGTTGTTTATCCTATAATTCAAAATGAAAAATCTATAGCCTATATAGGAATCTAGAGATTCATATATAAACTGAACATATTCCTTTCTAGGGCTGGAGAATTCAGCTAAACCCAGGAACATGACTGCTACTTCCTTTATATTCAAAGCAGATGCAACCTCTTTACATCAGTAGAAAGATAAGCATTTTCAAATGCAGTTTTTCTCACACTGCTTCTTAATAATCTCTCATGACATCAATGAAAGCAGTCATCAGGGGATGTATTGTAATGTGCTTCAGAGATGATTGGATTTCCTTTATGTTGAAATACTATCCTTAAATATAATGATTCCAGCTCCACACAATAGAATTCAGAGGTGTTACATTTTAAAAATGTACAGAAAAAAATATGAAGAGAATACAAAATCAAGCATTTCTAAGCTAAGATGTTGGGAATACATATTCTCTGTAAGAAGCTTAAAGCTGAAAACAAAGTGATTTAGCCTAAGACCTATCAGAAATACTCAGGGATGAGGGCACATAGAAGGTAGACACACATTTATTTGTGTATTAAGGTCTCTGCCGTCAAAATGCATAGTTGCCAACAACATTGGGCTGTGAAAAATAAGTACTTAATGAATCTATAAGACGACATGTTGTATCAGAGTTTATGTGCATTTTTTCATCATTGCTTACATGGTTCATGGATAACCGTATGAAAAAACATTTCTCTGGGTAGAAAATATTCAATCATGTAACAAGAAAGTGATAAGATTTTGTTGCTGTTGTCATTATAAAGAAGCAATCAGAAAAAGTTGAATGATAGGGAATGTCTTTTTGAGCATGAATCCTTCTGGGAAGTAGTCTCCCTCCTGGGGAAAACACCACTGTAATCTTCAGAAAGCCTCTCTGGCCACAGCAGTAGAGGGAGGGAAGATGTCCCTGAAGAATGTGTAGCAGGCAATTTTTCAATGCTTTTCTGAATGTGGTGATCACCTTCACATTCCAGCACCGCTCAGAGTCACATGGTCCAAGAAAATAGTAATCAGAGTAATAAAGAACTCTGGAGATCTTGTGAATCAATGATGTCTGAAAACTAAGAAAGTGCTTGCGAGTGCATTTCTATCATTAATGTGTCGGAAATGATACAAGGCATTGATCAGTTTAATGAGAATTAATGTGAATAAACTTGAAATATAGAACATGGCATTTTGAAGAGACATGAAGAATGATTAAGAGCAGACACTCAAAGAAGAAATGAATCCATAAAAAGCTAGCACAGTGACCCTTACCCAAGCTACAACTTTTCTAAATGTTCATTAATTTCCCAGAATATAAAGCATGAAGCTAACATGGTTTTGATATGCTTTTCTTTAATGACTAATAACGTTGAACATCTTTTCACAGGCTTATTAACCATTTGTATATTTTCTTTGAATAGCTATCATTCAGATCTTCTGTCCACTTTTTAACTATAAGGTTTTTTTTTATAGTTGAGTTGTAAGAGTTCTTAAAAAAATTCTGATTACAATTTCCCTTGGGGATATTTGAATTGCAAATATATTCTCCCATCCTATAGTTTGTGTTTTCACTCTTGATATTGTCTGTCAAAGCAAAAAAGCTTTTAATTTTTTTTTTTTTTTTTTTTTGCGTTACGCGGGCCTCTCATTGTTGTGGCCTCTCCCGTTGCAGAGCACAGGCTCCGGACGCGCAGTCTCAGCGGCCATGGCTCACGGGCCCAGCCGCTCCGCGGCATGTGGGATCTTCCCGGACCGGGGCACGAACCCGTGTCCCCTGCATTGGCAGACGGACTCTCAACCACTGCACCACCAGGGAAGCCAAAGCTTTTAATTTTGATGAAATCAAATTTATTTATTTTGTAGCTTGTGCTTTTGGTGTTGTATCTGAGAAATGATTGAAAAATCCAAGGTCATGAAGATTTACACCTATTTTTCTTCTAATATATATATACCTTTAGCTCTATACCTTCAGCTCTAACACCTAGATCTTTGATCCATTTTGAGTTAATTCTTGATAAGGTGAGAGATATGAGACAGGGTCCAACCTCATCCTTTTTCATGTGGATACCCATTTGTTTCAGTACATTTTGTTGAAAAACCTATTATTTCCCAGGGAAGGTCTTGGCACTCTTGTTTAAAGTCAGTTGACATGAATGTAAAGGTTTGTCTTAATTCATGTCAGCACTGAAAATCTAAATCCAAAGTCTTACCAAAATATCATTGAAATCAGATACAGGTGATATGCAAGGTAAGATTCATCCTGAGGCAAATTCTAGCTGTGAACCTGTGAAGCCAAACAAATTATGTGCTTCCAAAACACAGTGGTGGGACAGGCACAGGGTAGGTATTCCTACTCCAAAAGAAAGAAATAAGAAAGAAGTTAGGGGCACAGGCCCCAAGTAAATACAAAACCTAATAGGGCAAACAACATTAAACCTAAGGGCTCAAGAATAATCCTCTTTGGCTCAATGCTCTGCCCTCTGAACTAACTAGTGTGCTGGTCCCACCTCTGCAGCTCTTCCAGGCTGGAGTCCCTGCACCATGGCTCTGGGTGGCTCTGCCCCCATGGCTCTGGTAGGTGCAACCTCCACTGTAGCTCTTTGTAGGTTCCCTTGATACACTGGGCAGGAGCATTCTGGCCTGAACCACCCTGACCCCCTGCACTATGAGTCTACACAGGTAGTTTCCAATAACATGTTCCTTGGTTCTGTCTGAGACCTCATCAGAATGGTCTTTACCGTCCACATTTCTACCAACATTCTATTCATGATTAAGTATTATCTAAGAAGACAAGCTTTCTCTGCAACACTCTTTTTTCTGAGCTCTCATCAGAATTGTTTTTAATGATCCATCTACAAAAATGTAGGATTTTCTAGCACGCATATCAAAACTCTTCCAGCTTCTACCCCTTACCCAAATCCAAAGCCGCCTACCCATTTTAGGTATTTGTTACAGCAGCACCCTGACTTTTCCGTCTTAGTTTATGTCTTAGCCCATTTAGGATGTTATAACAAAAATATCATAGACTGGTGGTTTGAACAACACACATTTATTTTTCACAGTTCTGGAGGCTGAAAATCCAAGATCAAGATGCCAGCAGCTTTAGCATCTGGTGAGGGTCAGCTTCCCGGTTCATAGATAGCCATCTTCTTGCTGTGTCCTCACATGGCAGAATGGGTGAGAGAGCTCTCTGAGGTCACTTTTATATGGGCACTAATCCCATTCATGATGGCTTTACCCATATAACCTAATCACCTAATAAATTCTCCACCATCACATTGGGGACTATGATATCAACATTATGAATCTGGGGAACATAAACATTCAGTCCATAACATTCTGTGGGGTTTTCTCTTTGGCTTAACTGCCTCTCTTTTTTAATTTGTCCAGGTACCTGCATCCATATCTATCTATTTGACTGGTTACTTCTTCCGGGGGGATATTTCTATCTTCACAGGCTAATTTGGTTAACTCTCTTTCTTATAGATTCCTATGAAGTTTTTTTCTTTATTATTTTTTTCTTCATTCCCTTAATGTCCTGATAACTCACTTGTCTTTATAGATAGGATGGGTTCTCAATAAATGTGTCCCAGAACACTATGAACTGCATATCCATCCCAGACAGGTTGACTAATTTTAATTTATAGAAAACCTTTACTATGACCTTAATTGAGGATATGTCTTTATCTTGTCATATCTATTAGATGAACTATTGATTTGTCAGATGTGCTGCAAACACAAAAATAGTGAATACTAATGAGATAGAACGTTCTTAATGCCCTTACATGTGAAGTGACATTCTAATAATCTTTAAAGAGCCCAGTCCCTGTAAAGTCTACCATGACATCTCAAGAAAGGTTGATTTTTTAAAATTTGTTCCCACTGTGCACATCACTCCTTTGCCACCTAACAGACATTTGTAATCAACTGTTTATAAATATGTTTCTGGGGGGCAGAAGGCAGGATCTTGTCCTATTCATATTTCTGATCTATATCCTAGTACTAGGTCAGACATGGTGTAAAAATATATTTAAGAAAATGAATGAATTAAGTAATTTCAGTTTTATAATATTCAAAGGCAACAATAACACAGGATATTCACATACACTTAAAATCTCAGAAACAATAAATTATGATTGCCCCAAAAGTGATTTATTATGTTTTTGGTCAACTATATGCAAATTAAAATCATTTTTTATAGTTTATTATATATTTTTCAATTTTATCTAGATGATATAATGATAGTAGACTCTAAGAGAATTGACTTCTATTACTTGCTGACATAAAGTTTGATTAAGTAGAAGTGGAACAAACTGCTTCTCAGAGTTTTTGAAAACCAAGTGGCTGATATTCAATCTCAGTTCAGCAGGACATTCATATTTCATTGCCTAAAATCAGATGCATTATATATAGCACCAGACCTCACCACAAACAACTGACCTCATCACCTTTCCTTCTCATATGCTTGTTTGCTATTTTCTGTTTGCTATTCCCACTCCCTCTCACACCTGAGTCCTGTTAATTTATCATCTATGTCTTTCCATTCTTCTTGTGATGCATGTTCTCACAGCCTCTGCTTCAACAAAAACATAATGAGCTCTTAAAGCAGTCCCTTAATCATTCTTCAACTTTGCATTTCCTTATTCCTTGATGCATTCCACAAACCCTTAATCTATGTAATTTTTCTAAGAGGATCTCACCAAACCAACCAACCAACCAACCAACAAACAAATCTTACTGCTTTTATCATTGTCTTGCTCAAAAATTCCATTATGCTTCATCTAACCCCTTTTTATGTTTGACAGTATAATATTCAGTAACTAGGGCCTTCAATAATGACACTCCAACCTATGTTTCCCAATTTAGCTCTCATTAACTCTTTTTCTCAAATTCTCAGTAAAAGTTTTATGGTGTTGAGTCAGGTCTTGCACAGTCTCTCCTGTGGATCATTACTCATTTTATTTGTCTCATTCATGAATGTTCTCTGCTCTTCCTATCAGTTTTATAAACTTTTTATTAAACAACATTTAATAAGCAGAAAAATAAGAGTATTAACCTTTTTATTTACCTCTTAATTTTAATTCTGTAACATTTTGATATACTAATCATCATTTTTGATGAAATATTTTAAAGTAAATATTTCATAATTCAAAAAGTTTCAATATGCTTATTTAAAAAGGGAGAATTTTCTTACATTATCAGAATAGCATTATCACATGTAACACCATTATTAATTTTTTATCAACTAATGCAGTAATCAAATTTTCCTGATTATTTAAAACAGGTGTTTTAGTTGTTGTTGTTTATTTAAAATCAGATAAGTTTCACACATTGAATTTATCTATTATGTGTTTTTCTTCTCTTTGATTGAAGAATAGCCCTTAATTTTATACTATTTAATTGTTGTATAAATTGTAGGTTAGACCTTATGTCTTGGTTTGATCCAGGTTTAATGCTTTGGAGAGAATAATTCATGGGTTATGTGGTGTCTTCAGTGTGCCCATATTGCCCAGTTATAAAATTCTTTTCATCTAAATATTTCTCCTTCCTCCAATTCTCTTCCTGGTCCTTCCACATCTTCTATGAAGCATCACACTCCTCACTAGAGTTCATTGATTTCTTCCTCCTCTGATTATCTGTGACATTTATGGTCTTTAAAACATTACGGTATTTCACACATATTTATGTTATGTTATGTACCATTTTAAGTACATTTTCTATTTTGTGTTAAATTGGTCTGTTCAAATAGGTTGCAGGTCATTATGAGTCAATTCCCACATATCGTGTTTTTCCCTATGTCAATGGGAATATTGTAGGTTTTCACTTATAGGTTTTATGATTTTATAGCTCTTTCCACAGTTACTTATTCATGTTTTCTTCACCTTTTTAATTAAGTATAGTTGATTTACAATATAATATTAGTTTCAGGTTACAACATAATGATTCAATATTTTTGTAGATTATACTCAATTTAGCGTTATTATAAAATATTGGCTATATTCGCTGACTTATAATATATCTTTGTAGCTTATTTGTTTTGTATACATAGTGGTTTGTACCTCTTAATTCCATACCCCTATCCTGTTCCTCCCCTTATCCCTCTTCCCACTGGTAACCACTAGTTTGTTCTCTGTATTTGTGATTCTGTTTCTGTTTTGTTATATTTATTCATTTGTTTTATTTTGCAGATTCCACATGTAAGTGATACCATACAGTGTTTGTCTTTCATGGTCTGACTTATTCCACTAAGTGTTCATGGATTGGAAGAATTAATATTGTTAAAATATCCAACCTATACAAATCAATCTACATATTTAATGCAATCCTGATCAAAATATCCATGTGATATTTCCCAAAATTAGAAAAAATAATCCTAAAATTTATATGGGATCACAAAAGACCCTGAACAGGCAAAGCAATCTTGAGAAAAAATAACAAAGCTGAAGGTATCACACTCTCTGACTTCAGTCTATACTACAGAGCTACGGTAATCAAAGCAACATGATAGCAGCACAAAAACAGGCTCATTATCAGTGGAACAGAATAGAAAGCTCCAAAATAAACCCACACACTTACGGTCAGTTAATCTACAAAAAAGGAGGAAGACTATACAATGAGGAAAAGACTGTCTCTTCAATAAGTGGTGCTGGGAAATTAGATCACTAATGAAATTAGTGCTAATGAAATTAGATCACTCTCTAACTCCATATATAAAAATAAGCTCAAAATGTAAGCTTACCTAAATTTAAGACCTGAAACCATACAACTCCTAGAGGAAAACACAGGCAGAACATTCTTTAACATAAATCCTAGAAATATTTTTTTGGATCTGCTTCCTAAGGCAAAAGAAATAAAAGCAAAAGTAAACAAATAGGACCTAATTAAACATAAAAGTTTTTGCACAGCAAAGGAAACCATTGACAAAATGAAGAGACAACCTACTGAATGGGAGAAAATATTTGCAAATGAAATGACAGATAAGGGGTTAATACCAAAAATATATAAACAGCTCCTAAAACTCAATAAAAAAATAACCAGATTAAACAATGTGAAGAAGACCTGAATAGACATTTTTCCAAAAAAAGTATACAGATTGCTAACAGATACATGAAAAGATGCTCAGCATTGCTAATCCTCAGAGAACTGCAAATCAAAATCACAATGAGATATCACCTCACACCATCCAGAATGGCTATCATCAAAAAGACCACAACTTTCAAAGATTATTGAGAATGTGGAGAAAAGGGAACACTCATACACTGTCAGTGGGAATGTAAATTGGTGCAGCCAGTATGGATAACAGTGTGGAGGTGCCTCAAAAAATTAAAAATAGATGACCATATGATCCAGAAATTCCATTCTTGGGTATATATCCAAAGAAAACAGAAACATGAATTCTTTTTCATTTTTTTAAGGAAAAACTTAAATATAAACATATTCTTTGTTTATCCCACCTGTATTAATAGGAACAAAACATAGCAAGAATAAAGGCAGCAGGCAGCAATGGGGATAATTGTAGGTACAAAGACCATGCATGCA
This sequence comes from Neophocaena asiaeorientalis asiaeorientalis, assembly GCF_003031525.2. Classification (NCBI taxonomy): domain Eukaryota; kingdom Metazoa; phylum Chordata; class Mammalia; order Artiodactyla; family Phocoenidae; genus Neophocaena; species Neophocaena asiaeorientalis. The sequence goes on along the minus strand of NW_020173953.1, from coordinate 3,407,931 downwards.
GACCATATAAGTACTGAGACCATGCAATACTGAATGGATATTTGCCCCCCAAATGAATGAGTGCTTGATTTTCTCACACTGTGAGAAACATTGCTATCTTATGTCAACAATGTTTTCTAAATTGAGAAATATTACTGATTGTTATAGCAGCCAGAAGTCTCTTTAAGTAGTCCTCTCCAACAATTTTCTACAATAAAAATATTCTACAAAGAGTTATCTGTAAAGACATCACAGCAAAGCACCTAGCTGCACTAGCAGCAGATGCAGTTTTCAAAAGCTGTTGAGGTGGTTCATCTCCTTCTTCTCCCTATCCAAGCAATACCATGGAAGGATGAAGATAACTGAAGTTTCCTGGGGGTTTATTTCTCCCACTTGTTGTCCAGAGCCTTCTCCTGCATTCTTCCTTTTTTCTCTGTAAGATTTATAGAAAAAAATAATAAAGCATGTATAACTGTGATCATTAGGGCCCCAGAATATGAAACTGTTTTAGTCAGTAAAGAAAACTGCCATTGCACCTGACTAATAACATCAGGCAGCTCCTCAGAAGACTTTACACTGCATCACATTCAACCTATTTTGTTTCTGGGTAGCTGCATATAATTCAAATTATTGTGTTACGTGTCCTAAAATAATCTTCGGTCTCATTATATACCATTGTGGCACGGTGGATCTAGGTGTTTATAAAGACAAGAAATCTCTCCTGGGATTAAAATCTAGCATGTTTTTAAAGAGTGTTTGCTTACATTGTCATTATATTTCACATTATCTCATTTGTTTAGATTTTATGACTATTATGACAGTTATTTGGAGAGCTGTGAACATGTAATCTTTTCCCTTCAGGACATGTTACCAAGCTAAATAAATTAAAAATAGAATGCCAACTCTTTGTAAAGACATGTTAAAATCTTCTACAGTAAACACTAACAAATCAATTGCAAATCAAGCAAAAGTTAAATAAAGCCAACTCTCTAAAGCTTCTAATTCTATGGATCCATGATTCGGTTTTCTATTATCTAAAGCATCCTTTCAGTTTTCAAATGTTTTCTTCATTTGATGTTATCTTTATTCACAAGTCAACAGATTCCTGTAATAATGAGTGAAGAAATGCAAATATGTATAAGATCAAGTTAATGATCTCTGATATTACTGCATACACATATTACCCCCTTCAGAGGACCTTCAATTACTCTCTCTTCCCTCATACATACATAGGCAGTGTTGTCTCTACCCATAGTTATGCACACATGGAGCTTTGAATTTTGTGGTTTCAAACAGAAAAGAATCATACTATACATATCGAGCTCTTGCCTTTTATACTGTCATTTATTATGGATACACTGTTAGTCCATAGATATAACCTCTTTGCCTATTATATATCACACACATAAATTTTAGAATACAAATAATATATTCTTCATTTTGAGATTTTTTTCAGTACAGTTTCTATCTTTATTCTTTACCTTTTGGTTAACCCCTTACCGTCTTCCATCCTCACCCATTCACCCAATACTATACATCAGCTCCCTACCCCTATCTCAGCCAGATAACCATATGCTAAATTATCTAGTATATTTCTCTCTCTGTGTCCCTCTCTTTCTCTTTCAATATATGTATTCAATATACATATTCAATATATAAACATATACATTTATGTACTTCTATATATGTATTGATATAGATACATATATAGATAAATACTTCATTCAATGTTTTAATTAAGTTATGGGCTATTGTTCTTTTTAGAGCTACAGATCTGCTGATCTTGCTGCAGTGCCCTTTGGTCCATATAGGGAATTGGAGTAAAATCTCTCTGTTCAGGAGCCAAACATGACTTAATTCCATAAATATTTAGGATTTTAAGGCTGTTAAGATTGACTGGAAATAATTTAATGTTCTGGTCAATATTACATTTCTTTCAATCTACTAGTTAAGGTCTAACTAACTTTTGCCATTGTCTTCAGCCATCAGGTCAGAAATTTTGCTCCATGCTGTCATGTATTTTGTAATTTCTTTCACAGACCTTTTTTAAGCTGTCATCACTATCACAGTTTTAGTGAAAATACCCCTTCTGACATCTGATGGTGCTATATTTTCACACTATCAGAAAATTGTAACGTTCTGCCACAATTTACCCTCTTTGGCTTATAGATTCTGCAAGACAGCTCAATTATAATGACATTTTTGTCCACTTCCATGCAAAGCCAACCAGGTCAGGCTTTTGTACCCCTGAGGTAAATAAGTAAATAATGAATTAATATAAAATAACATTTGAGGTCAATGTGTAGATCTAGAGAATAATGATTTTCAAGTTTAGTCACCTGGTTTTGTTAGGATGGTGAGCCTCTTAGATTTGATAGAATATCACTTACTGAGATGGGCAATCTAGAAAAGTTAAAAAGATTTTCCATGAGTTGCCTCTGAGCAGAACATATAAGAATTATTCAGCAGATTACTTAAGTAGGTGATTTACAATGAACTGTTAAAGTGCACTCTGCAAAGAGTAAAACATAGCTGCTAATAGTTTCCAAGTGTTACTCCTTAGAGCTTCATCAAGTAGAAAAAAATATAGGCTCCTGTTCATAAATCCTGGTGATTTTCCGGTTCATCTTGTTCAAGCAGCCAGATCTGCACCCATTAACCTTGACTAGGACATGGGAATCACATTTAAAATGGCTGTTTCTCAGATTGGTTCAAGATGGCAGAGTAGGAGGACATGAGCTCACTCCCTCTTGTGAGAGCACTGGGATCACAACTAACTGCTGAACAATCATAGACAGGAGGAGACTGAAACTAAATAAAAAAGATGCCCCACATCCAAGGACAGGGAGAAGGTGCAATGAGATGGTAGGAGGGGCACAAGCACAATAAATCAAATCCCATGGCCCCTGGGTTGTTGACTCACAAAGTGGAAAAGACTTATACCACAGAGGTCCACCCACTGCAGTGAAGGTTCTGAGCCCTACATCAGGTTTCCAAATATGAGGGTCTGGCAATGGGAGGAGGAATTCCTAGAGAATCAGACTTTGAAGGCTGGCGGGATTAGATTGTAGGTCTTTGACAAGACTGGGGGAAACAGAGACTCCACTCTTGCAGGGCACACACAAAGTAGTGTGCACATAAGGACCCAGGGAGGGAGTAGTGACCCCAAGGGAGACTGACCTGGACCTACCTGCTAGTGTTGGAGGGTCTCCTGCAGAGGGAAGGGGGTGGCCGTGGCTCACTGCAGGGACAAGGACACTGGCAGCAGAAGTTCTGGGAAGTACTTCTTGGTGTGAACCATCCCAGAGTCTGCCATTAGCCCCACCAGAGAGCTGGGTAGGCTCCAGTGCTGGGTCACCTCAGGCCAAGCAACCAGCAAGGAGGGAACCCAGCCCCAACCATCAGCAGACAAGTGGATTAAAGTTTTACTGAGCTCTGCCCACCAGAGCAACACCCAGCTCTACCCACCACCAGTCACTCCTCTCAGGAAGCTTGCACAAGCCTCTTAGATAGCCTCATCCACTAGAGAGCAGACAGCAGAAGCAAGAAGAACTACAATTCTGCAGCCTGTGGAATGAAAACCACATTCACAGAAAGATAGACAAAATGAAAAGGCAGAGGACTATGTACCAGATGAAGGAACAAGATAAAACTCCAGAAAAACAAATAAATGAAGTGGAGATAGGCAACCTTCCAGAAAAAGAATTCAGAATGATGGTAGTGAAGGTGATCCAGGACCTCGGAAACAGAATGCAGGCAAAGATGGAGAAGATGCAAAAAACGTTTAACAAAGACCTAGAAGAATTAAAGAACAAACACACAGAGATGAACAATACAATAACTGAAATGAAAAATACACTAGAAGGAAACAATAGCAGAATAACTGAGGGAGAAGAACGAGTAAGTGACCTGGAAGACAGACTGGTAGAATTCACTGCTGTGGAACAGAATAAAGAGAAAAGAATGAAAAGAAATACAGACAGCCTAAGAGACCTCTGGGGCAACATTAAATGCACCAACATTCACGTTATAGTGGTCCATCATTCCATCCAAACACAGCAGATTACACCTTCTTCTCAAGTGCACATGGAACATTCTCCAGGATAAATCACATCTTGGGTCACAAATCAAGCCTCAGTAAATTTGAGAAAATTGATATCATATCAAGCATCTTTTCTGACCACAACGCTATGAGATTAGAAATAAACTACAGGGAAAATAATGTAAGAAACAGAAACACATGGAAGCTAAACAATATGTTACTAAATAACCAAGAGATCACAGAAGAAATCAAAGAGGAAATCAAAAAATACCTAGAGACAAATGACAATGAATACACAATGATCCAAAACCTATGGGATGCAGTAAAAGCAGTTCTAAGAGGGAAGTTTATAGCAATACAATTCTACCCCAAGAAACAAGAAAAATCTCAAATAATCAATCTAACCTTACACCTAAAGGAACTAGAGAAAGAACAAACAAAACCCAAAGTTAATAGGAAAGAAATCATGAATATCAGAGCAGAAGTAAATGATATAGAAACAAAGAAAACAATAGCAAAGATCATTAAATATAAAAGCTGCTTCTTTGAGAAGATAAACAAAATTGATAAACCTTTAGCCAGATTCATCAAAAAAAGAGGGAGAGGACTCAAATCAATAAAATTAGAAGTGAAAACGGAGAAGCTACAATGGACATTGCAGAAATGCAAAGCATAAGAGCCTGCTACAAGAAACTCTATGCCAATAAAATGGACAACCTGGAAGAAATGGACAAATTTTTTAGAAAGGTATAACCTTCCAAGACTGAACCAGAAAGAAATAGAAAATATGAATAGACCAATCACAAATAATTAAATTGAAACTGTGATTAAAAATCTTACAATAAACAAAAGTCCAGGACCAGATGGCTTAATAGGTGGTTCCTATCAAACATTTAGAGAAGAGCTAACACCCATTCTTCTCAAACTCTTCTAAAAACTTGCACAGGAAGGAACACTCCCAAACTCATTCTATGAAGCCACCATTACCCTGATACCAAAACCAGACAAAGATGTCACAAAAAGAGAAAACTACAGGCCAATATCACTGATGAATATAGATGCAGAAATCCTCAACAATATACTATCAAACAGAATCCAACAAGACATTAAAAGGATCATACACCCTGATCAAGTGGGATTTATCCCAGTGATGCAAGGATTCTTCAATATATGCAAATCCATCAATGTGATACACCATATTAACAAATTGAAGAATAAAATGGCTGTTTCTTTGGTTATCATGAGGATGGAGTTTGGGGTCAATTCCCCAGACATCGGGAGCTGAAGAGACTCTAAGTAATCACTAAAGCCTCTGTTATTTTACAGTAATTGCCTTTATGATCTGTCATGCCTCTCTTGATTGTAACTTCTGTAGCATGCCAATCTCATTGACTATTTGCCAGCATCTAGCTTAGTTTCAAAATTTGTTATTACTCTAGGAATACTTGGTGAAAGAATAAGTGCTTGGGCTTCCCTGGTGGTGCAGTGGTTGAGAGTCCGCCTGCCTGTGCAGAGGACACGGGTTCATGCCCCGATCCGGGAAGATCCCACATGCCGCGGAGCAGCTGGGCCCGTGAGCCATGGCTGCTGAGCCTGTGCGTCCGGAGCCTGTGCTCCGCAACGGGAGAGGCCACAACGGTGAGAGGCCCGCGTACCGCAAAAAAAAAAAAAAAAAAAAAAGGAATAAATGCTTGAGTGAAAGTGCAGTTGCTGACAGTTCCCTCCTAGAAAGTTTATCTGTCCTTGATTCCCCTGATACAAATCTCTTCTGTTTCACCTTTTATCTTTTTCCTGCTCCTTACCTGAATTGCAATCTCTTTTTCTTCTGCTCACTTCTAAATATTGGAATACTGTATTTGTGAAGCTATTACACCTTTATCCAATTATTTGAAATGTCAAATCCAGTCCTCTCTTGAGTTCCAGATTTTTATAAGAACCTGCCACTATATAAGTTTACTTAAATTTATCTGAACTCTAACAAATTTTCAGATCTCTACCCTGATCATCCTCCTAATGCCCCCCTTGTCTCATATCACATCTTCTATTAGCATCACAATCCATCAATTTCTGTACCTCCAATCTGGAAGTTCATGTGTGCTCCTTTTTTTCTTTATTACTCTTCACCTCCATATCATATAAACAAGCCTTTTAAATTCTGTCACTTTTATATTTGATCTGGGTCCTCTTGAAAATCTTAATTGCTGCTTTCTTACATTAAGACCTCACATCGACTACTTGAATAGCCTCTTGATGGTCTATTGGTCAGTGGTCACAGCCCTTGGTGAACTTCCTTTCAATTAGCTGCCATAATGATTTTTATAAAACATAAATTTCTACGGAAAACATTATAACTTTTTGAAACAGTATCTAGTGCACCCATAGCAAGATATATATGATCTTGATGTTCTGGTTTCTCTTAATTGCCTGGGACCTCATTTTAGCCACTTGCTTTGCTCTGTGTTCTTTCTAGGTGTGACACCAACTTATAAATCTGTAATGCAATATTTTCCCAATGCCTGCACATATTCTGTTCCTCCTGCTTGGCATACACTTTGCCTCTCTATTATATTTCTCCTATGTCAAGAATTAATTTAAATGTAACCTTTAGGGAGAACATATTTGGTCTGACCTTTTGCTCTAGCATCTCTTTCTTGAAACCAGACATGAGCCTTCCTCTCTGTGTTTCCACTTGACCATTACATCATCTATCATGTTTGTTTACATATTTGTTTTCCAACTTAACATATCTTTTCACATTTGTAACACTTAACAGGGAGACTTATGGAACAATTATTCATTAAACACTTTTGAACACATGTATAAGTAATACATTTTAAAAAAGAGAAACAAATAACAACATTGGTCAAGCCAGAGTAATGAAAAGTGAACCTAGAGTTGCCTACTCATGAAACATGCCGAAACTGTAATTTATCTGGTATATTATCATGAAAAAAACATTAACTGAAAGAGACAAATGTAGTCAATCTAAGACACTGATGTGGATGTCTTGTCAGTTTAATAATCTATTCTGATTGCCTAGGATTAGTTAGGATTATTAACAGTTAAACCTGAGTATAACAGGTACAATGAAAAGATTCTGTAGAACAGAATTGCCATCTCACAAGTGAATGGACTCAGTAGCAGATAGCATTCAGTTGTTGCCGGGGGACAAGTGTCACCTGTGACAATATTGGTGTCAGCAGTCAATTCCATACCTATTACAGCCACATCTGTAGCCATATTCCAAGATTCTAAAGGCACCAAAGCAACAGACATGACCGTATCCACAGCTGTAGCCATAGCCCAGTCCTCTATAGTATCTGCCTTAGTAGTAGCATACTATGTCAGAATTTAAGTTTTTAGCCTGTGAGCAAAGAGTAAATTTTAGTGAATGAGAACATTAAATGCTAAGAGTCTTTTTTGCAGTCTAAGTGTAGGTGTGGCAAACCACAGACACATCTGACGTCCTCATATAGACCAACTTGTATTTAAAAATCTCATTAATCACGTTTCTTTAGACAAAAAAGACTTCACATACTCATTAAAGTGGAGATTATTTGCTTCATATGTTAGGATCTTCCCAAACAGTCGGTGTTCTTTAAATAAAAATACAAAATGCTGAGTTCACTGACCTTGCTGACACTGATGCTGAATTTAACCTTTGTAACCATGCTGCATGACATCACATGGAAGAGGCAAATGCCTTCTTCCTCCAGTGATTTTGCTAATAATACCCTTCATCTCATGCACAGATTTAAAACCTAATCAACACAGCTGTGATGTTATCTATATAAATCTTAGCAGCAAACAGTATTTTTTTCTGTACGACCTACCACCCATTCCAATCACATTTTACTCTGTGGGATTTGTATTGCTGTGTTCTCTTGAGAGTAATGCCACCTTGTTGCCTGTGTAGTTTTTTTTTTTTTTTTTTTTTTTTTTTTTCTGTTCGGTAAAAAAGTTGTCTATTTGATTATCTATACCTGCACCAGACTGTACACATTTCTTCATATACAAGAAGAGCATTGACCGTCTTATTTGTTTCCAAGTTCATAGGAATATAGAGTAGAACTTTTTGAGGCTGAAATTTGATAGAGTACATGAGTATTTATTTTTCTTAAGGATAGTGGCTCTGTATGTACCATGCCCCTATACATAGACTTAAGTTTTAAGAGACAGACTAAATTTGGATGTTATCATTTCTTAGGAGGATTGAAAACAATTGGGGATTTTCTTTCACTGCTGTTCTCTAGGGCCATGCCTGATTTGGGCTACTGTAGTGCAGCCACCTACTTTTAAGTGTATCATCAGATTGGCAGAGCCATCTGTAAGCCAGGACTATTTTTTCTTCTTTCACCTGGAAAATCAGAATAAATCCATCAGTGGGTGTTGAGAAAAAGGAGACACTCAGTAGAGTAGAAGCCATGAGACTCAAACCACTTTCTTCTATAATTTATTTGTGCTTTCTGGATTTCCTCAAGCCCAGTCTCATATATAGCATTTTCACTTGATGATGGAAGATTGCTGTGTATACTCAAATTTGTGGCTCAGATTCAAACAATATCTAGTTCATAGTGGGCAGTTCAAGTCACATGGTAACTTGGTGGCCTATGGACAAGAACTGAAAAATCTTAAAAAAAAAATCCAACTCATGGAAACAGAGAATAGATTGGTGGTTGCCAGACATGGGGGGAGGCTAGCATGGAGGAAATGGGTGAAGGTGGTCAAAAGGTACAAACTTCCAGTTATAATATAAATAAGTTCTGAGGATGTAATGTACAACATGGTGACCTTAGTGAACTGTATTGTATATTTGAAAAGTTACTAATAGAGTGGATCTTAAAAGAAATATCTACTTCTCATCACAAGGAAAAAACTAATTTTGTGAGGTGATGGATGTTAACTAGTGGTAATCATTTGGCAATATGTACATATATCAAATCATGACGTTGTGTACCTTAAACTCATAAAATGTTACATATCAATTTTATCTCAATAAAACTGGAAAAAAAAAACAAATGTAAAAGAAAAAAAGAACTCAGTTATGAGCTGTTTCTTCAAAAGATAATATAAATCTTCAAAGGACAGCATAGATTTGCTCCAAAATCCTAAGCTGTGCTATGATTCACCTCTACAGACCTGTGAAAACCTCAAAACATCATCCTTATCTTCTGTGGACACTGTAAGCAGCACTGAATCTGCTGCTCCGTACAGTGAAGTAACAGAGCAGTACGTATGGCAGCCTGTGACCATTGTGGAGTTTTCTCTTGCTCTTAATTCACTCTGAGCTTGTAGTCACTTTATTGGTTACAGTGGATAAATGGATAACAGGTGGCACATCCAGATGAGGATTACATTATCATGAAAATACAAAGAGACTCCTGAGTATTGTGTTTCTTACTTAGTGATAGGAGGCATCAAAAGTAATGATGTGTCCCTTCATCCAGATCAGTGGACCCCTAGAAATTTCAATGAGGTGGCAGGTCCTTGAAATTTTTTAGGGCTTATTCCCCATCCTCTGTCACTTATGAGTTTTACCAAGATGTTCAGGGTAGTTGCTAGTTCCTACTCACTGGGTCTTATCACCATCATATTATAAACATGGTGGACTAATGTGATAACCACTAGAATGCAAAGTCAAGGTCTCTGTAGACTAAGTTGTGCATGGGGTTTGAAGAGTTAGCATAACTCTGAGGTAGGGCAGTTAAAGAGCATTGCTGGTCCTGCCAGCTGAAAGCAAATGGTGTTCTCTACTTACAGGGGTAAAGTCAAAAGCCTCTGCAAGATCAAAATTAATGAGAAAGTATGATGGAAATGCAATATCAAAGTGAAAGCATCTATTAACAATATAAAATTTGAGGTATTTTGAGATAATTTTGACCAAAATCATGTCAAATCTCAATAACGTTTTCCCTTGTAGCCTAAGATGAGTTTACTCTGCATTAAAGATGCAATAGAATTTCTAAGTCATCCCTGGTAGTAGCAGGATGAGTCCAATAAGCTAAGTGGCTCTACAAGTTTCTCAGTGGAACTCATAAGAGCGGTATCTGCTACAGCAAGATGGATAGTAGCTACCACATCCATACCTGCCATAGCTATAGCCAGCACCTAGGCCACCATAATAGCCCAGGCCACCATAATAGTTTCTGTAATAGTACATGGTATTAAGAGTGGAAAGTTCACTTGAGAGGCAGGAATTATTCTTCTCAGTTTAACTGTCATCATCTGTCCAGGGCCTTTTATACACTGTTAGTGGTGGGTAGGACAAACCAGGCATTGTTGACTTCATAATTTAGAATAACTTCTGCTAGAAAAATTTACTAAATCTTTTGTTTACATAGGAAAAGAGTTCCTCAGATATAAGATCATTTTGCTATTATTTCAAGTGTCCCATAATTAAATCATGTAATTTAATAAAAGACATTTTAATTTTATTTTGAAAAACAATTATCCTGCATGTGATTAATTTAAGGCCAATTATCAGTGTATCATTTTCTCTCCACTCCCAAGTAATAATAGGTCTGGAAGCCCAGGGACTACATCTCCCAAGATGTACTGCAAACTAAGATTCTGCGTGAAATGCCACCAGTGAGAGACTTGAATGAGATTTAGAAGGCAATAGAAAACATTAGAGATTCTCTTGAATCTTTTGATTCACTAGACAAAGTGAGGATCCTCATTACCAAGCATATTTTCCTTTTATGTCAGAATAACCTTAATCAAATTATATGCTTTTAGAGATTTTTTCCCCTTATTTTTATTGCCCTTGCTTACCCATATGTATTTATTTGAACTGACATGTTCTGGCCACTTGGTGTGACATAAAGCATAGAGTTTTTTCTCCAAGTTTTGGTTTGTTGGCTTATTTTCTAAAAATAACTTATTTTCTTAGAAGGCAGTCTAAGAATTTAGAGTTTACATACGTGGATTTGTGAGTTTGTGGAAGGAATAAAATAACTGAAGTGGACAAAAGTCATCATTTCTGTAGGGCAGAAATGATGGATTTTAGGGTATCTGTGTAGTTGGCATTTTTAGATGCTGCCAAACAGTTTCTCTAGGGGTTGTGCTACTGACATGTATGCCAGTAATGTCTGTGAATTCCGTTGCTGCACATTCTCAAAATCACTTGATATTTTCAGTCTCTTTAATTTTAGCTGTTTGATAAGTATGCTGTGCTATACCCATGTTTTTCATTGTGGTTATAATTTACATTTTCTTGCTCTGATGAGGTTGGTCATCTTTTGTTATCATTTGGTGTAATATGCTTGTTCAAGTTTTTGGCAATTTTTAATTGTGTTTTTGTCTAATGATTTGTAGGTATTTTTATTTATTTTTTTGTGTAAATCCTCCTTTAGATACATGCATTGTAAATATCTTCTCCCATCAGTGGCTTCTTCACTTTTTAAAATAGAAATCTTGAGAATTCCCTGTCAGTCCAGTGGTTAGTACTTGGTGCTTTCACTGCCATGGGCCTGGGTTCAATCCCTAGTCAGGGAACTAAGATCCTACAAGGCACGTGGCGTGGCCAAAAACAAAAAATCTTTAATTTTGATGAAGTCCAATTTAATATTTTCTTCTATAGCTAGTATTCTTTATAGACTGTTTAAGAAATTATTGCCTACTTCTAATTAATCAAGGCATTCTTACACCTTATTTTGGTGCAAGGTACGAACCAAGAATCATCTTCTTTTGTATTGTAATGAAATTAACATTATTTATCGTGAAGTCAATCCTTTCATTTTCTGCACTGCAATGGTATCTTAATGGGATAAATCTGCTGACCCTATAAGTTTGAGTCTGTTTACAGAATATCTTTTTTTCCATTGACATGTGCTTACTCCTGAATCAGTACCAACTGTCCTTCCCACACACATAGTTATGTCACTTGTTGATAGTGCCAGGTCTACATTTTCCTTTCCAGTTTATATTGCATTTATGTACTTATTTATTTACATGTATTGCAGTGCCAAAGACCTCTGGTACAAAGTTGTATCAAACTTTTATTAAATTGTGATAGTGGTTATCCTCGTCTTATTCTTAACTTCAGATGGAAATTATTTTATATGTCAGCATTAAATATATCAGCTGTAGATTTTATGTAGAAACCATTTATCAAATTGAGGAAATTATTTTTTAGTCTTAGTTTACTGAGAATTTTGAAAATTCATGAATACATATAAAATTCTATATTTTATCTGAATCTATTAAGACATTCATATGAGTTTCTAATTCCATTTATATGATGAATTATACTGAATTTTCAGATATTAAACCAATGAAGGATTTTGCAATCTTAGAATATAGCTCATGGGATTTGGTTTTGGTAATATATATCGTTTTGGATTTTTATAGTTACATTCACAAGAAATAGTCCTTTTTTGTAATGTCTTTGTTAGGTTTTAATTTTCCTATTTGTGTTGCCCTTTTCCTATTCTGTGGAAGAATACTTGTATAATTGGCATTTATTTTATTCTTAAGTGGTATAAATAATTCATCAGGGAAGCCACTTAGGTCTGGAATTTTCTTTGCATGACTGTTTTAAAATACAGGCTGATTTTCTTTAATAGGTATCAGACTTTTTGGATTTCTTATTTTTTTCCTTGTCTCTGTTACTTGAATGGTATTTCTTCAGATGGAATTCCATTTTCCCATTGTTCCTTGTGTGAACAGGAAGTGAAGATTGTAATCAGTGAAAAAATTATGTTGTTTTGATTTGAAAGGAAAAGTTGGACAATAAATACAAGAATCAGTGGTGTAGGAGGAAAGCCATGATCTAAGTTGTTGAAGCTGGTATGCAGGAGGTGGTGACCAGGTCTCTTTCCTGGAGGAATTTTTGCACAAGATTATCAGGCAGAGCCCCTGTAGCAGCAACCTGGAGGTATGGCAGATGTTCTGCTCTTTTCCCTTGAACTACAGAGGAGCAATCAGAAGAATGTGATGTGGGAGGAACAAATTACAATCACAAAGGAGCACAGTGGCATCAACAAACTGACAGCAGTATGTGTATATGAGAATAGTGCTGTTTCTGTAGACAATACATCATTTAAAACCTTAATGTAGGAGAACGAGAATTTAATCACATCAAGTATAGATGATTGGAGTGGCTCAGAGTCACATGAAAGCATTTTATATGGGCAGTTTAGACAGAATTGGTTATCAGACATTTGTTTTTGTCTTTTTAAAGATGTTTGGTATAACTTATGTTGAAGTGTTTCACAAGGAAGGGTATAAGACCAGTAAAAATAATTTCTATGTCCTCTTTACTCAGGTTCCTCAGTTATAAACATTTCACTACATCTACATTTCTCTCTTTTTTATCTATCTATCTATCTATCTACCTATGTATCTATGTATCTATCTCTATCTCTATCTGACTTATATTTCTGTGTATCACAATCCTGTTGAATGCCACTGTCCCAGATGTGTGTACTGTAAAGGTGTCTCTTTGACACCTCAGTTCTAGGATGGGGGCTCCTCCAAACACAATTCTGCCTCATTCTCTGGGGTCATATGTGTCTTACAGTTGCCCTGGGATTGCTGTAGATGTTTTCTGACAGCAGCTGAGGGCATACTGAAGGCATGGGACCACTTTTAATCTTCCTCACTTTTTGTTTGACAACAGAGATGCTTTGTGCAAATGAAGAGAAATTTGTACTCATGGAAAGTCCAAACCAGTTGTTAGAAAATGTTCTGATTTGGGATTTTCTTTAAGGTAAAATACAATATTTTACATTTTTTTATTGTTCATCATGGATTCAGGTGGAGGGAACAAGATATGGTGATGAGGAAAAAATGAAGAACACAATGAGAGTTGAATAAGCCCAGGTATAGAGGGGTAGGTACAGAGCATGCTTCAAGGAATATGTTTTGTATATGTCTACTGCTGAGTTATTAGTATTGTTATTGGGTATTAAAAAGTAATTTTATTCAGTAATCTATTTATTTTTAACTGAAGGAGATTTTGCCAAAGTGACCTGTATAAATTGTACATCTTTACTCTTGAGAGTAATTAGAAGATTGAACGAGGGACAGAAAATGTCTGAGTCTTGCATTTTATACTGCTGCTGAACAGAGTTTTCCCTCTTATCTCACAAGCAAAACCATTTTATAAAACATTATAATTTTACTATCCAGACTGTCTAGATGTGTGGTTGTATACCTGTAAAGATGTCCCTTTAATGAAATATGTGCCCTTAAATGAAATATATACACCCAAACAGACACATATAAATGGCAGAGAGAAATGAATATAAATTCAAAACATTTTGCAATGAAAGAGAAAGTTTATTGAAACATAAACTTAAAACCTTTTTTGCATTAACACTGTTAAGTTAAAGTGAAGGAAGAAGGGAGGCAATATCAAACAGAAACATTTTTATGAATCGTGAGGTGTTACGTGTAATGGAGGTCAATCAATATGATGCATGCTGAATTTGTAGTATTCAATCTGAAGCTGAAGTAGCCCAGGATACAGGATAAAATTTTCACTGTTTGGAAAGATAAATTACTTATAAGAAGAGTCCTGGAAGGATAATTGGGAAGCACGGGAGAAGGAGTTCTACTAGATGAGTGACTCTAAAAGTTTCTCAATGGAAACCACAGGACCAATATCTGCCACAGCATGATGGGCAGCAGAGGCCACATCTGTACCAGCCATAGCCACAGCCATAGCCACAGCTTCCATAGACACAGCTCAGGCCACCATAGGAGTTGCTGTAATAGCACATGCTCTGTGGGAATAGAAGCTTCAGTTGAGGAGCAGATTTTCAGTTTCCTCTGTGAATATTAACATTTGTCCAGGGTCTTTTATACATGCTCTTTGGTGAGTGGGACAAACCACAAGCAGCAGGTAGCCTCATACTTTACATTAATTTGCTTTTAAACTTCCAGAATCTATAGTTTATTAGGCAGAAAGAAGCCCTCATAACTAAGAATCCCTTGCTGTTATGTCAGAATTCCCACTACCAAAGTAGATGACTTTAATAAGCCACCTCTGCTATATTTGCAATGCCTTACTTACAATGGTTTTGTTGGTTTAAGGTCCATGACAGGTTTGTGTAGGAAGCTCATTTTTTTCATGTCCAGAATATTTATTATTTTTGTTGTTAAACTTTTCATCTCATAATAAAATGTGTCGTTAGAATTTGTTAATGTCCCTATGTTGGTATGTGGATTCATGAACTGGAGATGTTAATGAAGTAAAAAAAAACCCAACAAAAAAACCCTGCCAAATTACCTGTTTTTCAAGGGCAAAGCAACCATTTCCCCTAGATATGAGTTTCCAGTTATTACTTAAAAAGAAGGACTGCTTATAAATTCTTTTGTTGTTTTAATGCCATCTCTTCTTTCACCTCAAAATTTGCTGTTATTCAGTATTCTTGCCTTGATCTAAGTGATCTTATCATTGAACTATACAATTTTTCATTTGCATATTTATTAATTTTCCTCTAAATGTATAAATTAAATCTCTTGGGTGGATATACTACTTTGTGAATTTGTATGTCACACTGTTGTCAAAACCCTGTGTCCAAAACTGGGATACTGATGAAGATTCAGTTGATATTCAAGTACAAGCATGAGATCTTTCTAACTATTCTCTCTCTGGGTCCAGGATTCTCCTTGTCCATTCAGTTGTCCTCTAGAAGTAGAATGACCTCAGCAAAGAAAAGATGAAAACCATTGCCCCAGTACTAGCCCTGACTGGCAGTCATTTATGTGGGGCAGTGATCTTAGTAGAGAGGTAACATCTCATTTATGGAAGGTATGGACTGTTTCATAAGCAAGATATGCTCCATGTTCTTTTTAAAATGAATATTCTAAATGTAATATTCTTTGTATACACTGTATAGACCCAGGTATTAAAGAAAATGTTGTGGCATGGGAAAAATAGGAACACAGCAATGTGTTTGAATGAAACCTGAAGTACTAGATTTTCTATTGACAACTATGCACTCTTCTTTCCTCTTTCTATTTTCTTATATATTCCATTGATGGGCATCTACATTTTCCAACTGGCTTGCTAGGAAATTCGCCCCTAGGCTCCTGAGCAAGACTGGGACTTGGAAGACAGACAGAAGCCATATTATTTAATTGGCATCAGTAGGAAGATATATGTTGTGTTCTTTGTATACACTGTATAGACCCAGGTATTAAAGAAAATGTTGTGGCATGGGAAAAATAGGAACACAGCAATGTGTTTGAATGAAACCTGAAGTACTAGATTTTCTATTGACAACTATGCACTCTTCTTTCCTCTTTCTATTTTCTTATATATTCCATTGATGGGCATCTACATTTTCCAACTGGCTTGCTAGGAAATTCGCCCCTAGGCTCCTGAGCAAGACTGGGACTTGGAAGACAGACAGAAGCCATATTATTTAATTGGCATCAGTAGGAAGATATATGACCTTCGGCAAACGTGAGGTTTTGAACTGTGCTCCACTGAGAAATGCTGGCCTGTATACTGCAGGCAGCTGTGACTTTCAGTGTCAGTTTGTTATGGTTCCTGAAACTTCCTTACTCACCAAAAGATAACAGTGAATTTGAGTGACTGTAGAAGCCTTTCTTGACCTTTGTTTCTATGACCTTTATTATGGTTTCATACACATTTTATTTCCTGCTTTAATCCTTTTCTGCTTAAAATACACAAAGTAGTTTCTTTTTTCTTTAAGCAAACCTTGAAAGATACACCTAATAGTGTGGTCAAATGAACAAGGCATCACTCCAGAGGATAACATACAGTATATGTGTGAATTAATGTGCAACTTTATTGTGTCTAAAAGTAAATTTCTTCTTCTTTGTTTTAAAAGATCAGCTTCTTCCATGACAGTCATGGGGAAAAATTCCAGCTTATAATTCTATAGCCACTGAAGGTATCCTTCAAAATTTAACATAAACTAAAGATTTTTTTTTTCCCTAGAGAAAAGTGGCCAACAGACCTGTAGCAGAAGAATGATCCCAAGCTGAAATGTGGAAACTCAGGAAGTTTTGAAGACCAAGGAAAAGGACATATATTGCTCAATATAAATGGCTGGGGACATAAGCAGTGTGAGGAAGGGTGCCTACAAGCTGGGGTGGAGGTAACAAAAGCCTGGAATGGGTTGTGGAGCCTGCACAGGGTAGAAAGGCTTCTACAGGGCCTGGTGCACAGTAAAGAAGCTGAGTGTAGCATGGAGACAATTTATGGAGAAGGGCAGGGGTACGGACAGCCCATAGCAGGGTGGCAGTAGTTGAGGAGGGTAACAGGAGGGGAACAACGGAAGTGGCTGCTATCCAGAGCAGGGCATTGGATGCTTTTTTAACCCTGGATGGGTTAAGAGAGCATCTCCTGGTGGAGGAGACCAGTGGGGAGGCCTAATTTGGGGTGCTGGAGTTTGAGTTGAATGAGGATGGAATTCACTTAGTCCTGCACAGGTGTTAGAGCCTGAGCAGAGTGCGTAGGGCATCCATATGGATCAGAGACTGTAGTAACAGTTTGGTGTGATTTATTGGACCCCATATAGGGTGAAGAGAGTGTCTTCATGGAAGTAGTCATTGAAGTTTGTATCATCAGTGGAAAGTGGTTACATATTGAAGGAGTGATCAAATAAGTAGATATGGTAAGGACAGTGGCTGCCACGAACCACCTATGCTAGACAGAAAGCTAGAATGAACATTGTGATGTTGGACTGGAATTGCAAGTATTGGTGTAAATGCATGATTTTCAATATATTTATATAGATAGACATGGAATAAATATGGATGTGGATGTGTATCTGCACATAAAAGAATATATGTATATACACGCATGTGTTCCTTAGCTTGGCTACTGAGAGGAACTGGCATCTTTGAATGACAGTGAACACATCTATTGCCAGGTCTTAATTTTTAAATACTTTTGTCCTGTAAAAGGAACCAAAGCTCTTTGGAAAGCTGGTTGATACTAGCGTTGGAACAGAAAATTTAAAAGATAAGTTTGAACCACGTTTTTGTGTCAAGAGAAGTTCTCAAGAAAATGATGAGAACATACAGATGTGTCAAAAAGGCACAGAAGCTAGCAGGAAGGGTTTCCTATTGGCCAAAACTTCCATAGTTTGAGCATTGTATTAAATAATGATAGTATTTAATTTAATTAAATATTAATTAATTTGCTCATATAAATTAATTAATAAATTAATAATTAATAAATCTAATTAAATATTAATTAATTTGCTCATATAAATTAATTAATAAATTAATAATTAATAAATTCAATTAAATAAATTATAATATTTAATTAATATAATATATAAATAATTATATGTTAAATAAAAATATAAATAAATTATAAATTAATGAATAAATTAATAATTAATAAATCTAATTAAATATTAATTAATTTGCTCATATAAATTAATTAATAAATTAATAATTAATAAATTCAATTAAATAAATTATAATATTTAATTAATATAATATATAAATAATTATATGTTAAATAAAAATATAAATAAATTATAAATTAATGAATAAATTAATAATTAATAAATCTAATTAAATATTAATTAATTTGCTCATATAAATTAATTAATAAATTAATAATTAATAAATTCAATTAAATAAATTATAATATTTAATTAATATAATATATAAATAATTATATGTTAAATAAAAATATAAATAAATTATAAATTAATGAATAAATTAATAATTAATAAATCTAATTAAATATTAATTAATTTGCTCATATAAATTAATTAATAAATTAATAATTAATAAATTCAATTAAATAAATTATAATATTTAATTAATATAATATATAAATAATTATATGTTAAATAAAAATATAAATAAATTATAAATTAATGAATAAATTAATAATTAATAAATCTAATTAAATATTAATTAATTTGCTCATATAAATTAATTAATAAATTAATAATTAATAAATTCAATTAAATAAATTATAATATTTAATTAATATAATATATAAATAATTATATGTTAAATAAAAATATAAATAAATTATAAATTAATGAATAAATTAATAATTAATAAATCTAATTAAATATTAATTAATTTGCTCATATAAATTAATTAATAAATTAATTTATCCATTGAATAAAATATAAATACATGAATATTTATGGATATAAATGCAGAAATGGAAAAATAAGTGGAAGAGGAAAAATCTTTTCCTTATAGTGAAATGCCAACTGATGAATCTAGAAAGGGTGATAAATTTTGAAAAATTACTGTTTGGCAAACATCATAGTAGTAATTGGTTCAGCCAAAAAGCATCAACAGGTGCTAAAACTAGTGGATGGAAGCTTTCTGAAAAATTGGATATTTAAATAGTCTTGAAATAATTCCTTGCAAAATACTTCTTAATCACAAAGCAGTGAGGAGTACCATTACAGTGAATAAACCTGGAAGGTACCACCATAATCAGATAATTAAGGTTAACATTTCCAGTAATGGGACAAATCAAAATTACGTACCACCTGATAATATGTAATGGGAAGAGTGGAATACCATTTCTGTGATATTCTTCACAAAATGCAAAACCTAAACTTAGCCATGAGTAATCAATGGACAAACCTAAATCCAGGGACGTTCTTCAAAATAGTTGGCCTGTGATCCTCAAAAATATCAACGTTTTGAAAATTAAGGAAAGACTGAGGAGCTATACCAGGTTAAAGGACACTAATGAGATAGTAACTAAATGCAACCTGTGATCCGGAATTGACTCCTTTTACTATAAAAGACATTATTGGAACAGTTGGTGACAGGAGAATATGGTCTGAAGATTAGATGATAATTATATGTCACCATTACTTTCTTGATTTTGATGGTTGTTTTGTGGTTATGGAGGAGAATGTCCTTATTTGTAGGAAATGAATGCTGAGAAGGGTGAAGGGATACCATGTCTGCAAATTACTGTCAAATGGTTTGGGGAATAAAATAGTGCTCTATATTGTTCTTGCAGTTTTTATGTAAGTTTGAAATTATTTTAAAGCAAAAAGTAAAGTGGAAAAAAGTCAATATGATTGATCAAAATAACAGGAAAGAGAAAGTTCATCGCTATTTCAACAAAAATGCAGAGAAAGCATTTAGCAAAATTCAAGACCAATTTATAATAACAATTCTTTGCAAACTAGAAATAGATCAAATTCTTATTCTGATAAAGTATACCTATAAACTATTGATAGCATACTTCATACTTTATGTGAAATATTGAAGCATTACTCCTAAGATAACAAATAAGATGAGGATAACTGATAACACAATATCTTTCCAATGGTGTCCTGGAGTTACAGTCTAATCAAATAGGCATAAGTAAATAAATAGTATTATTTACACAAAGAAAGAAGTAAAATTATTATGATTTAAAGATAAAAATCGAAAAGAACCTATAAATAAGCTATTAGAATTAGCAAGTAACGTTATCAATCTTTCTTTACACTAGGTTAACATACAAAAAGCAACTTAATTTTGTAAACTGGAAGCAAATAACAATAAAATTAAAATTAATAAATGATTTAGGGGCTTCCCTGGTGGTGCAGTGGTTGAGAGTCCGTCTGCCGATGCAGGGGACACGGGTTCGTGCTCCAGTCTGGGAGGATCCCGCATGCCGCGGAGCGGCTGGGCCCGTGAGCCATGACCGCTGAGCCCGCGCATCCGGAGCCTGTGCTCCACAATAAAACACACAAAGAAAAAAAAAAAAAAAAAAAAAAAAAAAAAAAAAAAAAAATGATTTAGAGTGGCATAAAACATTACATATCTAGGAATAAATATAGTGAAATATAGTTATGATAAACTAAATATCACAAAACATTAATGACAGAGATTAAAGAGGATCTAAATAAATGAAGGGATATATCAAGTTTAAGGACAGAAAACTCAAATTTTATGACGTGAATTCTTTCTAAATGCTAGAGATTTTACAATTATTGTTGATTTTGTTGGGGGGGTCAAAATTAGCCAGGTGACTCTGTAAGTTACATGGAAATGCAAGGGACAAGAATAACCAAGAAAATGTTGAAGAAGGGTAAAATTAGAAGACTTACACTACCTGACACCAAGAGTTATTATTAAAGTTCATTAATTAAGACTGTGCACTATTGATGTAAGATGGACAAAGAGATCAATAAAGAAAATAAGGAGTTCAGAAATACTAGTAGCATGCAATTACCTGATATATACCATGGGTACACTTCAGTGCACTGAAGGAAAAGATAATCTTTTAAATAAATGATGAGTGAAAATATCATTTGAAAAAATTTTCATGTATTTCACACCATTTGCAAAAATCAGTTTCAGATAGGTTGTACATCTAAATGTGGAATTTTAAAATTAAACTTTATGATCTTTGAGTAGCAGAGAGAAATTGCTTAAATAGTACTATTTGAGGACACTGCAACTTTGTAAGAACATTATAGTAACATTAACCATCTCTGGAAAAAAAATAGAAGAGAATTATTTTAATACTTTGCTGAAACTACAGTATATATTTTATAATTCTGAATAAATAGATGTTTGTCAATATCCCTGTCATAGATATTTTCAAATAATGAATATACATGTTCAATTTTAAATATGCTAGTTGCCTTGTAAAAGGCATTTTATACATTCGGTTTCTTTTAAAGACACATTTTGAAAAATCTGTTTAATGAAGATGAAACGTACCTCACTTAAATCCATAAGACAGGTCACACATACACATGTTGCATGAGCACAAACCTAAAGCGAGAATTAACATAAATGAAAAAGCAATGTTATCAATGAGAATTTATTAAAAAATGAAGTTAAACTTTTTGCACATGAGATACATTGAAAAGACAACCCTCAGAATGGGAGAAAATACTGCAAATGAAGCAACTGACAAAGGATTAATCTCCAAAATTTACAAGCAGCTCATGCAGCTCAATATCCAAAAAACAAACAACCCAATCCAAAAATGGGCAGAAGACCTAAATAGACATTTCTCCAAAGAAGATATACAGATAGCCAAAAAACACACGAAAGAATACTCAGCATCACTAATCATTAGAGAAATGCAAATCAAAACTACATGAGGTATCACCTTACACCAGTCAGAATGGCCATCATCTAAAAATCTACAAACAGTAAATGCTGGAGAGGGTGTGGAGAAAAGACAACCCTCTTGCACTGTTGGTGGGAATGTAAATTGATACAGCCACTATGGAGAACAGTATGGAGGAAATTTTAAAATAGAACTACCATACGACACAGCAATCCCACTACTGGACATATACCCTGAGAAAACCATAATTCAAAAAGGGTCATGTACAACAATGCTCATTGCAGCTCTATTTACAATAGCCAGGACATGGAAGCAACCTAAGTGTCCATCGACAGATGAATGGAGAAAGAAGATGTGGCACATATATACAATGGAATATTACTCAGCCATAAAAAGAAACAAAACTGAGTTACTTTTAGTGAGATGAATGGACCTAGAGTCTGTCATACAGAGTGAAGTAAGTCAGAAAGAGAAAAACAAATACTGTATGCTAACACATATATATGGAATTTGAAAAAAAAAAGGTTATGCAGAATCTAGGGGCAGGACAGGAATAAAGACGCAGATGTAGAGAATGGACTTGAGGATACGGGGAGGGGGAAGGGTAAGCTGGGACAAAGTGAGAGAGTGGCATGGACATATATACACTACCAAATGTAGAATAGACAGCTAGTGGGAGGCAACCGCATAGCACAGGGAGATCAGCTCTGCACTTTGTGACCACCTAGAGAGGTGGGATTGGGAAGGTGGGAGGGAGGGAGATGCAAGAGGGAGGAGATACGGGGATATATGTATACGTATAGCTGATTCACTTTGTTATAAAGCAGAAACTAACACACCATTGTAAAGCAACTATACTCCAATAAAGATGTTTTTTAAAAAAGCAAAACAGAAGCAGGTGTCCCAGAGGCTGTACCTCCTGTCCTCCCCACAGTTAGCACTGACTTCTTATAACATTTTATTAAAATTCTCTGGGTCCTGAAAAAAGAAAAGAGATACATTTTATTAAACCTTACACAGCAGTAAAATGGTAATACAACATTAAAAGAAATATTTCCTATTAATTGTAAGATATTCTGTGTGATTTTCAGTAATGAGGGAGACAAAGTTGTATCTGAATTTCTCTAACCTCATGTTCAGAAATTAAGATGGGTTTTCCACGTTTGAAAAGAGAATACAATTAACTGGAGGCAGAGTTAAGGAATTCAGGAGGATACATTCACTGGAGGTTTATCAGTAGAATCCATAGGACCAGTATCTGCCACAGCAAAATAGGCAGCAGCAGCAGCAGTATCCTTATCTACCATAGCCACAGCCCAGATCATCAGAGTCGTGTCTTTGCTATTATGTCAAGATTGTCAGAAATGCATCGTGCACATTTAAAAAGTGATTTCTCTCCTACTTTCAAAACTTTCTTAATTTTATATTTGGTAACATAAAAATGTCTAGGTTAAAAGGGGTAACGTAAAACATGAAAGCCATATTCCAGATGTTTGTTTTTGCTGACAAAAACTTCATTTTAAGTTAGACGTACACTCTGACAATACAGATTGTACATAATGAGTTTTGGGGTACATGGAAGGAGAAATTATTAGACAACACAAATATGTTAAATTTGCTTATCCATTGCCTTAGGGATAATGGGTCTCCAAGTTTAGGGTTTTTTTAAGATTACAATGAGCTGACAAAGTACCATTCCACTTTATAAACTTTTATTGAAATCCAAAATACACATGGAAAATACTGTAAACCATGATGTGTAGAAATAGATTAATTTTCACAAAATAATCATGCCAATTTAATCAGCATTCTGATTAAAAAGTAGAATACCAAGGCCCAGGGGAACTCACACTTCTTCCCCCCATCACTCCCCTGCACCCAGGCATTACTCATCCCACCTTTTGAGACCATGTATCTGTTCTACCATCTTTGCACTTTGTATAAATGGATTCATACAGTAGGTACTATTTTTACCTGATTTCATTTGCTCAGAATTGTGATTTTGAGATTCATACATTTTGTTTGTATAAAAATTGTACATTTTCACTGCTGAATAATATCCTC
Organism: Neophocaena asiaeorientalis asiaeorientalis; assembly: GCF_003031525.2. NCBI lineage: Eukaryota > Metazoa > Chordata > Mammalia > Artiodactyla > Phocoenidae > Neophocaena > Neophocaena asiaeorientalis. Next base: position 3,383,842 of record NW_020173953.1, on the reverse strand, counting down.
TTTGTATGATATACCACAATTTATCCATTCACTGTTGATGTTGACTTGTTTCTAACTTTAACCATTATGTATACTTTCACAAATAGTTCTTCATATATTTTTTGGTAAACTTATGTATATGTCATTCAGATATTGCTACAATAATATTGTATAACAAACTGACACAAAATATGTTTTATATAGCAGTAAACATTTTCTTCACCCTCACATGTCTACACGATGTCTAGTTTGGCTGAACTAGGTTGGGCTTGGCACAAAGTACTGGCATAGAGCCATGTAACTGTCCTCTAACTTGTATCAGCACCTCACTGATTCATCTCCTTCCCACTGTGGAAAACAGATGTGCAAGTGGTCTAGTCCAATTATGGAAGCACTTTTCAAACCTCTACTCACATGTCCATTAATCCCATTGTCCAAAGCAAGTCAAGAGGTGGGGAATATGGCCTTTGTTCATGTACATTCTATTCACAGTGAGGTCACACATGTTCCGTACTTAAGCCAACAATGATGAAGAAAGGAAATAAAATCTTCTCATGGAGGTCAGGGTGGAAGGAATGAATATTTGAATAAAAGCAAGTTATTCTGCCACAGTTGCAATTTATTGGGGGCATCACTAGAATTGGAATTGCAGTTTTGTAGAGTATAAAGTTGTTCAGTTTTTATAAATACTCGATTAAACAGTTCTCCAAAGTGGTTGTATATTTTGATAACTCCACACACTGTTCCTCTACAGTTTTACCAGTTCATACTAGCTGTCTTTTCCTTTTATCCATTCTGGCACGTGCATAATGATTTCACTTTGTACTTTCTGGATGCCTAATATAGTTGAACACCTTTTTATATACTATTGGCCATTTTTAGTTATCCTTTTTTTTTTTTTTTGGTGAGATACTAATTCAACTCTTTGTTTACTATTGAGCAGTATAGGAAAGATAATGAACGAAACCCCTTTCCGTGATACATCACAGTTTAATCTTATGTTTAGCTGGCTAGTTTTGTCCTCCTTGTAACCTGATAAGGTGGTCAATGTCAGCAACACTACAAGAAATGTTATTTATAGTAAAAGAGACCCTCGGTTATAAATCACATCTGGACAGGAAGGAGTCAAGTGGAATGTAATCTGGACACTTCTGCTGATGACCCAAAGAAGAAAGGTTAAAACTCTAAGTAGAAGAGACCAGTGACATCAGCCTACAGATGCAGCCCACTTGGTACCAATCAGAGACAGCTAAAAGAGAGGGTCGCAGAATATGCCCATAAGAATCAAGTTGTTAACTGCACTGGAAAAACAATAACACACAGTATGAGGCTCTGACTTTAGCCTGATAGGATGTGGATGCTAATATATATACACAGGCTTGAGATCACCTGAATGCACAGATTTATATGAGCGTAGAAAGAAAGAACATTTGGTCCACTCTTGTCTCTTGGACACATCATCCCTGCAGGAGAAAACTTGTGCAATGATTTCTCTTCCTCCGTCCCTCCCTCCGTCCCTCCCTCTCTTTCTTCCTTTCTCTTTCTTTCTTTCTTTCTTCTTTCTTTCTTTCTTTCTTTCTTTCTTTCTTTCTTTCTTTCTTTCTTTCTTTCTTTCTTTCTTTCTTTCTTTCTTTTTCTTTCTTTCTTTTTCATACTTACAATTGAACACATAAGGCATGCACACATAAGACACAAACAAATGAGAATAAATTCAAAACAGCATTATTTACAATAAAATACAGGACTTATTGAAAGTGACATAAAGATGTTATAGTAAAAAAATGAAGTATGATGACAATATGATATTAAAGATTAGAGTTACTATAAATTGTGAGATATTCCAAGGGATTTGGGTCAACTAAGTTGAAACATGTTGGATCAAGACTATCTAATTTTGTGGGATTTTTATTGTTATTTTGTTTGTTTCAAGTAGTCTAGGATGACGTTTTCATTTTTGAAAGAGGGAATAGAAGATCCTTAGTGAAAAAGTCAGAAAACACAGGTAGAGGAGACCAACCATGTGAGTGGCTATAGGAGTTTTTCAGTAGAATCTATAGGACAAGCAACTGCTACAGCAAGATGGGTGGCAACAGTTATATCCATACCCACATGGCTACAGCCATAGCCAGAACTTAGGGCATCAAAGCCACAGCCCAAGCCACCAGAGTAGTTGCTGTAGTAGCACATTCTGGTGAGTGGTGTGTTGAGTTAAGAAGTTAAGAATCAGTTTCCTGAGCTCAAAAGTCACCATCTGCAAATGGGCTTTTAAATATTACCACCCAGTAGAAGACAGGGTAAACCACAGGAAGTTTGGGGCTCATATTTTATATTAATTTGCTTTTAAAATTTCTTGAATCTGCTGTTTGTTGGGAAGAGAAGTTTTCATAAGTGAGAACAATTTACAATTACGTCAGGATTACCATAGTCAAATCAGGTGACTTTAATAAACAATTCTTAGTGTATTTAGAAAGCCCATACTCATTCTATTTTTGTTTACAGACTGTGATTAATTTTCATGGAAAGTTCTTCTATCACATTTTTGGGGGAGTTTATTTTTATCTAACTATGAATGTTTAATGCAGGATTATAAATATCCTTATGTATGAATATGGATTTTTGGATGGGAAAAGTTAATGAAGCCACAAAATGGATAATTATCTTTTTGGAGTGAAAAAAATTTCAATGCAAACTTTTCTTCTATATCTATGCATTGCTAATGCTTGCTTATGATGGACTGTATGCCTGTTCATTCACTCATAGACTTTTTGTTCCATAAATTCGTATAAATAGATCTAACCATTCACATTTAGATTTTTATCATTTTTGTGTCTAGGTGAGTTTATCAATTCAACATGCAATTTGCTACTTACTTATATATTCATTTTCTTTATAATATATTAGTTAATTCACTAGAGGTAGAATTTAAGTTTCTTCAATGGGAACAAGTCCTCAATGCTCTGTTTGTTTGATTGGTTTATTTGGTCTATTTTCTCCCTGTTGAGTAAATTCTATTGACCTCTTATCAAGTTCACTGATTCTATCACTGTCATCTCCACTCTACGATCAAACTCAGTGAGTGTTTATTTTTATTTTGGTTATTGCATTTTTGAGTTTTAAAATTTTCACTTGATTCTTTTAATAATGTCGCTTCCAAAGATTTTCTACTTTTTCTTTTGTTTCAAGAGAGCTTGTAATTGCTTCCTGAAGCAATTTTATGATGGTTGTATTAACATTTTTATCAGATAATTCCAATATCAATATTGATCCTGATGTTCCATTGTTTGCCTTTCCTCACTCAAATTGTGAGTTTTCTGGTTCTTAGTATGATGAGTGACTTTGTGTTCTGAATATTTTTGATATTATGAGACTTGGATCCTATTTCAAATCTCTCTCTTTTTAAAGCAAGCAGTACACTTGTGAGATAACAAAGGTTGGTCGTGCATGTCTGTTTCACTTCTTGTTGGACTCACTGAAACCATCCTGGTAAAAGTGAAGTGCTCACTCACACTGCCCTCTTGCTGCAGGTGGGTAGAGTTAAAGGTTAATACCCATGTCTGCCCTGGGTGACCTAACCGAGCTGCCCCATTGCTTCCAAGTGGAGGTTGTAAGCCCAGCTCCCCACTGGAGCCTGCTAATACCACGATCAATGTGAATAATCGGCTTTTTGCTGAATATAGGTGCACATAACCATCTCAGTGCTAATTTGATGAGTGAGAGACTGCTACAGCAACATAAATCGCACTGCTTAGAAACCCACAGTTCTCTCAGATATCTCATTCGGCAGAGAATGTATAAATTGACAAAAATGTCATAGCATAAAAAGCCATTGAAATTCTGGAGATTGATAAATATATATATATAAGCAATTGAATTTGTCACTTTTTTTTAAGAAAAGAGTATGGAAATAGAAAGAATTTTCATGATTGTTAGTCTCATCAATTCATTCATTTAAAACTGTTTATAAAGTGACTATACAGTTCTTATACTTGGAGACCATTTTTTCAGGTGTTGAACTATGTGATTTACTCTTTTGTATTCTAGTATAATATTTTGTCTCACTCATGCCGTGAGGACTTTGCAGTTGCAAAAGACTATTAGGAAAATATTCATATTTGCAGAAAAATGGACTGAAGTTATTTTAATATATTCTTATTTTATGTGAAATTTTGAAGCATAATGAAATTCAACTAAAAAATGGACTTCATGTAAAAGATGTGTTTTACTGAAATCTCATCAAATGGAATTATTTCTAATGCTGAATCTGTGGGAAAGGCAGCCTCAGTGGAAAAATATTTGAAGTGGAAAAAAGAAAACCAGTCCATACAGAAGCACAGCATTGAATGGTTCAATCCAAAAGTGCAGTGTCAGGAAAAAGCTAAGAACAGAGACAACAGGATAAGATCATGGAAAATTAGGTTACCATTGGAAAAAGTATTACTAAGTAATTAAGATAATTATTTGTTACTATTTTAGCTTATGAAGGTAAGGTTTTAGCATGATCAAGGTGTCTATGAAAGCAGTGGCTGTAGATACACATGAATGCACAGACCTATATTACTGTTTCCTAAGAAGAAATGATAATCAGATTTTTGACACTTCATTTTGGGAATGCAAATAACATGGTGTCTTCAGTCATAAACACCCAAAACTAATGGAGATGAAGAGGTGTAAATGAAAATAAAGCAATACTGGCAATGAGGATGTTGATTTTAAATTAAATTTTTCTACCCATGATAGTTATTGAATTAAACTGTACACAGAAGTAAAATGGAAATATAACTTTAAAAATTCTCTGTCATAACGTATTTCAAATAACTTTAATCAACCAAGGTGAAACATGACAAATTTGAACTTAGGTCCCTCCCTACCCCATACCATTACTAAGGCTAGGATGGGTTGACCATTATCTGAAGAGAGACTAGAATTCCATGTGAAGATCCCTGGAAACATAGTCAGTGAATCACAGGAGAAGTCCAGTAGTCCGAGCAGCAATAGAAGTTCCTCACTAGAGTCCATAGGGCCAGAATCTTCCACAGCAAGATGGGTGGCAACAGCTGTGTCCATACCCACCATAGCCACAGCCATAGCCACAGCCCAGGCAGCCACAGCCATAACCCAGACCACCATAATAATTGCTGTAGAAGCATATAGTGTCAGGAGTGGGTGGATCAGTTGAGAAACAGGGAAACAGTGCCTTGGATTGAATGTGACCATCTGCACAGGACCTTTTATACACTTTCAGTAGTAGGTGGGCAAAACCACAGGCAGTGTTTATCACATATTTCACACTAATTGTCACTATAAAACTTTTGGAGTCTCTTGATTCTTAGGGTGAAATGAAGGCTTCATAACCAAGATTACTTTGCTACAATGTTAGGATTCCTGCCATCACAGGAGTGACTTTTAAAAAGGTGTTTTCTCTGAAATTGAGTTACACGTAGTGAGGTGGATGGACCTAGAGTCTCTCATACAGAGTGAAGTAAGTCAGAAAGAATAAAACAAATACCGTATGCTAACGCATATATATGGAATCTAAAATAAAGAAAATCGTACTGATGAACCTAGTTGCAGGGCAGGAATAAAAAGGTAGACATAGAAAATGGACTTGAGGATATGCGGTGGGAGGGCGAAGCTGGGGCGAAGTGAGAGTAGCATCGACATATATACACTACCGAATGTAAGTAAAAGAGTTGGCTGGTGGGAAGCAGCAGCATAGCACAGAGAGATCAACTTGGTGCTTTGCGATGACCTAGAGGGGTGGGATAGGGAGGATGGGAAGGAGGCTCAAGAGGGAGGGGATATGGGGACATGTGTCTGCATATGGCTGATTCGCTTTGTTGTGCAACAGAAGCTAACACAGTATTGTGAAGCAACTATACTCCAATAAAGATCTATTAAAAAAATAAAATTAAAAAGGAAACAAGGAAACAAATGACCTAACTAAAAAATGGGCAAAAGATCTGAAGGACACCTCATCAAAGAAGATATGTAGATGAAAAGTGAGCATGTGGAAAAATGCTCAACATCTTATGTCATTAAGGAACTGCAAATTAAAACTACTACACACCTATTATAATGGCTAAAATCCAAAACACTGACAACACCAAATGATGGCAAGAATGTGAAGCAACAGGACGTCTCATTCATTGCTCGTGGGAATGAAAAATGGTGCAGGTACTTTGGAAGATAATTTGGCAGTTTCTTGTAAAACTAAACATATCATGTAACCTAGCAATTATGTTCCTTGGTGTTTACTCAGATGATTTGAAAACATATGTCCACTCAAAATCCTGCACATGGATGTTTATAGAGGCTTTATTCATAATGGCAAAACGTGCAAGCAACCAAGATGTCCTTCAATAGGTGAATGGGTAAACAAACTGTAATACATCCATACAATAGAATATTTTCAGCAATAAAATAAAATGAGCTATCAAGCCACGAGAAGACATGAGGGAACCTTAAATGCATATTACTAAAATAATCTGTAAAGGCTATGTACTGAATGATTCCAACTCTATGGCATTCTGAAAAAGGCAAAACTACAGAGCCAATAAAAATATCAGTGATTGCCAGTGCTGTGGGGGAGGGAAAGAAGGATGAATAGGTGAAGCACTAGGATATTTAGCACAGCGAACCTATCCTCCATGATACAGTAATGGTGAAGGCATATTATTATACACCTGTCAAGAAGAATGCACAACACAATGTACACTAGTAAACTATGGTCTTTAGTTAATAATTGTGTATCACTATTGGCTCATCAATTCTAACAAATATACCACACTAATGCAAGAAATTAATAACAGCAGGTACTGGAGACAGATAGATGAGGGTATATATGGGAACTCTCTTACTTTCTGCTAAATTTTTTTGTAAATCTAAAACTGATCAACAAGTACTCTATTCACTTTTTTAAAAGAAGCATTTGTTTATTTCAAAACCTTTTCTCACTCTAGATTTGGTCTGTTGATAAATATTACCATATTACTTGTGACGACATAGGGGCACACAAGCATTCCTCTAAGTTGTGTTTTTTTGAATATTTGTTCTATCAAACTGTGGATTTCTTGAAATGTTTATATGTATTATAATATCCATATATTTATCATAAATTATAACATTTACATATTTATTATAATTCTATTCTATTTAAAATTGCATATAAGTATATACTTTATATTATAATTTATATATATATAAAATCTCATTATACAATCTGAAATTTTATATTGTTTTTAGTGGGTGTGTGGGCACCTTGAAAGGGAAATTACTTGATGCTGGAATTCTGCCAAATTCTCCACCTGTTCTCAGATGAAAACATACCTTTTCTACTAGATGATATTTTCTACAAAATATTTCCCATGGACTGACTCAACTTGTTTTTATGCTCCTTAATAAGAAGAAAAACCTTTATTTGTGTATATTTTATAACACCCAGAGTGTGCATAAATCGTAAAAGTAGAACTCGATGAATATCCAAAGCATACCTGTTTAATCAGTACTTAAAAATCATATAATACTAGCATCTCCGATGACTCTCCTTATGCCCCTTTCCATTCAGTACCAGTCCCTAAGTGTAACCATTCCTGGTATCCAAAACCATGAATTTGTTTTGCCAGTTTTTGAAACTTATGCAAATCGAATCACACAAATAAGACTTAATCTGGCTTCTTTTGATTCACAGTTTCTTTTTTTTAAATTCATACATTTTGTTTTTGTCTTAGTTCCCACTGCTGTATAAAATTTCAATGTGCAAATATACCACAATTTCTTTATCTCTACCCTTGATGGTCATTTGCATTGTTTTGAATTTTTAACAATATTTTACAAATAGTGCTGCCACAAACAATCTTGTACATGTCTCTTGGTACACTTATGAGTATATCTGACAAGCTAATTATTGCTGTAAAAATGTTGCTTAAAAAAATCCTTTAAATCTCAGTGTTGTATAACTTTAGTATTTATGTCTTGTTAATGTGTTTGTAGGTCAGCTGGGATTTGGCCAACATAATGTGGTTTTGGCTCAGATTGTTTGCTGGTTTCAAGCCTTCCCCATTCCTCTCTCGTTCTCCCTGGACTGGCAGCTACTGGGGGCATCTTCTCCAGGTGAAAAGAGTAGAGCACAAAGAAAGCTTAGACATGCATGCATATACCCATGTTCAAGGCATGTCTCCAACATCCCACTGGCCAATGCAAATAGCATGGTTAAACCCAAAGGCAAGGATCAGGAAAATATGCTCTATTCATAGTAAAGCCAGACTGAGTGACATTGATAGACAACCTTAAAAGGGAAGGAATGGGTAATCCTGCCCTAAAGGTGAGAAAGGAAAGAACATATTATGCAGAATAATAATCTAACCCAGGAATCCACAAAGTCTTGATCATCATCTGCTTTGGTAAAGCTTTATTGGAAAACACCCACATCCATTCATTTGTGTATGGTCTATGGCTGTTTCCATGTTACAATGACAGAGTTGAGTAGTGGAACGTAGATCATATGGCCTGCAAAATCTGAAATATTTTACTCTTTACAGAAGAAGTTTTCCTAGCCCTGATTAATCTATCCAAATAGGCGTATCAATTTGGAATATACCTAGAACCAGAATTGCTGAGTTATAAAAGAGACCACCAAATAGTTTTCCGAAATTTTATCTTTCACCTGCAGTTTTTCCACTACTAGCTTTGCATTTTTCCTCTTCAGCTTAATTGACTTATTACACTCTATTGAAATATGTTTCTTTTACTTCTTTCCTAATAAATCTAGGACCTTAGAGTTAGTTATTTTTATATTCAATCTTTTACAGCATACTTGCCATGTAGCTCATTTTCTAGATATTTAAATCTCAAAAGAAATTATTATTAACAGTTGTGCACAATCAATATTTATTTATATTTTTCTATTCATTTTATTTTTGTGTGTGTCCATGTTTTTGTCTGGATCTTTTTCATTCTGCCTAAACAACTCTATTATTTTTTATAATTAATACTTGATAAAAATAAATTTTCTTACTATTTATTTGTCCAGAAACTTTTATTTTTATTTTTTTGTAAGAGACTGCATGAGATTCTAAATAGCTATTTTTAATCCATCCTTCCTTAAAAATATCATCACATTATCCTTTGGCTTCCTTTGTTTCTGTTGAAGATTCTATTTACTGATACATTTTCCGAGTATTTTGTCTGTTTCTCTAGCTATTCTGATTTTGACTTTGCATTTAATTTTCAGCTCTTGGGTTATGCTGATATGATTTTAATTGTACTTTTCCCTCTTGGCAGTGCAGAGCTTTTAGAATATATGATTTGGTATCTTTCATCGGTTTTGGAAAATTATGGATTACTTTTTCTCCAAAAATGGCTTCTGCTTTATTTTTTTCTTCTTCAGCTGAACTTCAATTACATGAAGGTTTTACTGTTTCATGAGGTCTGACACGTTCTTTATACTCTCTTCTGTATATAACATTACAAGTTTTCCATCTTTACTTCACTCGAATAGTTTTCATCAACCTATCGTGAAGTTTACTAACTCAGATTTCCTGTAACTAGTCTATTGAGTTCTTAATAGCATGCCTTTGCTTTCTTTTTAAGATCTAGAATTTAAAATGGATTGTTTGGTGAATCTGTGCAATTATACCACATATTTTGCAACTTTCCATTAAGTTTCTTGTATGAATTAATTATGACTGTTTTAAAATTTCTCGTTTCCAAATCTAATATGTGGTTCACCTTCTGGTCACCTTATGTTTTGGTTGATTCTTTTGTGTTGTTTCATAGCATTCCATGAGCTCAGCATTTTGTATAAAAATTGTAGATGATCCAGAATGATATTGCATTTCACCACAGAGAGTATTTTTTTAAAATTTTGTCCTGGCTATTAGGAGAAATCTGGTGGGCTTAATCCAAACAAAGAGTAACATAAAATGAGGTGCCTGGAATTTTAGTAAGGGCTTGTCTACCTCTGTTTAGCTTAGACTAAAGGAGTATTCCTTTTAAATCTTTCAGTTAAGGGTACTTCTTCTTGAAAATTCCTGAACTGTATTGACTATTTTTTCATCACTTTAATATGGACAAAAAAAGTCTATCTGATTTTCAAGTGCACCTGCTTGGTATCTTAGGAAATTGACCTTTGCAACTTCAGAATTTGGAAAATATCTCAAGGAGAAATGTGGCTGTGTGTTAAGCTCAAGGTTCTACCAGTACATTTTTATCAGAATCTATGTGTCCAATTGCATTTTGTCAGTCTTGGAAAAAAAAGAAAGGACACCTAAAATTCTGCTTGTTATTTTTCCCCTCAGAAGTCTCTTGCTTTGCATCTAGAATCAAGAACTGAAGAATTTTCAGCTCACTTTTTCAGAGTTTCTACATATTCAGAATATTGGTCCCTTTATTCTTGGTTTTGTTTTGCTTTGTTTGTTTTTCACCAGCTCTCCATTGTGCTTGGTGCCGCCAGTTTGAGTTTCCAAAGTAAAACAGAACTACTTCAAATGTGGAAAATGAATTTGATTCTGGAGAAAGTTAATATGTAGAGGCATATATATTTGATAAAGGCCAGACTCCTAGGTAAACATGAAATAATCTAATATTAATTTGATACTGAGAAAATATCTCATTGTTTTGAAGAATTTATCTTGTTATACACATTATATGATTTTTTTCTCAAATACTTATCATAAATTGGAATATTTTAAAGTACTATTTGGCCACCATGTTGGCAAGGTAGAATGTGATTATTAGTTCTGACAGTTTAAATTTGAATGCCTATGCTCATTCTACAGGGAAAAAAATTTTTTTATTTGAGAAACATTTCATAGAGGCAGAGCTCAAGCTGATATAATCCAACCATCAGTGTTGCAAGAGACAAAAAACTTACAAATACATGTGAGTTTTTTCTTTTTTTTTAGAAGATGTTGGGGGTAGGAGTTTATTAATTAATTAATTTATTTTTGCTGCGTTGGGTCTTCGTTTCTGTGTGAAGGCTTTCTTTAGTTGTGGCAAACAGGGGCCACTCTTCATCATGGTGCATTAGCCTCTCACTATCGTGGCCTCTCTTGTTGCGGAGCATAGGCTCCAGATGCGCAGGCTCAGCAGTTGTGGCTCATGGGCCTAGTTGCTCTATGGCATGTGGGATCCTCCCAGACCAGGGCTCGAACCCGTGTCCCCTGTACTAGCAGGCAGATTCTCAACCACTGTGCCACCAGGGAAGCCCCTACATGTGAGTTTTAATGCCCTGATGTGTATTAAATAGTTTTAATACAACTATTATAAAAAATAGCCATTTACAAAACTTAGAGTATAAGCTAACAGATATGGTAGAAGAAATTCTAGAGACATATATAAAAATGAACTTATTATGGACATTGTTGGAAAGCATTGATATTTTTACCCTCTTTCTTTTTAGGTATATAGTGACCACAAAAGAGAATCAAGTGGGATTTAGCCTAGGGATGCAAGAATTCTTCAATATACACAAATCAATCAATGTGATACACCACATTAATAAATTAAGGAATAAAACCCATATGATCATCTCAATAGAAGCAGAAAAAGCTTTTGACAAAATTCAACACCTATTTATGATAAAAACTCTCCAAAAAATAGACATAGAGGGAACCTACCTCAACATAAAAAAGGTCATATATGACAAACCTACAGCAAACATCATACTCAGTGATGAAAAACTGAAAGTATTTCCAGTAAGATCAGGAACAAGGCAAGGAAAGATGTCCACTCTTGCCACTCTTATTCAATGGTCATATATGACAAACCTACAGCAAACATCATACTCAGTGATGAAAAACTGAAAGCATTTCCAGTAAGATCAGGAACAAGACAAGGAAAGATGTCCACTCTTGCCACTCTTATTCAAATAGTTTTGGAAGTCCTAGCCACAGCAATCAGAGAAGAAAAAGAAATAAAAGGAATACAAATTGGAAAAGAAGTAAAACTGTCATTGTTTGCAGATGACATGATATTATACACAGAAAATCCTAAAGATGCCACCAGAAAACTCCTAGAACCAATCAATGACTTTGGTAAGGTTGCAGGATACAAAATGAATGCACAGAAATCTCTTGCATTCCTATACACTAATGATGAAAAATCTGAAAGAGAAATTAAGGAAACACTCCCATTTACCATTTCAACAAAGAGAATAAAATACCTAAGAATAAACCTGCCTAAGGAGGCGAAAGACTTGTACTCAGAAAACTATAAAACACTGGTGAAAGAAATCAAAAATGACATAAACAGATGGAGAGATATACCATGTTCTTGGATTGGAAGAATTAATATTCTGAAAATGACTATACTACCAAAATTATCTACAGATTCAGTGCAATCCCTATCAAACTACCAATGGCATTCTTCACATAATTAGAATAAAAAATTTTACAATTCATATGGAAACATAAAAGACCTTGAATAGCCAAAACAATCTTGAGAAAGAAAAACAGAGCTGGAGGAATCAGGCTCCCTGACTTCAAACTATACCACAAAGCTACAGTAATCAAGAAAATATGGTACTGGCACAAAAATAGAAACATAGATCAATGGTACAAGATAGAATGTCCAGAGACAAACCCATGCACATATGGTCACCTAATTTACGACAAAGGAGGCAAGAACATACAATGGAGAAAAGACCGCCTCTTCCATAAGTGGTGCTGGGAAAACTGGACAGCTGCATGTAAAAGAATGAAATTAGAACACTCCCAAACACGATACACAAAAAATAAACTCCAAATGTATTAGGGACCTAAATGTAAGACCAGACACCATAAAACTCTCAGAGGAAAAGACAGGCAGAACACTCTATGACATAAACCACAACAAGATCTTTTTTAACCCACCACCTAGAGTAATGGGAAGAAAAACAAAAATAAACAAATGGGACTTAATTAAACATAAAATCTTTTGCACAGCAAAGGAAACCATAAACAAGACAAAAAGGCAACCCTCAGAATGGGAGAAAATGTTTGCAAATGAAACAATGGACAAAGGATTAATCTCCAAAATATACAAAGAGCTCATGGAGCTCAATATCAAAAAAATGAACAATGCAATTAAAAAATGGGCAGAAGACCTAGATAGACATTTCATCAAGGAAGACATACAGATGACCAAGAGGCACATGAAAAGATGCTCAACATCATTAATTATTAGAGAAGTGCAAGTCAAAACTACAATGAGTTATCACCTCACACTTGTCAGAATGGCCATTCTCAAAATCTAGAAACAATAAATGCTGGAAAGGGTGTGGTGAAAAGGGAACACTCCTGCACTGTTGGTGGAAATGTAAATTGATACAACCACTATGGAGAACAGTATGGAGGTTCCTTAAAAAAATAAAAATAAAAATACCATATAACCCAGCAATTCCACTACTGGGGATATACCATGAGAAAACCATAATTCAAAAAGAGACATGCACCAAAATGTTCATTACAGCTCTATTTACAATAGCCAGGACATGGAACCAACCTAAATTTCCATTGACAGATGAATGGATAAAGAAGATGTGGTACATATATATAATGGAATATTACTCAGCCATAAAAAGAAACAAAATTGAGTTATTTGTAGTGAGGTGAATGGACCTAGAGTCTGTCATACAGAGTGAAGTAAGTCAGAAAGAGAAAAACAAAAACCATATGCTAAGAAGTATATACGGAATCTAAAGAAAAAAAAATGTACTGATGAACCTAGCTGCAGGGCAGGAAGACATAGAGAATGGAATTGAGGACACGGAGTGGGTGGGGGAAGCTGGGGTGAAGTGAGAGTAGCATTGACGTACATGTACTACCGAATGTAAAATAGCTAGTGGGAAGAAGTAGCATGGCACAGGAAGATCAGCTCGGTGCTTTGCGTTGACCTAGAGGTGTGGGATAGGGAGGGTGGGAGAGAGGCTCAAGAGGGAGGGGATAACAGAAACTACAGATAACAGAAACTAACACAGTATTGTGAAGCAATTTTACTCTAATAAAGATCTATTAAGAAAAAAAAAAAGAGAATTCTTCCTCTCTCTCATTCTCTCTTGCTCCCTCACCACAACCACACACATGTGAATAATCACACACAAATACACAAACATGCACGTTAAACTGAAGAAGACAATTCAGTATAAATGTAACAAAGCAATATTTTTCTATAAAATGCAGTTTATTTAGTAATACATACACATTTTAAAGTAAAATTTATAATCAAATTTAATTAAATTTTTCATAGCATTATAAAGGTAATACAATATCCAAGGAAAAATTTTTCCATAGACTATGATACAATCCAATAGATAATAATGAATCAAAATGAGCATGCTGAATTTTATTTATTTACCTCAGTTTAATATAAAGTTAGTATTTCTGATGACATTTTAAAATTTCTTATGCAAAGGAAACCTGGAGATAGTGACAATAGAACAGGAAGATATAGCCAACAGCCTAAATATTCTTTAGCAGAGGCCATAGGATGAGTATCTTCCACAGGACAATGGGCAACAGAGGATGTAAACATAGCTACAATAATCAGAGCCATAGCCACAGTCATAGCCACAGCCCAGGCAACTGTAACCATAACTCAGACACCATAATAGTTGCCATAGTAACACATGGTGTTGGGAGTGGGAGGTTCAACTGAAGAACGAGAAGTAGGTATCTTTAGTCTGAATGTCACCATCTGCCAAGTGCCTTTTATACCCACTGACTGATGGGTGGGGAAAACCACAGGCAATGTAGCATCCTGTATCTCACTAATTTACTTCAGACATCATAAATATCTTGATTTAGTGGCAAAATGTGTCCCTCTTAACTGAAATGATTTGCCCCTACTCCAGGATTCCATGGTCAATTTATGGACCTTTAAAATGGAACTCTTGTTCTATTTTAAATGCTATGTCTCACTCATATTTATTTAGTTGAATAAATACTACCTGATTACATGGCATGATGTAAAATATGAAAATAAATATCCTATTTTTTGTTTTGTTTTCATTCCTCCATAAGGAGAAGGGTTTTAAAATAAATCTTGTCTAGAGAAACATACTTCCTGAATCTTGCTCATGAAAGATAGATATAATATGTATTCATAAACTCTTGTAAAACACTTCCTTCTAATTCAATATAACTAGTTATTGGTTATGTTGCTGGCAATAAGGTGGCAAGTTACTATGGTATATAAACGTATTTGGCATTTATTTATGAACTTCTCTTTTAGTATGTATTACTTTGGTCTTTCCAGAAAATGTATGAATGTTTTACGGGCAGAAACTGTGCATATTTTATGTTTCCTTTTGTTATCATATATGAAGGTGCTGTAGATGTATCTGTAAAACATAGCAAGATTAAGTTTGGGGCTCCGTCTTCAACTCTTATATCTTTTCAGCTAGGGCTCATTTTTGCTTTTACAGATGCCCTAGATTTGCAGTAGTGAATGTCTTGAAAAAGTGTGTGGACAGTATCAGGGAAGTCAAGAGATTCATGCACTCATTCTTCATTCCTTCAATTTTCAGCTGATGGGCGAAGTATTGATGGACATAGGAAGCCCTAATCATGGACAGAGTAAGCTAGCACACAGCAGAGACTATTTCTCTTTTTTTTTCCTTTTTAGTTTTAAATATTTAATTAATTTTATTAAAATATAATCTACTTAAAACAAATTAGATCTATTTGAGTACAGTTAAATGAGTTTTGACAAAGATATTAATATAAATTATGTATCTTCAATCAAAATATAGCTATTAGGAAATTTCATAATGGGGAGAGAAGCTTCCTCTCTGATTTTATAGTTGCTGAACCCATATTTCCTCTGACCCTACAAACACTGACAGTTATGTAGTATATCTTCAAATGTTGAAAGTAGTCATGGGTGTATGGATATGATGAAAAACCCAGCTTTCCCTCATGCTTCTAATTTAGATTATATTAAACTTCAGAGAGAAATAGGTTTTCAGCATCTTTCAACCAGTCAATTTTTATTTCTTTGTTAGTAACTGTGTGTCAACCATTTTTAAGACATATTACGTAACGCCTATTATTGTTCCTGTGTCTCCTTTTATCACTGGCTTTCTCATGCATAACATAAGATGCTAGAAGTGGTGCAAGGACATTAGTGAAACTTCCAGTATTACAAAAGAAAAATAAAATAAGTTTCTTTTCTTTTTAAATTGGAAAATAAATCATTATTTTTCTTCACTGGGCCAAATGTATCTCTGACATTATTGAAACATTGTACATTCAAATAATTAGGATAGATTTTCAGGTTTCAAAATGATGCTTGGGAACTATGTTAGTCAACTAGAATTTCTTTTTTTTTTTCTTTTCAATTAGAATTTTTTTTCTTTTTAAAATTTTTATTGGAGTATAGTTGATTTACAATGCGTTAGTTTCAGCTATACAGCAAAGTGAATCAGTTATACATCATATACATATATTCACTCTTTTTTTTTTTTTTTTTTTGATTCTTTTCCCATATAGGTCATTACAGAGTAATGTAGAGTTCCCTGTGCTATACAGCAAGTTACTATTAGTTATCTATTTTCCATACAGTAGTGTGTATATGTCAATCACAATCTTCCAATTTATCCCTCCCCCCATACCCTGGTATTACGTTTGTTTTCTACATCTGTGAATCTACTTCTGTTTTGTAAATAAGTTCATTTGTACCCTTTATTTTTAGATTCCAGATATAAGTGATATCATATGATATTTGTCTTTCTCTGGCTTACTTGACTCAGTATGACAATCTCTAGGTCCATCTATGTGGCTGCAAATTGCATTATTTTGTTCTTTTTTATGGCTGAGTAATATTCCATTTATATATGTACCACATCTTCTTTCAATGGTAGTATTCACTTTTCAAATATAATGATACCTAAATGGTTTTGGGGTAAAATATAATAATTTCTTAAAAATGTAATAGAAAGTCCATTTAATCAAAATCATCTTTTGCCTGATACCATATTTCATAAAATCCCATTTTTTCAACAAATGCTGGAGAGAGTGTGGAGAAAAGGGAACCCTCTTGCACTGTTGGTGGAAATGTAAATTGATGCAGCCACTATGGAGAACAGTATGGAGGTTCCTGAAAAAACTGAAGATAGAACTACCATATGACCCAGCAATTCCACTGCTGGGCATATACCCAGAGAAAACCATAATTCAAAAAGACACATGCACTCCAATATTCATTGCAGCACTATTTACAAGAGCCAGCTCATGAAAGCAACCTAAATGCCCATCGACAGATGAATGGATAAAGAAGATGTGATACATGCATACAATGGAATATTAGTCATAAAAAGGAACGAAATTGGGTCATTTGTAGAGACATGGATGGACCTAGAGGCTGTCATACAGAGTGAAGTAAGTCAGAAAGGGAAAAACAAATAATGTATATTAATGCATATATGTGGAATCTAGAAAAATGCTTCAGATGAACCAGTTTGCAAGGCAGAAATAGAGACACGGATGTAGAGAATAAATGTATAGACACCAAGGGGGGAAGGAGGAGATGAATTGGGAGATTGGGATTGACATATATACACTAATATGTATAAAATAGATAACTAATATGAACTTGCCATATAAAAATAAATAAAATAAAGTGAAAAGAAATCCTGGTTTTTTTTTTTTGCCATTTCCCAATGTCATTAGGCTTCTTAAGAGAAAATAGAATAAGTGGACACATTCATTTTCGGGATTTCAAAGGAAAAATATGGAACCTCAGAAATATGGAGCAGTGGTATCAGAGGGAGGCAGTAACTCAGTGCACTGAAGACTGTCCTGCTGAGGTGGTGAACAGTGGGTAGATTCTTCCTGGAGGGTCTGAACATCAACCATCAGGCAGTGAGTCAGTAGCCATCAGACACAGGATGTTTGTGAACTATTTTGTGAATGACATGCAGAGTATAAATAGAAACATGTGAGGTCAAAGGAACAAATTATCTCTTTTCTGAGGCATAGTTTTTAGTAATTCAGCCCAAACTAAGGTATCAAGAAATAGACAAAGGCAGGTGTTGTTAAATACGGTAATAGAAGAAAGGACTATTTTGGTCTGCAAGGTGTCATTTTAAAATGTAACATATGGGGCTTCCCTGGTGGCACAAACCCGTGTCCCCTGCATCGGCAGGCCGACTCAACCACTGCGCCACCAGGGAAGCCCCATGATTCACAATTTTTAAAGGTTAACTCCAATTATAGTTATTATAAAATATTTGCTATATTCCCTGTGTTGTACAATATATCCTTGTAGCTTATTTTATACCTAATAGTTTGTACTTCTTAATCCCCGACCTCTATTTTGCTCGTTTCCCCTTCCCTCTCCCCACTGGTAACCACTAGTTTGTTTTCTATATCTGTGAGTCTGCTTCTTTTTTGTTATATTCACTACTTTGTTGTAATTTTTAGACTACACATAACAGAGATATCATACAGTATTTGTCTTTCTCTGTCTGACTTATTTCACTTAGTGTAATACTCGCCAAGTCCATCCATGTTGTTGCAAATGGCAAATTTTCATTATTATTCTATGACTGAATCATATTCCATTATATACATATGTATATATATATATATATATATATATATATATATATAATACACACACACATGTATGTCCATATGTATATATCACATCTTTATCCTTTCATCTGTTGATGGACACTTCCATATCTTATATTACTTCTATTATTGTGATTTTGCCTTTTCATATGAAAGTGCTATATTTCATTGTTTATTGTTGGGGTCAAGGGGATGGTGGAAATTTGAAGTGAGCTGGAAAATGAATTTTTGTGACTTACAAAATTACAAATTAAGAATCAAATGATATAACAGGATTATAAAATATAAATATGTGTACATCTATAAATATAAAATATAAAGTGAGTCCCTGTGCTAAATCTTTTTGTGTTGAGATGATATCAATGAACCTCTCTTGGAAGAATGATTTACAGTAGGATATCAGACAGATACACCAGGTGGTGCCCATAAGCCTGCTTGTATCAGCTCAGGGAAACTATTCTGCTTATGTCTGCATTTAGTAGCAGCATGTTGGTAGATTTATGTCAGAAACAGTAAGAGTATTTGCACTGTAGAAATCTGTAAGCACCATGAATCAGGACCTTTTTTCCTCCTGAGAATGGTTTGTCAACAAACCACAGCACCATACCTAAAATTAGAAGATTTTTGATAGTTGTGGTGGGGAAAAGAGCCACTGAGGCAAAAGCATAAACATGTAGAGCACAAAGCTAAGATTCTAGACTGATAATACAGAGGGAGCAGTGACTTAAAAATAACAAGGAAGCTTAAATTTTATATGAACCGATGTCACATCCTTGTCTTTATGGCATCGTTGTCATCTCAGGATGCGCCAGAGGCAAGTGTTCATTCTTTCTCTCATATTTTCTTTTTCTGCAAGTGTATTAGTCAGAGCCAGGAGAAACCCTGGCTCACCCTTTGCCCTGGCTCTAGCCCCTTCATCTACAGCCCCACCTCCTGTCAAGGTGATAGCTGCTAGCACACACTGGGGAAAGATGTGACCCACACTCACTTCATATCTGGCTTTCCCACCAAAGCCACTGGGCACACATAAACTGTATAAGGACACATCCACACAAGGACACATCTTCAAGACTTTGAAAGGTAACTATTTCACTAATTTAAGCAATGTGAGAAAACAGAGGAATTTATTTCAAATAAAAGAACAACAACAACAACAAAGAAAGAAACACTAATGAAACAGAGATAAATAATTCACAGATAAGAGTTCAAAGTATTAGTAATAAGAATGCAACCCGAACTAGGGAAAATAATACATGAACACAGTGAGAATTTTAACAAGGAACTAGAAAATATAAAAAAGAACCAGTGAGAACTGAAGAATACAATAACTGAAATGAAAAGCACACTAGAAGTAAATAACAGCAGACTAAGGAATACTTAAGAACACATAAATGGGGCTTCCCTGGTGGCACAGTGCTTGAGAGTCCGCCTGCCGATGCAGGGGACACGGGTTCGTGCCCCGGTCCGGGAAGATCCCACATGCCGCAGAGCGGCTGGGCCCGTGAGCCATGGCCTCTGAGCCTGCGTGTCCGGAGCCTGTGCTCCGCAACAGGAAAGGCCACAACAGTGAGAGGCCCACGTATCACAAAAAAAAAAAAAGAACACATAAATGATCTGGAAGAGAGAATAAGGGGAATAACCCAATCAAAACAGAAAAAAGGAAAACAAATTAAAAAATAAAAACAATACATCAAACATACTAATATACACATTACGTGGATCCCAGAAGGAGAAGAGAGAGAGAAACCAGAGAAAATTAATTTGATGAAATTATGGCTGAAAAATAAACATGAAGAAACAGATATCCAGGTACAGGAAGCACAGAGTCCCAAACAAAATAAACCCAAAGAGATCCAGATGAAGACATATCATAATTAAATGGCAAAAGTTAAAGAGACAATTCTAAAGATGACAAAATGAAAACAAAGAGTTCCATACAAGGGAGTGCTGACATGGCTGTCAGTTGTTAGTTTCTGATCTTTCTGCAGAAACTTTGCAGACCAGAACTGAATGTCATGATATATTTAAAGCGCTGAAAGGGAAAAACTTACAACCTAAGATACTCTACCCAGAAAGATTATTATTCAGAATTGAAGGAGAGATAAAGAACTTCTCAGACAAGCAAAATCTAAAGGAGTTCATCAGAACTACACCAACCCTAAAACAGATGATAAAAATATATTTCATGCAAATGGAAACAAAGGAAGGCTGGAGTAGAAATACTCATATCAGACAAAACAGACTAAAACAAAGTCTGTAACACCAGACAAAAAGCGGTCATTATTTAATGATAAAATAATCAATACAAGAAGTGGCTGTACCATTGGTTAACATATATGCACCTAATATAGGAGCAACTAAATATATAAAGCAAATATTAAAAGAGATAAAGGGAAAAATTGACAAAAATACAGTAAAAGTATGGGACTATAAGACTCCACTTACATTAATGGATAGATCAGCCAGACAAAAAGTCAATAAGGAAACAGTCATCTTAAATGACACATTAGACCAGTTGGATTAATAGATATCAACAGGACAGAACTCTGAGGTCACAGGTGAATTTCACTTTATCTCACTTAATGAGATAAATTCAGGGAATGTATAGGTTAGATGGTAGGTCAACAACAGACCACAATAAACTTCCTTGATATAGGATAATCTTAGTCCAAGGGAAAGGTACAGAACATATGAGGTTCAGAAGTGGTGAATCCTGATGTCCTGGTATAGAGGATGAGTGTCTTCTATGGCATCCTCAATAATAGTAGCCAAAGCCAGAGCCATAGCCAGAGCTGCATCCATAGCCACAACCACAGGGAGTGTGGAAGCCATATCCATAGCCACAGTCCAGTCTGTTGAAGCCACAGCCCTAGAAGCAGCAATAGCCACAGCCCAGGCCTCCATAGCCACATCATCCATAACTGTGGCCCCCATAGTAGTTTCCGTAGTAGCCACACAGGGTATTGGTTGTTCCACTTTGGGTAGGAAAGGATGTAGATTACTTCAGTCTGGACATTTCTTCTTGCAGAGAGCCTTTTATATCCCCTAGGTGTGGGTGGGCTAATTTTATAACTAATGTAATTAGTGTGTTGTTTCAAGACTGAGGCATAATTCCTTAAGGCATTAAGGAGATTTGCTTTAACCAACTGAGGCCTTTTAATAAGATGGTACAGTCACACTTACAAAACTATCTTACATAACAAACCTTCACTTTAATATTCTCTAACCAGATATCACATAAGCAAGGAGAATTTTCAATTGTTTCATTTGACTTGCAGTTGATCACAAATAATTCTTTTCTGTTCTTGACCTCCCAAAACTGTAAACCCCTCCATAAGATAGTTTCAACTCTTATTCCAGCCCAGAGTCAAACAGTGGTGTCTTCCTTATGTAATGGTGATGAGATTAAAGAATAGAATAAAGTGAAGATTAAAGTACAGCATAAAGGTAATTTAGGAGATCCTCTGTATTTTAATAAGCTCTCCCCTAATTAGCAGTGGTGTGAGGACACAAAATATTTATTTTTCTGAATTCATCTGCCTTGATAAGAAATTTTAAAAAGGGAACAGGATCTTAATATAATCAAACTGATAAATGAAACAATGTTTTATTCATTCAAAATGTTTTACTTTCTACATATGTGTCATGTAGGTATATTTTTATTAGCAAAATATTTAAGCACATTATTATGGCAAAATGTTATTCAGTATCCTTCTTGAAAGAGGCAAGACATTTACTATTTATCATTAGTAAATAGATTTTGATCACATCAATGGAAATTTTTCCATAAAGGAAATAGAATTTTCACTCTCAAAATATTGTACAATTATTTTCTGTCCAAATTTGACCAAGTCTAATCTTTGACTACTATGAGTCATAACTGCATTGATTGGTAGGATTTTCCAACAATTAGGAGGAAAAATATCTTTGATACTTTGTTACTCTCATATGTTTGTTTACGTCTGATATTAACAATTTGCATGTGGGAAAATTTCTAATTTTGCTTTCCAATAAAGCTAATAACTTTCACAATATGCAGTGTTTATAATATATATACATTTCTCTCCATGATTTTCATTTTCTTTAGTGTGTGTCTGTAGGTGTGAGAAAGAGAGAGAGAAGAGAGAGGGAGATAGAGAGAAAGAGACAGAGAAAGAGACCGAAAGACAGAGAGAGATAGAGAGAAACTAGACTTTGTGGCTATTTTAGTTACTGATGTAGCAAAACAGATAAGGCATAGCTAATGTTTTTTTTCCAATAAACATCTGTGTAAAACTATTTTCATGTGCAGCACCAAGAGTTACCATGCTCTACGTTGATCTAACGTAAGTCTCATTTTAGAAAAATGCAATGTTTGACTCAGGTCACTGGCAAAAACAGTAGTGCTACTACTATCAAATATTCTATTTTCTACTGCAATTTTCTCTTTTCTGATAGTCTATATTGAAACATGTGCCTCTAGACAGATATAATTCCACCCCTACAGCATGTATTCAGACTTATCCTTTTCACTTACAGATAAAAATCTCTATATGCAGCTCGATACGCCTGACAATCCTATATTCCAATAGTAAAGATCTCCTAATTTTGAGGTTTGTCTCAGTGAGTCTTTAGGTTGTGTCTAACTCTGGTTGTCTCCTGGCAGAATCCCTGTCACCAGAAGATGGTGACTAAGATGGACTAACATCATGTAAAACACATATCTGGCCCAATGTGAATGAAGACTAACATGGTCTCAATCTTGGTATTTTAGGAGACTCTCAATGAAGTTCCTGGTGATGATTTCTCATCTTTATTCAGATCATTTATTAATATTCTTAATTAAATATTATTTATTAATAATATTTTTAAAAATCCAATAAAACATAAAGAAACAATAGCTATTATTCTTCTATACCCACAGCCATAACCAGAACCATATCCACAGTCCTCATAGGAGTTCCTATAATAGTTGCAACACATGTAGCAGAAGGTGAAGTTTCAATTGAGATACAGAAGGACGTTTCTGAAATTTTAATGTCACCCACTACCCTGTAAACCTTATATACTGATGGAAAGGGCCAGAGTACACCATCAATTTTGTCATTTATACAATAAATATTTATTTAATACCTAATATGTGCCTATAACTCCTGTCAGTTGACAATGATAGGACTTGGTCTTTTCATAGCTATAGCATCGACTTCATATCAAACCACGTTTGCTTGTTGTCATCCAGGCACTGTTTTAAGCCAATTATAAGTTGATAAAGAAAGTTTCTTCAATTATCTAATCATCTGAATACATGATTCCAAAAAATATATTTTATGTAGCAAGGCTCTGGGAAGGGCAGGGAAGTTTATGTTTTGAATGCAGCTATTAAAATGAGTTTGACTAATTACTTTTACTAGTTTACTTAAGAACTTAATGCTGCACTATACAGAAACTCCTCAACATTGTAGTTACAGAGTGCCTATGAATTCGAATACCCATGAATATAATATTCTGATAATATATTACCCTAGGACATTTCCTCAATAAATTTTTTATCAACTCTATGTTGTCATTTAGTTCAAACAACAAAAACATAATATCTTTTACAGCAGTGGTCCCCAATCTTTTTGGAACCAGGGACCAGGCTTGTGGAAGACAATTTCTCCACAAACCGGGGTCAGGGGTAGATAATACTTTTGGGATGATTCAAACACATTACATTTATTGTGCACTTTACTTCTATTATTATTACATTGTAATATGTAATGAACTAATTATACAACTCACCATAATGCTGACAGGAGGCAGAGCTCAAGTGGTAATGCTAGCGATGGGAAGAAGCTGTAAATACAGATGAAGTTTCACTCGTTTGTCACCACTCACCTGCTCTGTGGTCCGGTTCCAAACAGGCCACTGTCTGGGGACCCCTGCTTTACAATAACTGTTGCATATTTTGTCAGTCACAAATTTCCTTCAGACATTTTAATCTATTTGATCCCAATGAATATGGAAATTGAGATACAAAGTGGTTAAGAAACTTACTAAAAGTCCACAGCTACATTACAAGGATCAAGTATTTGTTCTTCTTTGTTATGCTACATAAAGTGTTTCTTTCCAATCACTGAAGGCATGAACACTTGCTGTAATAAGGAGCTTATCGTTTATTATGATGACCCATTTTATTGTGAAATTACTCTGTTACAAAATTCGCACGTGTCAGAGGCTCTCACTATTTCAATGTCATTTAGGGTCCTAAATAAGATTTATTTCAATATATTGTTCATAAGCCATTTCCATCAAGTATGACTGATAGCGCCTCTCACCCTCTCACTTTTACTCTAAAGTGATCTATCCTTGATATCTCCTAGTCTCTACTGATATGCAGATATGACATCCAAGTCATCAAGTCAACTATACCTCTTACCAGATATGCTAGAGAACAGCAGGGGAAACCACATAACTTACCACAAAAATAGAAGCTCAGGACAACACTCATTTAGGCCTGCAGGGTCTTAGTGGATTAGGAGTCTAAGCACAGCCTAACTGGGATCTCATCTCAAGGTCTTACAATTTTGCAGTCAAGGTATCAGCCAGGACACCTGCAAAGTATCTTTTCTGTATAAATTAACTGAGTTTCCAGATTTGCAAGTATGACCCAGATTTTGCATGAAACATACTAAAAAGTTGTTTTTTAACATCTGAAATCCAAATTTATCCATCTTGAGTTTTCTTTGCCAACCCCAAATATAATTATAATCACAGGAGTGACATCCCATCACCTTTGCCAAGGTTAGAACCAAGTTACAGGTCCTTCTCACACGAAGGGAAGGGGATCAGACAATGGTGTATGTCGTGGGGGTCATCTTATAATTCTACTTACTCACATCTGTGAATTTATTCCTTAAGCCCAACTAGTGGTTATATTTCCTTCAGGATGGATGATAATTATTGCAATAAGATTCCAGCATATGGACATTTTTTGAAATGTATTTCCTCCTTCTCCCCTGCCCCAAAAGCTATTTCTGTCCTTTGTATGATTGACCAACTCTTATTCATCCTCCCTATTTCAGCTACAAGTTTGTCTCTTTTCAGAAAGATTCCTGGCCCTACTCTCTACTTCTTCTTAGTCCTGGTCTCTCTTCTGATTCCTTTCTCTGTATTTCCCAAACAACTTTATGTATAATTATATTATAGTAATATTTTGATCTTCGTAGCTTGTGAGCTTTTTTGTCTTTCCCACACTTTTAGAAAGCAGGGATGAATGTTTTCGTTCTCATTCTGAGTATATAATGAAAGGTCCTCTATTAAGAGTTAAGTGTTTGACGAATGAGATTACTAATTATCTAATTCATAAGAACTGATTCTATTCCTTCAAGAGTAACAATCAATCTATCCATCCATCCTCTTTTGCCCTTCTTCTTCTCAAGACTGAAATTTCTTTCAAGTTTCAAGGGATTCTAGGAACAATCAATTTATTTAACCACAGGTGGTTGAATCTTGACTTCAGTTCTTGTAGTCTGTTTATAGCCCGCATGAAGATGGGATTTCTAAAGCCAAAGCCTATTGTAATTGGCCTCTCTTCCCAGATATAGAAACATAAATGTTTTCAGTTCTATGTTTTCCTGGTATCAGCATCACCATCTTTACTCAGGCTTCAAAGCTCAAATTCATTTCTAACTTGTAGTATCCTAGAATAGGGTGGGACAGGATTGGATATGTAAGAGGAGTTAATTTCACCCTTCTCCCTGAGTTGGTAATTTCCCCCAAAAATAACTCTAGTAGTGGGTGATATTGCCTGGATTTAGATACACCCAGTGATAAAGCACTGAATAAGGGAGTCATGCTTATTTCAGATGGTGTCACATATTTGAAAGAGCTCTTGTGTTGAGAATTTTTTGTGTCATTTTCACCCTTTCACCCAACTTATTTAGTGTCTCTAGAAAGACACAGAATACATCTGCAATCCTAGTCTTACTAATTTTGCAATACCAGTCTTTCAGATATATAATTGTATATACCACTCTGAATACCCCAAAATTCTATGTGCCAAGAAGAAATACTTTTTTAGAAATTATCTTCTCTATATTTTCCCCCTTCTCCTTCACTACTGATGTCTAAGATCTTATAGGTTTTACCTTCACAAAGTTCCTCCTGCTCATCTACTCTTTTTAATTATCTATGCCACCACCTATATCCAGGACCATTTAGCCAGTCTCCAGGTTATTTATACACCTAAATATTGAGCCTTCTGTTTCTCCTCTTCCAACTTACTCTTTTCATCATTAACATTTTTCCAATAATTTTTTTCTGAGGCAATTATCTGTGTGTGTGCATGTGCGTGCATGTGTTGATGAGTACATGAATGCTGATTAATATGAAAAGAAAGAAATGGATAGACCCAGGATCATGACACACAAATGTTTCCAAACAAACCCTTAAGTAAAATGAATTAAGACCACCAATCTCATCTAATAAAAAGCCATTATTTTGAGGGTGAAATTCAAGATCTGTAACTTTCAATATGTCATGGGTACTGACCAGTCAGAGTGTAAGCCAGACATACACAATTATAATGAACAGCTGAGCATTTGTCCTACCAGCCTCTGAAGAAGACACATAAATAGGAGACAAAAATATAAATCAGTAGCATGTCTGACATAAAAGATACACAGACTTGCTAGGACCAATAAAATGTATTTATTTGGAAATAATCACAATATAGAAACATAGAGTAAGAGAGCAGTGGGTTTACACTTGGAATATGACCTAAATGAGATCTTCAAACTTCCAAGAACATTATGGAGTAACTCAGGCCCCCTCAATTACAAATAGGACTTTCAAGAAGACAATCAGTTTCCCAAAGGCTCTTACTGTTCTCAATTCAGTGGGATCTGGTGTGATTATGAGACATTGAGACAGAAATGATCTTGGAATGGTGATTTTAGAAGAAAATATGCATTTGAGTTATATTCTAGCTGCAAGAAGAATGACATCCATAAAAAATGACCATTATCCACAGTAGGCAGAGTCATAACCAGATCTGTATCCACAGACAATGAGACAGCCACATCCAGAACAGTAGCCATAGCCATAGCTACAGCTACCACATGAATTTCTGTAATAGTTGCAACACATGGTGTCTAGAGGTGGGGATTCAGTAGTTCAGTAGAGAAGCAGGAGGAGGTTTCTGAATTCTGAATGTTATCTGTGGCCCTGAACATTTATATACTAACAAAAATGGGTGAAACACACAACACAGACTCTGTGGCTTCATTGCCACAGCAATTCTCATTTTTATAAAGTTCATGATTCTCAAGGCCAACAAATTTTTCAGTAGTTCTGTCCAGGGTTTGGCCTAGCTAATCAAGAGAATTGTAAAAACCAGATGCAACCTACAAACTGAACAAGTCTGTCTTATGGAGTGTGATCAAATCTAATTTAGATTTTCACTCCAGAGGGAGGTATTAACTCTTCTGTTCTTTCAGATACACATACATACGTATTGGGAGATACTCTACCATCTCATATCTCAATATTGACAGGAAAGCATCTGGGCTGGAGGTAAGAGGCAAAATTGCAGGGGCGTAAAGTGAGGATTTCTCAAGTTATATATGCAAGAAAGTGAGTGGAGCCCACTCTTTGTCTGACTTACTTCAATTAGTATGTTAATCTCCAGGTTCAGTGAAGTGTCTTCACACTGGTATAACTCATGTATCTCTCAGCCTTGTGTGATTTCTGGGGATTACTTAGCTACAGGTGTACAGTTGTTCTTGGTCCCTCATGGAATTTCACTATACACTTGGGTGTCTTAGGGTTCCATAAAGTAGACACAAGAGTACCCCTGTGTAAATATCTAGAATTCTTTCCCTGCATAGATCACCGTTCTTTATTACTCTGACTCAAAAATTACAAACACTTTTTGAAATCTGATCTTTTTTTTGCTCAATACACTATTAAGCTCATGTTCTCCTGTAGTTCTTTTCCCTGAACTGTCGTCCTGAGAGAATTATAGGCAGAAAGCTAAAGTGATAGTAGGGCTTAAATATTTTTTTTCCCTCTAGGCAAGGTACAGTCCTGAACTATCTCTTGTACAATGCACGATTTCTGAAAACAGTTATTTCAGATTTTTTGTCCAGTTTAATATAATAGGAAGGCAAATCCAATACTAGTTACTCTGATGTAGATGGAAGATAAAGTTTCTCTTCTATGCACATTTTAAAATAATAAGATAGATTTCTATTTTTTTTAATCACATTTCATTTTAAGTGAAAAAGCAAGTTGAATAATAATGTAGTTTTTTTTTTTTTTTTTTTTTGCCCTGCCCTGAACTGAGATGGTGGAGTAGAAGGACGTGCTCACACTCTCTCGTGAGAACACCAGAATTACAACTAGCAATCAATGACAGGAAGACACTGGAACTCACCAAAAATGATACCCCACATCCAAGGACAAAGGAGAAGCCACAATGAGATGGTAGGGGGGGAGCAATCACAGTAAAATCAAATACCATAACTGCTGGGTGGGTGACTCACAGACTGGAGAACACTTATGCCACAGAAGTCCACCCACTGAAGTGAAGATTCTGAGCTCCACATCAGGCTTCCCAACCTGGGGGTCCAGCAACGGGAGGAGGAATTCCTAGAGAATCAGACTTTGAAGGCTAGTGGGATTTGATTGCAGGACTTCAACAGGACTTGGGGAAACAGAGACTCCACTCTTGCAGGGCACACACAAAGTAGTGTGCACTTTGGGACCCAGGGCAAGGAGCAGTGGCCCCATGGGAGACTGAACCAGACCTACCTGCTAGTGTTGGAGAGTCTCCTGCAGAGGAGGAGAAGTGCTGTGGCTCACCATGGGAACAAGGACACTGGCAGCAAAAGTTCTGGGAAGTACTCCTTGGCATGAGCCCTCCCAGAGTCTGCCATTAGCACCATCAAAGAGCCCAGGTAGGCTCCAGTGTTGGGTTGCCTCAGGCCAAGCAACCAACAGGGGGGAAACCCAGCCCCAACCATCAGCAGTCAAGTGGATTAAAGTTTTACTGAGCTCTTCCCAACAGAGCAACAGCCAGCTCTACCCACCACCAGTCCCTCCCATCAGCAAACTTGCACAAGCCTCTTAGATAGTCTCATCCACCAGAAGGAAGACAGCAGAAGCAAGAAGAACTACAATTCTGCAGCCAGTGGAACAAAAACCACATTCACAGAGAGATAGACAAGATGAAAAGGCAGAGGGCTATGTACCAGATGAAGGAACAAGATAAAAGCCCAGAAAAACAACTAAATGAAGTGGAGATAGGTAACCTTCCAGAAAAAGAATTCAGAATAATGATAGTGAAGATGACCCAGGACCTCGGAAAAAGAATGGAGGCAAATATCGAGAAGATGTAAGAAATATTTAACAAAGACCTAGAAGAATTAAAGAACAAACAAACAGAGATGAACAATACAATAACTGAAATGAAAACTACACTAGAAGTAATCAATAGCAGAGTAACTGAGGCAGAAGAACAGATAAGTGACCTGGAAGACAGAATGGTGGAATTCACTACTGCAGAACAGAATAAAGAATGAGGAGAAATGAAGACAGCCTAGAGACCTCTGGGACAACATTAAATGCAACAACATTTGCATTATAGGGGCCCCAGAAGGAGAAGAGAGAGAGAAACGACCAGAGAAAATATTTGAAGAGATTATAGCCAAAAATTTCCCTCACATGGGAAAGGAAATAGCCACCCAAGTCCAGGAAGAGCAGCAAGTCCCGTACAGGATAAACCCAAGGAGAAATATGCCAAGACACATAGTAATCAAATTGGCAAAAATTAAAGACAAAGAAAAATTATTGAAAGCAGCAAGGGAAAAATGACAATTAACATACAAGGGAACTCTCATAAGGTTAACAGCTGATTTCTCAGCAGAAATGCTACAATCCAGAAGGGAGTCACATGATATACTTAAAGTGATGAAAGGGAAGAAACTATAAACAAGATTACTCTACCTGACAAGGATCTCATTCAGATTCAATGGAGAAATCAAAAGCTTTAAAGGCAAGCAAAAGACAAGCTAAGAGAATTCAACACCACCAAACCAGCTCTATAACAAATGCTAAAAGAACTTCTCTAAGTGGGAAACACAAGAGAAGAAAGGGACCTACAAGAACAAACCCGAAACAAGAGCATACATATTGATAATTACTTTAAACGTGAATGGATTAAATGTTCCAACCAAAAGACACAGGCTTGCTGAATGGATACAAAACAAGACCCATATATATGCTGTCTACAAGAAACCCACTTCAGACCTAGGGATGCATAAAGACTGAAAGTGAGGGGATGGAAAAAGATATTCCATGCAAATGGAAATCAAAAGAAAGCTGGAGTAGCAAAACTCATATCAGATAAAATAGACTTTAAAATAAAGAATGCTACAAGAGAAAAGAAAGGACACTACATAATAAGGGATCAATCCAAGAAGAAGATATAACAATTATAAATAGATATGTACCCAACATATGATCACCTCAATACATAAGGCAACTGCTAACAGCTATAAAAGAGGAAATCGACAGTAACACAGTAATAGTGGGGAACTTTAACACCTCACTTACACCAATGGACAGATCATCCAAAATGAAAATAAATAAGGAAACAGAAGCTTTAAATGACACAATAGACCAGATAGATTTAATTGATATTTATAGGACATTCCATCCAAAAACAGCAGATTACACTCTCTTCTCAAGTACGCATGGGACATCCTACAGGATAGATATTAGGTCACATCTTAGGTCACAAATCAAGCTTCAGTAAATTTAAGAAAATTGAAGTCATATCAAGCATCTTTTCTGACCACAACACTGTGAGATTAGAAATGAATTACAGGGAAAAATCTGTAAGAAATACAAACACATGGAGGCTAAACAACACACTACTTAATAACCAAGAGGTTACTGAAGGAATCAAAGAGGAAAACAAAAAATACCTAGAGACAAATGACAATGAAAACATGATGATCCAAAACCTATGGGATGCAGAAAAAGCAGTTCTAAGAAGGAAGTTTATAGCTATACAAGCTTACCTCAAGAAACAAGAAAAATCTCAAATAAACAATCTAACCTTACACCTAAATGAACTAGAGAAAGAAGAATAAACAAAACCCAAAGTTAGCAGGAGGAAAGAAATCATAAAGATCAGAGCACAAATAAATGAAATAGAAACAAAGTAAACGATAGCAAGCATCAATAAAATGAAAAGCTGGTTCTTTGAGAAGATAAACAAAATCGATAAATCATTAGCCAGACTCATCAAGAAAAAGAGGGAGAGTACTCAAATCAATAAAATTAGAAATGAAAAAGGAGAAGTTACAACAGACACCACAGAAATACAAAGCATCCTAAGAGACTACTACAAGCAACTCTATGCCAATAAAATGGACAACCTGGAAGAAATGGACAAATGCTTAGAAAGGTATAACCTGCCAAGACTCAACAAGAAAGAAATAGAAAATATGAACAGACCAATCACAAGCACTGAAATTGAAACTGTGATTAAACATCTTCCAACAAACAAAAGTCCGGGACCGGATGGCTTCACAAGTGAATTCTATCAAACATTTAGAGAAGAGCTAACACGCGTTCTCCTCAAACTCTTCCAAAAAATTGCAGAGGAAGGAACACTCCCAAACTCATTCTATGAGGCTACCATAACCCTGATACCAAAACCAAAGATACTACAAAAAAAGAAAATTACAGACCAATACCACTGATGAATATAGATGCAAAAATCCTCAACAAAATACTAGCAAACAGAATCCAACAACACATTAAAAGGATCATACACCATGATCAAGTGGGATTTATCCCAGGGATGCAAGGATTCTTCAATATACGCAAATCAATCAATGTGATACACCATATTAACAAATTGAAAAATAAAAACCATATGAACATCTAAATAGATGCAGAAAATGCTTTTGAAAAAATTCAGCCCCATTTATGATAAAAACTCTCCAGAATGTGGGTATTGAGGGAACCTACCTCAACATAATAAAGGCCCTACATGACAAACCCACAGCAAACATCATTCTCAATGGTGAAAAACTGAAATCATTTCCATAAAGGAAACCATAAACAAGACGAAAAGACAGCCCTCAGAATGGTAGAAAATATTTGCAAATGAATCAATGGACAAAGGATTAATCTTCAAAATATATAAACAGCTCATACAGCTCAATATTAGAAAAACAAACAACCCAATCCAAAAATGGGCAGAAGACCTAAATACACATTTCTCCAAAGAAGACCTATAGATGGCCAAGAAGCACATGAAAAACTGCTCAACATCACTAATTATTAGAGAAATGCAAATCAAAACTACAGTGAGGTATCACCTCACACCAGTTAGAATGTGCATCATAAGAAAATCTACAAACAACAAATGCTGGAGAGGGTGTGGAGAAAAGGGAAGCCTCTTGCACTGTTGGTGGGGATGTAAATTGATACAGCCACTACGGAGAAGAGTAAGGAGGTTCCTTAAAAAACTAAAAATAGAATTACCATATGACCCAGCAATCTTACTACTGGTCATATACCTGGAGAAACCCATAATTCAAAAAGACACATGCACCCCAATGTTCATTGCAACACTATTTACAATAGCCAGCTCATGGAAGCAACCTAAATGCCCATCAACAGATGAATGGA
Organism: Neophocaena asiaeorientalis asiaeorientalis; assembly: GCF_003031525.2. NCBI lineage: Eukaryota > Metazoa > Chordata > Mammalia > Artiodactyla > Phocoenidae > Neophocaena > Neophocaena asiaeorientalis. The sequence goes on along the minus strand of NW_020173953.1, from coordinate 3,350,642 downwards.
TAAAGAAGATGTGGTACATGTATACAATAGAATATTACTCAGCCATAAAAAGGAACGAAATTGGGTCATTTGTTGAGATGTGGATGGACCTAGAGACTGTCATACAGAGTGAAGTAAGTCAGAAAAAGGAAAACAATATCGTATATTAACGCATATATGTGGAACCTAGAAAAATGGTACAGATGAACCGGTTTGCAGGGCAGAAATTGAGGCACAGATGTAGAGTACAAATGTGTGGACACCAAGGGGGGAAAGCCGTGGTGGTGTGTTGGTGGTGATGTGATGAATCGGGCAATTGGAATTGACATGTATACACTGATGTGTATAGAACTGATAACTAATAAGAACCTGCTGTATAAAAAATAAATTAAATTAAATTAAAACATTAAAAAAAAAGATTCTAAGAGGTTTCTGAACCATACTATCAAGACTAAAGGACTTAAGGGGAAAATGTGCCCATTTTGTTAATGCTGCTTAATAAAATATTTACTACTCTCCAAATATATATATAATAATGTATAAAATGATCTCATTTTTATAAAGAAAAATTAGGTAATATTTGGTACTTATTGAGATGTTAATATGATATGATTGCTTTCTTCAATGGTAATGAGACATGATTCCTAGAATAAGAGGGGGAGTCAAAAAAAGCTTTTTTTTTTTTTCTTTAATACATGAGTTCTCATCAATATTCAGCCTGTTTGGTCTTTACATGCAGAACTATGCACGAAGATTGGTTTTTCAAAATGTGTCTAGAGCAATAGCAGAATGCATCATCCACTAGTTAGGGTAGTCATCAGAAAGACTTTCGTGCTGTGCAGCTGAGTCTCTGCAAGTTCAGTGAGTGAATATCCTAAAAAACAAGCATTCGCATTCGTCAGACCCTCCTCATTATCTTCTCTTAGAACAGATGCTGTGCGCCCTTGCTGACATCCAATTTCAACACTCTTGTTTCATTTGGTATTCTAAGAGGCATTTTAAAAATTATCTAATAGAAAAAAAAAAGTTAGTCTGCAGGTGTTACATTTTCTCCTCTCCCAAAGTCCTCTATCTCCTGGGAGAAGGACATACACATCTTGGAGCAGCATGCTAATCAACAACAGAAAAATGACACAGATGTTCATCTGTTTAAACGAAGCAGAAAAACATAGCTCAATAGGATGACAGTAGGTCTTTATTCCCAGAGGGATATTCCTTATGGCCTGAGATATAATGATGTTTTAAAATTGATTTAAAAATTATGAATTAGTTTGGAAACTCTATACAGTCATTAAAATAATCTAGAAAAATTGAATGATAAATAAATATAAATAAATAAATATTGATAAAACACTGTGTAATAATTTTCAAAGATGTTAAATAATTTCAAATATGCTAAAATTAAAAAAAAATTAAGTACAGCAAGGATATACATCATACTACCAACATTGAATATTGTAAGGTGATGTCAATGTGTAAAGGATTTTATTCTTTTTTATTTTCCATTTTTGTAAAATAAATCTCTAGTATTTTACTAATTTTAAATTATATCATTTAAGACACAGTACTTGTAAATCATGCTTAAATGTTTATTTGAATTAAAATTAAAACACATACCACACCAGGAAGAAGAACTATGGTCTCATTCACCTCAGTGAGGTCCTTCCTACTAATACCATACCAGTTTCTCAGTCTATATAATATGAGTTCAGCAAAATGGTTGCCAGCTTTTATTCATTTATTTATTTTTCTTATAATTATGTTCCTCGGGAGTTTTAAGTTCAGAAATATTTAGATACTAAAATGTATATGTTCCATATATTCTCTTTCCCTCTCTTATTTCAAAAGAAATAATAGGTGAGAAAATAAGGAATTGTATTTGATGAAGCAAAAATGAAGTTAATTATATATATTTTTCTAATTTAATTCTTAATTCATGACATTTCTAGAAAGTCAGTTATAGCCTTTTTACCTTGTATTTCTGAAACATTGCAAAGAAGTTGATTAATATGAAAAAAAAGACACAGTAATGATTTCTGCTCCATAGTCTCTTCATCTGAAGCCACAAGTTTATTTTCTGTTTTCCAAATGATTGCAAACAAAACTTTACCCAATATTTTGCACTATGTAGCACAGGTCTCCATATTTCCATCCTCCACTGACAACTTTCCCCTTTGTCCACAACCTACACTTGAATCCAATGACACAGTTGTTTTGTTTTTTTTAAATACACCAACATACTATTTCTTGTAACAATTTCTGTTATTAGTCAGCTTTCCCGAGGTGACGATTTCAACAACACAGCACATTACAAAAACAAATCATAATTTCTCTCTCACCTTACAGGTTTGGGTCAGCTGCTCTGGGTCTGCTTCTTCATGTTTTCTCATTCCGAGATCTAAGCAGAAGGAAGGACACTTCTTGAGAACATTTTTGTTGCAAAGAGGAAAGAAAAACAGAATCACTGGCAAAACTTGTCTCTGAAACAGAGTGTTCACATGTGATGTAAATTTCAAGGGCTCATATTCCTTGACCAAACACATCATATGGCAAACCCAACATCAGTGAATTGGGAATGTAGAATCTTTTACAGAGTTGGGGAGAGAGAATACATGAGAACAATAATACAATTTACCACACTGCAACTTTCTGGGCTGTCATTGATGCTGATCTGGTGAAAGTTTCATCCAAATACACTTGCACTGTGGTGAGGTATTTGTCTACACAGAAGCTTCACTAGTGTCCACTTACAGAGCAAACGTCCCAGTCATCTGAGCCTCCAGTGCTCCTCAGTCTGTTCCCTGCTTCCTCCCCTGTAATTTATTTTCCTGCTGCTCCCTTCTCTTCTAGATCATTCCACTCTGACTTTTGGTGTTCAAACACACTTCCCAATATTAGTAATATGCAAAATTTTAGGTTAGTGAGAGGAAAAGACTCCACATTCAACTTCTAATGACACAATGATGATGACGATGGTGATGATGATGATGAATGCTATCACCTACATAAGTACTGGGCAAATCTCTATGTGATTAACATATATAGACTTATTTAATATCCTATATAACCTTATAAAGTATATTCAAGTACCCTTTTCCTTTTACAGATAATAAAAAACCAAGCACAAGTGTACGTGGCTTAGATGAAACAGATTAGTAGCCTGAAGTAGGAAAGGGAGATAGCGCATAATAATTTTATTTTCCACTTTTAGAGCCAACCTTTTTAGTTGCTTGTTAGCTGTTTGTTTGTTTATTTGTTTGTTTTGCTCCCGTACTGAATCAAGTGTAGGGAAGGGCATAGAGCAATCATTTGGCTGGTTGTCTTTGTGTTTTCTGTGTTTAGCAGGTGTTCAAAGCTGGCATCTCTGAATGGGTCTCCTGGCAGGAAATAAAGACAACTCTTCTTTCACTGGGTACCATCAGACTTCCATTCTAGGTCCTTGATTCCTTAGTCTCTTGATCCAACCTCTCTCCACACTTTCTGATATCTGTTATTATACCTCCATCATAATCTCTAAGTCAAAAGCTTTGAAGACTGTGACACCTGGTACTAAATTATATTCAGTAAATTATATGTACATTTAGCACATTGAATTATCATGTAGACAACCAATTTAAGCATTTCTGACTCAAAATACCTTGATCCCCTCATCACCTCTGCTCTACTTTAGCAAACAACTCCCAAATTCACACTTGTCAATATCAGAAAGTGCTCCTTTTCTAAAAATTAAGCCCAATATCTTAACATCCCTTATTCTCCCAGTTCCTTACAAGTCTATTACAGCCATGCCATTTCTTTTTTATTTATTTTTTTCCAGTACGCAGGCCTCTCACCACTGTGGCCTCTCCCATTGTGGAGCACAGGCTCCGGATGCGCAGGCTCAGCAGCCATGGCTCACGGGCCCAGCCGCTCCGTGGCATGTGGGATCTTCCCGGACCGGGGCACGAACCCACGTCCCCTGCATCGGCAGGCGGACTCTCAACCACTGCACCTCCAGGGAAGACCGCCATTTCATCTATACAATCAAAATCAGTTTTTCCTTAAACACCCCCTTCTTAAAAAATCTATTTTATTCTTTACTTAATTTCCTATATGTTCTATGGTTTATATCTATTATCCTGACATTATTATTAATAATGCCACATTAAACATTTAAGTGTACTAGTTTAGACAATAAATTAAATATGGCTTCCTATCTCTATTTTTTGTTTCATCCATCACACTTCTTTCAGCAAGCTCTTTTCTCCTTCTATCCCTCTACCTTGAAAACTCTCATCTGTGCATTCATTCCAGTCTTCTCTACTCTAAACTCAGCCTCCTAATAGCTGCTGGAGAAAATCCCAGAACAGTATGGCATGATGCCACCACACATTTTCAGCACCCTCATTTTGGCTGAGTCCTCAGTGATACTTGATAATCCTTTCACTTGTTCTCAGGCCTCTTTCTTATACCTGTCTTTTAGCCTTTTATCTTAGTCTCAGAGGAAACCATGTCCTCCCTCTTGTCGAAAAAGTCATCCTTCCACTTTGTTTTAAATACCACCTCTTTGGCGGGGGGTTGGTGGTGGGATAAATTGGGAGATTGGGATTGACATATATACACTAATATGTATAAAATAGATAACTAATAAGAACCTGATGTATAAAAAAATAAATTAGGGGCTTCATTGGTTGCGCAGTGGTTGAGAGCCGCCTGCCGATGCAGGGGACATGGGTTCGTGCCCCGGTCCGGGAAGATCCCACATGCGACGGAGCAGCTTGTCCCGTGAGCCATGGCTGCTGGGCCTGCACATCCGGAGCCTGTGCTCCACAATGGGAGAGGCCACAACAGTGAGAGGCCTGTGTACTGCAAAAAAAAAAAAAAGTAAATAAATAAAATTAAATTCAATAAATAAATACCATCTCTTTCAACACCTTGCTTGATAAATTATCCCCTCTGTCTACTATATTTTCAACTTCGTTTTTTCCACTGACAGATTCCCTTTAGTCTTTAAACATGCTCAAGTCTTTTGATATTAAAATGCCTATCTCAACACCAGATCATCCCTGGTTAGCTTTTTCTCAACTTCTTTTACAGCTAAGATTTTAAATGGCTTTCTCTGGTGCCTCTCATTTTGTCTTCAGTCCACTCTAACCTGTCTCCTACTTTCACTATAACCTGTCTCCCACTCTTACTCAGGTTACCAGCAATGTATTAGATACCCAGTATCCTTGACACGTCTCATGTTTGTTCTCTGTGTCTTGTGGCATTTAGTACTGATGACCACTTCTTTCCTTGGTTTCCATTACATGTTTTTCCTGATTTGATTACCTTTGTTTCATAGTGCTTCTTATAAGTCTACCTGTAAGGCAGCTGGAGGTCCATTCTTGGTCTTTGGCTCCATCACTAAATACACAAAATCTAATCTCATAAGCAGGACATAAAATTCTTTCATGATACAGCACCTGGGTTAGTGTCTAATGTGATTTTCCAGCTATTCCCTCATATACCTATAGTCATTGTATCCTGTTTTTCCTACTTATACTTTGCTGATCATGACATGCATTCTTAGACCTTGTCTATGGACAACTCATGCTATCTGTGATAATGCCTCTTCCACCTGTCTGCCAGCCTGTATCTAAATCAACTGTTAACTCTCAACTTGAGCAGTGCATCATCTGAGTTCCCTTGTCTGCCCCGCACACAATCTACTTAGTCATGTCAGGCAGACCTAGATTATCTCTTCACTTCTCATCCACAGAGCCCTCTCTTTATTATAGAACTTAGTATTTATTTTATAGCTATTTATTTTAGGTCTACCTCAGTAAGATTTATTAATTCATTAATTCACATGTATTATATAAACTGGAAGCGTATCATAAAAAGAGAAATAAGACAAAATCACCGTCCTGAAGGAGTTTGGAGTCTAGCAAATTAGACAGACAGATGGGTCTACATTACAAGTAAGTGTTCTGAAAGAGGTGGCCACACAGAGGCATCATGGGATCATAAAAGACAGACATCAGACTGATGGTAAGGTACATCATCCAGAGGTACGACACATGGACTGAGTTTTCTATGACAGTGATGAAGTAGCCAGATAAAAACAAGATGGGAGGTCATTCCAGGTAGAGGAAATAGCATATAAACATAACATCTTACGAAAAAATACAAACAAACTTTTTGGCCAACCCAATAAAAGGGTATAGATATACAAAACTACATGATGTTTCGAGAAATATATATAGTGATTATGAATTCGTTAAGTGTCTTGCCTTGCCTTGTTTATTTCTATGTTGTCAGCACTTAGCAGAGTTTCTATAACAGAGATCTGGCTCCGAAATAAATGAGTTAACAAAACAAAAAAAGTTATATACATATTATGTATATGTGGATATATGATGATGATGCAGAAATACCAAGGCATGTATAAAACTTGTTTTCCACAGAGCATGCATTGTTAAGAACTGGGTTCCTCATTGTACTGCAGTAATTGACATTAATTATCCCTAATCATGACAAACTTTAAATCTCACTTAGTCTTAGCAAAACCAATGCAGCTGTCCAAAACAATAACTCCATTCTCCCTCACACACTGACTCTTGGCCTCTGAATCTTTTTCTGTCAGCCTATGGCTCTGTTACATAATTTAATATTGAGCTTGTCCATAGCAATAATTTATATTTGCTACTTCATATTCTTTTGGCTATTGTTCTTCAACTCATAAGAGGATTAAAAAAAAAAAACATGCGATGTGTCTCATGGTTTTATAGCTGGTCAGCTTGTTTGTCTTCTCACACCTAGAGTGGTACTCCCTTACATAAAGGTGATTTTTAGTGTACCTTTACACGATGACTTCAGAAAAATATCTGGCAGTTGCTCCAATTTCCATCTTCATAAGGGGTTAGTAGAGTAAACTTCCAGACATGTTACGATCATGTCTGGTCCAAAGAAGTGTGCTGGGGGAAAAACCTAAGTATTTCAATTCTTAATTTCTCCAGAGAGGAGGAAGTGATATCATCTGTAATAAAAATACAAAGCAAAATAAACAAAAGAAAGCAAAGTCAGAATCATATACCTGGGCAGATGTGAACTTGAACCATCACTCTTCTATTTACCGCTTATGTGATCTCTGACCAATTAATCAATCTTTTCTGCTCAGTTATTTGATATGCTACATTGGGATATGTCTGTCTCTTTGGATTTTGTGACATTTTAATGAGATAAGATACAAACTAGTGCCCAACAAATGTTAGTTCCCCAATAATTCTGCACATCAATAAAGGTTGTTAATAAGTTCAAAGCCAGTGGAATAGTGAGATTCATTGTACCTGATGTGTCAGCTCTACCAGCATCACTTCTGTGCCAATTGATAGATCAGTTTGGATTTGATACATCACCAGTGGGAGAATACCATAGAGCTACAGTTTTGTGGGATGTACAAAAAGCTATGCTACAGATTCTATATTTGTAAACAACATAGTACACACATATGTTTGATGTCTCACATGTCCTACTTCTTAAATCAAAACATTGTTTTTCTTTTTTTGACAGAATTAGCTGCCTTGTCATTGAGGTTGCTGAAGATGATGACAGGCTGAAAGTGCTCAATGATAAATTCCAGCAAAGCCTTATAGCGTGGATGCCTCTGGAGGGAAGGTTGTTTTCAGGACAGAACTATACTTAGTAAAATTTAATGATGTAAATATAGCAACTAGGTTGAAAAGAAATCTGTGCTCTGACCAGAATGTTAGAATCAGAAGAAATATTTCTTTAAGAAGTTAACAGAAAATGACTAGAGTAAAATGACTGAACAAATATGTGATGATAATTATATTTATCTTGATCCTGGACATTTTTTTTTGTCAATTATTAGTCACTTTCAAATACTAAAAAATGATTTTTATTTTTAAAGAAAATTGTCTTATTTTTATAAAAACCATAAAACAATATTTCTCTGGTTATTTTTATGTAAATACACTTAAAGTTTACTGAAGTGTCTAAGCTGTTCAAACACTGCTACTCAAATACCTGCTCCTTGTTTTCCTCCTGGTAGTAAGATCTAGCAGCAAGAGGTAATACTTTTATCTAAACGCGTTATTATCCAGATGAAAAATTACCATAACACACTCACATCAATAACAATGATGCCTCTGAATGACATGGTATTTGTCAGCATTACTGGATTCCTAAATATAAATTATATGTATATCACTACCACATAAAAGATATTGGCCATTTTGGTCTTCGATCTATTCTTAAATGTCTGGAAAGATTAGCTCACATGGGTAGGATTCATGCCAACTAATCAATACTTGTTAAAATGTATAAGTGGGGAGATTAATCTATTGATTGTGGAATAATTTTGGTCCTGAGAGAACAAAACTGTTTGTTAGATTATCCTTTGAATGTCTCACCTTATACCTCCAGCAAAACATGTGCTCTAAGCTGTAAACTGATTCTTAGATATTATTAACAAAGTGCCCAGAATGGGGTTAGTAGTTTACATGTAATGCTGTGAAAATTGGTGATGGATTAAAATTTGGAATCTAAGTGACTATGAACTTTAACTAAGGAAAATAATCTCATCATAGGCATGTTATTGGACTGGCAGAATTTTACCATAGAAATTAGTTAATATGAGTTATCAAATATAAATTCTCTTTGCCTAAAAGCATTCTGAGAAATTGATAATTTTTATGAAAATTTACTCATTCATACATCCATCAATCCATTCATTCATTCAGTAAATATTTAAGCTACATGTAAAAAGTGAAATTAGAACACTATCTAACAGCATACACAAAAATAAACTCCAAATGGATTAAGACCTAAATGTAAGACCAGACAAAATAAAACTCCTAGAGGAAAACATAGGAAAAACACTCTTTAACATAAACCACAGCAAGATCTTTTTTGACCCACCTCCGAGAGTAATGGAAAAAAAACCAAAAAATAAACAAATGGCACCTAATTGAACTTCAAAGCTTTTGCACAGCAAAGGAAACCATAAACAAGACGAAAAGAAAACCCTAAGAATGGGAAAAAAATGTTTGCAAATGAAACAATAGACAAAGGATTAATCTCCAAAATATGCAAACAGCTCATGGAGCTCAATATCAAAAAAAAAAAAGCAATTCAATTAAAAAAATGGGTGGAAGACTTAAATAGACATTTTACCAAAGAAGATATATAGATGGCCAAGAGGCACATGAAAACATGCTCAACATCACAAATTATTAGAGAAATGCAAATCAAAACTACAATGAGGTATCAGCTCATGCTGGTCAAAATGGCTATTATAAAAAATCTAGAAACAATAAATGATGAAAAGGGTGTGATGAAAAGGGAACCCTCCTGCACTGTTGGTGGGAATGTAAATTGATACAATCAATATGGAGAACAGTATAGAAGTTCCTTAAAAAACTAAAAATGGAACTACCATATGACCCAGCAATCCCACTACTGGGCATATACCATGAGAAAACCACAATTCAAAAAGAGTCATGTACCACAATGTTCATTGCAGCTCTATTTACAATAGCCAGGACATGGAACCCACCTAAATGTCTACTGACAGATGAATGGATAAAGAAGATGTGACACATATATACAATGGAATATTACTCAGCCATAAAAAGAAACGAGATTGAGTTATTTGTAGTGAGGTGGATGGATCTAGAGTAGGGCATACAGAGTGAAGTAAGTCAGAAAGAGAAAAACAAATACCGTATGCTAACACATATATCTGGAATCTTAAAAAAAAAAGGTACTGATGAACCTAATGGGGGGGCAGGAATAAAGATGTAGACATAGAGAATGGACTTAAGGACATGGGGTGGGGAGGGGGAAGCTAGGGCGAAGTGAAAGTAGCATCAACATATATACACTATAGAATGTAAAATAGATAGCTAGTGGGAAGCAGCAGCATAGCACAGGGAGATTGCTTTAGGATGACCTAGAGAGGTGGGAGAGGGAGAGTGAGAGGGAGGCTCAAGAGGGAGGGGATATAGGGATATATGTATACATAGGGCTGATTCACTTTGTTGTACAACAGAAACTAACACAGTATTATGAAGCAATTATACTCCAATAAAGATCTATTTAAAAAAAGAATCTATTCATTCATCCATCCATTCATCCATCAATTCATTCAGCAAATATTTAAGTATCTACTATGTGTCAGACAACCTGTGAGACAATGGGGTAGAGGGATGGGTAATACAGGGTCTGTTCCCTGAAGTAGCTCATAGTTTCTCATGTGAGCCAAGAAACTAAGTAAATAGTCATAATAGGGTATTGTCATCTTAGGATGTCAGGATGATACAATGTGGACATGCTGAACTCCTTAAAGGAAGGAAATCTAAAAAAAAGAGGGGATATATGTATATGTATAACTGATTCACTTTGCTGTACAGCAGAAACTAACACAGCATTGTAAAGCAACTATACTCCTATAAAAATCAATAAAAAAGAAAGATGTCTTAATATAAACTGTGGTGGAAAGTAAGCAAAAGCTTTGTAACCAACATATACATTTTTCAGTAAAGGTACATAATATAAGAGCAAAGTAATCTTAATTTTAATGAGCATGCAGGCCTCATCTTGCCTAAAGAAATATATTAATGATATTTTTTCCCATTCATTGTCTGTAGAATATAAAAGTGTTCTTGCTTTATATCCCCTTTATGAATGAATGTAAAAGGTCTTGTGTAGGTAGTTCTTAGAGGAACCTTATACTCTTGAAACCATGAGCTACTATAGCAACTACTATGGTGTTCTGAGCTGTGGCTATGCATGTGGATGTGACTATGGCTACAGTGGGTATAGGTACAGCTGCTCTGAGTCATGCAACTTTGGAACATATTTGTCCTATGAATTCTACTTAACATCTTATAGTTTAGCTTATACCTTTGGACTCATCACTGAACCTATGATTTTACTTTTAAGTTATTTTATACCTTCTGATTTATGTTTAGTTTAAACAATGGTAAACTTATTCTCATCTACAACATGCAAAACTTCAGAATGTCAACTTCATCCACTAGATTGGACAAGCTCAATGGATAACTTCCATTATATTTAGAATTTAGCATTTTACTCTTATGTAACCTTCATATATTGAAGTAATTTTATATTAATAGCCAATGTAGAAAATTTTTGATCTTATTTTTCATCAAATATAATCTGATTTTGATATCAAGACAAGTTTCTTTCATTGATATTTACATCTGTGGTTTTGTGATTGGGTGAAAAATGTTTTCTCTTAATAGTAAATTTTATAAATGATGAGGATAGCCTAAACAAGAAATCTGTATCTGACTTTTTTTTTCTTTTGTGCCTAGTACTTAGGTACTTGGTCTTTACTATAAGTTGTTCAATTGTTGTTTATTGGAGACTTTAGAGCATATAATCACTCACTTCAGAATGTCAAATATGATTATTGATTGATTGGTAAATAGATGCAAGGAAGTTAATATAATAAACTCTAAGTTTATCAGTGAGGAAGATGGTTTAAAGAGAAAACTAAGGATTCCTTCCTCCCTTTATTCCTTCACCAAATACTGGGGACTTTCAAAATTCTTATTCTGTACTAATTTGAAGCAATGAAAGTAGAAAGGAAAGATCATGGCCCACCATGTCAGAGCAGATATTAGGTTAAGTGCTCCAAGTGCCTGAGCAGAAGCAGGTCCAAGAGGGAATTCAAGAGCCAGCACTTTCTAATTGCTAGGAACCAATCAGAACAACTGTTCCTGAATCTCATCAAACGGTATTAACTTCCCTTCCTTTGGGTAATTTCTTAATCTGAGTAATCTGATATAACAAAGCACCCCACATCTCAGTGATCTCATTCATCCTAACTATACTAAATACCATCTTCATACCCTTGAATTTGTTTTTTTCTTCCCAGCCCAGATCTCTCACTTGAGACCCAGACTCAGACTCATATGTCAAATTATCTATATAAATCTTGCATGTCTCATAGTCATCGGAATATGTCTAAAATTAATCTTCTCATCTTCCTCTGCCTCAGAAAAAATTTGATCTACTCACAACTTTTCCCATATCAATAAATGACATTCCCATATTTTCAGGGCAAATGCTTTTGAGTTCCTTGACTCTCTCTCTCTCTCTCAAAGCCTGCATCCAATCTATCAAAAACCTCTGTTGACTCTACTTTCAGTGCATACCAAGATTCTAACCATTTCTTGACACCTCTCCACTATAACCTGAGTCTTTTTTTAAGTCACACATAGTAGATGCTTTTAGTGTTCCGCCCTTATTTCCTTGGATCTCTTTGACAATTGCCGTGCAAAAAGCTGCCTGGAATGCTTTCACCCCTCAACAGTCAACTCCTGTTTATTTGTTGGAGGCTGTTGAAATCTACTGGCTCCCTACTCACATGGAGAGCTAGACCTGCCTGGGAATTTATGCACTCTTCTTAACCGCTACAGGAAGCCTTGACTAATTACTGGTGATGAAAGAGATATAAATCATGCAAGATCATGCACTCCTTGATTCTAAATACTCAACTAGCTACTCATCTCATTCAGGGTAAAAGCCAGATTCCTCCAATGGCCTCTAAAACGCCTCCATTTTTTGACTCTCAACACCCTTCTCCCCTGTGGTATTTCTCTGAATTTTTCCCCTTCAGTGCCTTAGTGCTTGCTGTGCCTTCTAACTGGAGTGTTCTTTTCTCAAATATCAGCATAGTTTGCTTCCTCACCTTCTCCGACAGTTGTCTCAAAATTTCCTTCTCTGTGAGACTTCCCTGACTACTACTGAAAACTTCAACTTCCTTGCTGCACTCTCTAAGCCCCTTCTGTACAATTTTTTCCTTTATAAAATTCATCATCGTCTGGTATATTTGTTCTCACCTAGAAGAATGTATGCTCCTTGAGGACAGGAACTTTTGTCTCCTGATTTCTTTTCCATAAAATGATCCCCCAAGCTTCAAGCAAGACCTTACAGTTTATGCACAATATATATTTGTTGAATGAATAAATGTGAGAAAGAATGAAGTTAAAGCTACCATAATTTACTAATTTTGTATTATTACATGTTGGAGGGCTGAGCTCAGTTCTCATTGGAATAATTTTGACATCTTCATCTAACTGCTACAACTCTTTGCTCTGTTCACATTTACATATCTGGGTGGCCCAGGACCCTGGTATGGTTTGTCTTTTAGTTGTGTGCTCTCAATCTATTTATTTATTTTTATTTTTATCTTTTGTGATATTTATTTATTTATTTATTTACTAGTCTGTAGATTTTTTGATGATGGCCATTCTGACCAGTGTGAGATGATATCTCATTGTAGTTTTGATTTGCATTTTTCTAATGATTAATGATGTTTAGCATTCCTTCACATGTTTGTTGGCAATCTGTATATCTTCTTTGGAGAAATGTCTATTTAGGTCTTCTGCCCATTTTTGGATAGGGTTCTTTGGATATTAAGCTGCATGTGTTGTTTGTATGTTTTGGAGATTAATCCTTTGTCAGTTGCTTCATTTGTAAATATTTTATCCCATTCTGAAGGCTGTCTTTCCGTCTTGTTTATGGTTTCTTTTGCTGTGCAAAAGTTTTAAGTTTCATTAGGTCCCATTTGTTTATTTTTGTTTTTATTTCCATTTCTCTAGGAGTTGGGTCAAAAAGGTTCTTGCTGTGATTTATGTCATAGAATGTTCTGCCTATGTTTTCCTCTAAGAGTTTGATAGTGTCTGCCCTTACATTTACGTCTTTAATCCATTTTGAGTTTATTTTTGTGTATGGTGTTGGGGAGTGTTCTAATTTCATTCATTTACATGTAGCTGTCCAGTTTTCCCAGCACCACTTATTGAAGAGGCTGTCTTTTCTCCATTGTATATTCTTGCCTCCTTTATCAAAGATAAGTTGACCATATGTGTGTAGGTTTATCTCTGGGCTTTCTATCCTGTTCCATTGATCTATATTTCTGTTGTTGTGTCAGTACCATACTGTCTTAATTACTGTAGCTTTGTAGTGTATTCTGAAGTCAGGGAGCCTGAATCGATCTATTTAATGAAATTTTTTTAAAGTATAGTTAACTTACAATATTATATTAGTTTCATGTGTACAACATAGTGCTTCAATAGTTTTACAGATTATACTCCATTTAAAGTTATTATAAAATATTGGCTATATTTCCTGTGCTGTACAATGTATGGTTGTAGCTTATTTACTTTATACACAGTTGTTTTTATCTCTTAATCTCCTACCCCTATCTTGCCCCTACCCCATTCCCCTCCTCCCTGGTAACAAGTAGTTTGTTCTCTAAGCAAATATTCCATCTGAACTCATCATATGCCAGCTGCTTAAATAGCATCCTCACGTGCTGTGCATACATCCAGCTGAGAGAATTATCTCAGAGAACATTACCATTACCTTGGTAAATGAACATCTTGTTCTCTTCTGTCAATTAAGACTTTTAGGTGAATACTTTCTATATGCACCAACCTTACTAATGATATGTATGTTTTGTATGTTTTAAGAGAAGCATTCCTGTACATTTTACACAATAGAGCCAACACTTAATGAGTGCTTATGCGGTCAGAACTACTGTACTAATTTCCTTACTCTTTCTTTTTGTTCTCATAACAATCCTGTAAGGTAGGTACTATTATTAACCCTTGTCCCATTTTTTTAATTTATGATATTTTACATAATTTAGATCATTGAAATCATATAGTGATTTTTTATACTCCTTTGGTTAATTAGCATTTTACTACTAGGGATCTCTTTTGGCATTAAAATGCCTTATAAATATTGTTTTTAATTATGACATAGTGGTCCATAACATTAATATACTTTTCCCTTATTGTAATTTTCCTCTATCTTACTATTTCTCTATTATTGAACATTTAAGTGGTTTCCCTTTTTTTTTTCTTATTATAAATACAACTGTGATAAAAGTCTTTGTGCATATGCTGTTATCATTGTTTTGTATCTTATCCTTAGGCTGAAATCTTATGATTATTACATGTACTGTACAGCTTTTGGAGTCTTTTGCTTGCTTTGTTTTCTAGGAATGATCCATGACTGGTTCTATGTTTTCTGGTAGCTTTCATAGAAATTAATCATATGATTTCTTATCTATAGGATAAAAGTAAATCTGCTTCTCAAATGATATTGTGTCTGGTCCTGAGTTCTGAGAAAACATACTGCCGTGAGAGTTCATAATATACAGTACAATGAAGTAAATGATATCTACACAATAAAGAGAATGTCATGTGAGAATGCAAAGTCCTTGAAGTCAGGTTTTATTTTTTCCCATAATTATAATAATAAACTTCAGAAAACTGGTTCTTACCAGAATTCTCAACAATGGCAGATGGCATAACTACAAAGAACACATCAGTAAGTTAATCCTATTGCGGTTGGAGAAAATGTCATAGTCCAGATATTTTAAGGCTGCTACTTTGAATTTATCCCAGGATATATGTTAGAGAGTTCTACATAAAAAATGAGCATAACACTGAAGGATCCTATATGAATTTTGTTTCTCTCACTAAGTTCAGACAACTATTTTATCCCACTGATTCTAGGTGCAATTTCTGGAAGAGTTCCAGCAATTCTATTTATGCTCTTGTTGAGTGGAAAGCCATGTGGTTCAACAGTTATCTATATTAACAGTAGAATTTTATGAAAGTCACTGTCACCTGTTATAGGTTTTTTTTCCCTTTATTTAAGAATATGAGGATTGCATTCATGATACTTCAATACTGTAGACTTTGGATCAATCTGTTTTTTGATCTTTTAGGAGAGATCTAAAGGAAAATCAAAATTGACAACTGCACCCATGTTGCCAATTCAATTTATATTTTACTTTTATATTACTGTTTATCTGAGAACCATCTCAGGCTGCCAGGATACTGACTTGGGAGAAATTGTCTTGGTTACAGTGTAAACATCATCTAAGTAATAGGATATAAGGAGAAATTTCAAACATTTAAAATAAAAGGTGAGGTAGTCCTGACGGATAGTTTATGGGGTTAAAAAATGGTAAAGAGAGACAAAATAAACTTCATCAATTAAATTAAGAAAGCAGTAACAAAGCTAAATACAATATTTTCCTACTAACATATCAAAGGAAAAACCTGTAATAATAAGAGCAGAAACAATCTGTAGTTACCAAGAAGATGAGGTAGTGGGCTGCCTCCCTGAGGCATGCACAAGGGCCATTGCAGTAATGGATCATACATGTCTTCATGCTCATCTTTCTAGGGCAGCCCAGAATATTGCTTAATAAGTTCATTAAAAATGGGCTAGGTCAGTATGTTTCCAGAGTACAAGAGGTAAGGGGTCTATCCTCAAGTATATGTTAAAAAAAATAATTTCATTATGTAATTGATTCTTCTTAGCTCACAGAAGACAGAGAGAAGTATCTAGAATCTCCCAAAGAAAAAAAGTCAAATCACCAGAAATCTCCTAGGAAAACATTAATTGTCCTGATAAATTTATCTCTCTTCGAAATCTAGCTCTTCAGCTTATAGGCTCAGTTAGATGGTTTGGTGCAGTTACTATATTGAGAATAAAACCATTTCTCAGGGGCCAATGAACATTAACAAGTTCAGGTGGGTCATCTATAAAACCTATAGCCAACTCATTCCTATATGAAAAGAAATAATTGTTGCTGGAAATGTAATACTTAAGTGTGCTTGATTTGAGAATTCTCCTCATATTTAACCTACATGGAAATCTGAATTATAATCTGATCATTTTATTAATTTACAGAGACCAATTACTGTTACAGGGAAATGGAAATACCAAAAGCCCATTTTATCTCCACATCACCTCTATTTTATATGGGGAATGGAGTCATAATGAGAAGACAATTTATTAATTTACCCTGAGAAATCACTGTTAGAATGGCCAAAAGACTTAAACCCAGTATAATCAGCTTACTCTTTTCCTGTAAGGAATGGCAAGACTGAACATAATCAAAAAGTTGTTTCCTGGGTCAAGAATCATAACACAGGGAGTTACATAAACTGAATGTTTAATGACATAAAATTAAGATAACTTAATAAATTCATTATACAGTGTATTTAATCATCCTAATGTGACTAGAAGTACTTGAAGTCCCATATTAAGGTCACCTTTGCCTTGAAGAATACTTGTGTCCCTCAATGTAACTCTGACATACCAGAGAACCTCACTAAAGTTTTGATAGCCCGTATCAAATCATATCAAAGTAAATACTTTGACTCTGCTAGGTGAACTGTTTGCACTCTATGCCTAGGAAACTAGTCAAGACTTTCCTTTATTATTATAGTAAGACTCCAGTACAAAGCTTGTCAAAAAATGGGATAAATTTCCCTTCCAATAATCATGACTTTGGTTTTCAAATGGTTGATCTACTTACCCCTTTCTGTAAGTAATTACGTAACTCAAAAAAATGACTGCTACAATATGTAGGAGAATTACTATTTTCCTTTTTTTTCTATGGGTGAAGGGAAATTGGAAATAGTAAGATTAATGTTTTTACTAGTTAAAGAAATTCTTCAATATCTCAATAATTTAGAAATTTGACTGTCCCACACTAGGCCATAAGATGTGTGGCCTATGAAATCATCTAACTCAGCTTTTATTAACTTCATGTGCCTCGAGTTTGTTACTGGCTGTCTGTCCATACATCTCTTGCAACTATATTTAAAATGCTGTGTTCATATACTTTTTTTTGTGACAATAATATTCACAATTTTCAGTGGTTTGGTACATTGAAGGATACATAACCTCCAGAACTTTATGACATTATCTAAGCTATTATTACTTTATTGTTCCAAACATAGTATTTATCAAATCGGTAATATTTCTAGCAAATTTGGAGTATACTGCCACTAGGTGGCAGTAGTGATCATCTGTTTTAAACACAAAAAAGGTAACTATATATTAAAGAAAAGATAGCCAGAACTATAAAAGGCAAAACAGAATGAAAACAAGTGCAGCAAAAGTCTTATGAAATAAAGTATAAATGAAAAGTATTACATAGTCCAAATGTATTACTACACATTGATAAGATTGCAATTGGTAATAAAGTTACAACAGCTATAGTCAACAGTGAGCCAAATAATAGAGCTTGAAATAATAGGAAGGGAAGTATTAGAAATAAGCAAATTTAAGAGAAACATAACTGGTGTTAGATAATTTATCATAAAATTATACATTTAGGCGAGATTATGTATAGAAAAATAATTGACATAGATGAAATGAAAAATACAACTGATGCTATAGAAAAATAGTAATGTTCTTAACTATAGGTTTTTAACATATTTGTTGAATATTTAGAAAAACAGTAAGCATATTCTATGTTTCAGAAAAAGCTCAATAATTTACAAAAATAATAAATTGTGCTTGTATTGTCAATTCATGATGCTAGAAAACTAGAGATTAACTTAACAAAAACCTTACTGAAATATGCACTTTAATTAAATAATGTGTTAAAAAAATAAGAATAAAAAATTTAGAAAATGAGACCTGCATATGAAAATCTAAATTTGTATCTCAACATATAAAATGAAACATATGCAGAGCTTTAAATGTTTAGGATTTAGCAAGACATATTTGTGTACTTCAAAAGTTAGGGGCTTCCCTGGTAGCGCGGTGGTTGGGAGTCTGCCTGCCGATGCAGGGGACGCGGGTTCGTGCTCTGGTCTGGGAGGATCCCACATGCCGCGGAGTGGCTGGGCCCATGAGCCATGGCCACTGAGCCTGAGCCTCTGGAGCCTGTGCTCCGCAACAGGAGAGGCCACAACAGTGAGAGGCCCACATATTGCCAAACAAAACAAAAAAAAGTTAGGAAAAGACTAAAAAGGCAATTACAAAATATGTAAGAAGAAATAATAAAAATCAAAGCAAATGCTAAAAAATTAGAGTATAGAAGATTTGTAGCGGTAATAAATTGATTGGTAGTTTGGAAAAAATCAAGAAAATAGGAAAAAAACTCGTGATGTAAATGTTGTGTCTGTGTGTGTTTCTTGTGTAATGAAATTAAACATGAGCAAGAAGATATAACATAGCAACAGAAGGGTTTTTTTCCCTTCAAATAACAGTACAACAGCATTCAGGTTGCATTCTAAGAAATGGAAAATATCTGAATAACAGTCATGTTTTATTCCATAAATACTTCAAAAAGGAATGGACAATTTAATTTGATCAATAATTATGAAAGCAAGTAAAAATATTCCCAATAAATCTTTCCAAAGTATTTTTTTCCAGATGTTCAAAGATCAGATAGACCAACATGAAAATACATTTTGTAAAGTTAACATTATTTTTGTACTTAAAAAGTATACCATAAAAGGTGACCAAAATTCATTTATATGAATAATACTTTATATTTGTAAAATTCCTAAATAAAACACTAAGAAATAAGCATAATGATAAATTGGACTTTTTATTGTATTCTCATAAACTATTAATTCTAATGATGGTGCCATGTTGTTTTCTTTTCCATATTTTTATATCTACTGAAAAAGTTCTAATGTGGAAAACTATCTTCTTTATTCAGATAAATATTAAGATAATTTTGGAAAGTTCACCAAATATCACTCTGTGATATTGATTAGGAACCTATTATTTTTATGAATTAAACTGGAAAGATAGTGATCATTTCTGTATTTTATATTCTCTTACAATGGATGGCATAAATCTTCATTCATTCAAGTCTTCTATATCCTTCCATAAAGTTTTTCAGCAGTGTTATGCATATTTTATGAAAAATGCTTTTCTCTATTTGACATTGTTATTGAAATTGGAATAAGCTATCATCCAATTATACTTTCTAAAAGGCTCTGTTCATATGCATGAAAGTCTTTGAGTAATGTTTAGTTTATAACTTTCCACATAATTTTTACTCTCAAAAGTAGCTGATTTGATTTTCTTGTGTTTTCCAAATGTGTCCATATGATAAATTTTATAATGATATTGACATTCCACTATATCATCTCTCAGTTTATTTTCTTTTCCACGTGCATTGACATCCTCTACATAAAGATGATCAATAACAGTGGTAATTGTGGAAATCCTTGCCTTATTCCAATGTTCATTCACAATGTATAAACATGGTTTTAATACTGATAATGCAATTTAATAGTACATTAAACTGAAGCAATCTTCTTGGACAACAAAAAAATAAAGAAGGATTAGCTTTCTTTTAGCAATATGTTCATAGAGTTATTTAATAAAAAAAGATATATCTTTACCTTTTTCAATTATTATCACTATTGGAATTGTGTCAAGAAAAGGATCTAGATTTTTAATATCAGATGTTTTTAAAAATATCAATCCATAGAAAATTAATGTGTTTTGCCTCTAATAATTCTCTCATAAAGACCCTGATCCTTTCCATGGTAAATAGAGCCTTCCTGCCATATTTATACCATTAGTCTTTATACCATCATCATTCTTTATACCATCAGCAACAACTAGATAGAAATGGAAACATTTTATTAACAGAAATAGTACAGTAATTGGATATTGTATATGGCTATAAAGGAACAAACAAACCAAAAAAAACCCCAAAAAAACTATTGGACTATTTTGCCAGGCAGGACTCAATGAGAATGTAGCATTATTTATTTTTATACTTTTACAATCCCTTGTCTAGAACTTAAAATATCATTGACTCTTCACATTGTATTGTTTATGTTTTATGTGATCTTCACAGTAAGGGATAAATACTTCTTAATGTATCTTTTCCTGAACATAGGATTTGACTAAGAGCTATTGAGGAAATCAGTTAAATCAGTATGTGATTAATTAACAAAGGAGAAGTGTATTTTAGATATCACTATACTAAAAATACCCCTCAATATACACACTTTATTCTATAGACATCAAATAATGCATGTGTTACACTAACTATAACACACAGAGGTGCTGTACACACACAAAAATTATATACATACTTACTTTTTACTGGAAAACATGTTGTTGATATCTCATGTTTAAGAAATGTTGATGCTCATAAAAATGAACTCCATATAACCACATAAAAACATACAAACCAGTAAGAATGACAGTGCTATAAATTAGCCTAAAAACATTATTTATAACCAAATGTCAAAATCAATCCCGTCAAAAAAATAAAACAAAGCAAAATCAATATTTATCTAAACATTTGGTTTCTCTGCCAAAACAAATGTCATGAAAATGTTGGTGATTAAATGATAGGATCTCATGGCGACCTGGAGTCTCTGTGCATCTGTGCTTCAAGTCTGCAGAGGGGTGATGTTCTTATTTCAAGGTAAGCTTAAGTAATATGTGTGGCTTTCAAGCTACGCAAACTCATGATGCTTGGTTACAGAGATGAAGTATGGCAATTTTTTTTTATTGCTAAAAGTACACTATATACCTTCAGAAATTTATGAGGCAGCAGTAAATGAATTCCAGCATTAATGGGTGTGGGCCTCCCCTCTAAATGAACACAATGTTAATGACATGGTCTTCATGCAAATTAGCTGATGAAATGCAGGGCATGGTGGCTTGTGGTTTGTCACACCTACTACAAGGGTGTATAAAAGGCCCCAAGGAAGCAGAGAAGTTCATATTCTGCAAGCAAAAGCTTTGCTCTCACCTACATCTTCAACTATTGACAAGATGAGCTATTACTACGGCAACTACTATGGCAGTCTGGGTTATGGCCTTGATGGCTTGGGCTATGGCTGTGGCTATGGCTGTGGCTTTGGTGGCTACGGATACGTCTGCTACCGCCCGTGTTACTATGGAAGATATTTCTCCTCTGACTTTTACTGAGAAACCTTGCATTCAACCTCACACATGACTGAGAACTTTCAGCCAATTTTCCTCTTCTTGATTCTACCATCTGGACACTTCATTCCATTGGTGCCTCTCAGATGAAATTATCATGAGCCAATCCTAGGTCGCTTTGATAGATGTTCAGATTTCGACATACCAGGACTGACTTGATAAAAATCATCTGAACTTGCAATTCTAATTTGGGGCAGTGGAGTGGATTTATAGTTTGGGTAATAATTCTCCTTTTGGATACATACTTTGGCAGAACTCTCATTCCAAATTGTCCATGTGAGATCTGTGAAAATTTACTTTCATTAAACTTACTTTAGTTGGCCTTTTAAATGTGTCCTAGTTGTCTGTCCTTCATAAATGGGATTTCTATACATACGGGCATTGAGCATGAGTTTATGCGTGTGTCTGTCTGCAATCTGTGTATGCGTTCTTCATGAAAGCTCCGACAGTGGTGTCGTACCTGTAATTCTATGTAACCATGAGGGTAGAGAGACTGTTCAGCAATTCTTTTCACATTTTGTTAAAAGTATATCAACGAAGCAGCTGCAGCTGCTCTTAAACAGCCTCATATCTTCACTGTGGGATCGTTATGCAACATTATTGCATCCTTTGCCAGTGTTGTATTCTGCGTCCTGCTGTCTTTTGCTGTTTCCAAGCAGGACCTAACTCTATTGTATTGTTGGAAGCTGTGTTCTTAATGGATTTCTTCTACTGAGGTTGTTTCTTTGGCTTCCCTTAAACAACAGTTGAAGGAGCTCAAACAACCTTCAGAATCACAGAGTAATTGGTTTGCTAAGTTGCCATTCTTGCTTTCAGGTACACAGGGCTGTAAGTTATATTTGGATACATGTCTCAGCAAGTCCTTGCATGGAGTGCCCAAAGGGACACTTGTCATACTGTAGAACTTTGCTCCTCAAAATGTCCTACCTTGATTAGGTTTACTCCCTTGATAATCAAACTAATTATACTTAGGTAATTCGGTTTGTGATTCTATTTAAAGGGCCAGAAGTCCCAGTGTATGGTGTGTGCGTGTGTTAATAATCATTTCTGTTTCTAGGCTTCCAGAACTGCTTGCATTGTCCTTGGCTGTTCTGTTTACCTATTCTTTGTATCTCCAGATGGTATCTTCACCTTTTATTCAACTTGCTTCACTGGTAATAAAACCCTGCAAAAACGGAGATTGTATGGAACTCTATTGCCTCTCTAAAGTACTTTTTTTTTTCAGTTATCAGGAAGAAAGTTCTTTTAAGATGTCTTTGAATGAATGACAGCTTTCGAAAGACAACTACATTCAAGCTATAACCACAAAATCGGTCAACCATTGACCTACTTGTATATTAATAAATGACAGTGACATCCTTAGCTTTGGAGTCTATAAACCAAACCAACCAAAGACAGAATACATGAAATCCAGAAAAAAGGGGGAGAAATCCTGAAAGATGCTATATTTAATTTCTTTCAAGAACACAGGATGATCATGAAAAACGAAGCAGTCTCTGCTTATGAAAAAGATATTGATAATACATGCCTTCAGCTGTTGACTCATAAAATAGTAGGAACAGACACTAGTAACAAATTTTAGACATGAGATAGAGCATGTCACATGCAGTACAAGTTCAAGGGGCCAATACCAAAGTTTTTATGAACTGTACAAAATAATTATACATTAGCCCACATTTCATAATATTATTAGATGAACTAGTGTTGGATATCTAAGGAAAAGGCTGCTAATTGTCAACAAGAGCTTTAACTTATTAATTTTTGCTGTGCTTGGTGATGCCACGCTGGCACTTCCCATGACAGATGTAATCATGCATTTATTCAACCATCCACACAAGAGTAATTATTATCACATTGTGCCCAATCTGTACTAAGTCTAAGTGGTAGAAAGACATAAAAAAGTTTCCAGGGTCAGATGGAACTCACTGGTCAGATGGAAATTCAGATAATAAATATATGATTGCAATTCTCTGTATTGACTTTTAAGAAAGATTTATGTATTGGGAGCAATTGGACTCCATAGGTGAGGCATTCAATCAAGTCTGTGTTGTCAGTGAAAGTTCCCCCCAAAAAGATAGTGCCCGAGCTTAGTATTAAAAAAATATACCAGAAGGGAGGATTTAGAATGTGTTGGGCATAGTGCCTGTGTTAGCCTGATTCTTTCAGCAGTTTGTTTCCCCATAATCAATAACTAGATGTCGTTTTCTCTAGTAGACATGTACTTATTCAACACTTTTAGGAGAGTTTCATTTAGAAACTAGAAATTGGAAGGTGGAGTTAGATGCCTGGGAAGCTCTTCCAACTTCATAGGTGATAACCATCATCAGAAATAACGGTAGCAGGGCTTCCCTGGTGGCGCAGTGGTTGGGAGTCCGCCTGCCAATGCAGGGGACACGGGTTCGTGCCCCGCTCTGGGAAGATCCCACGTGCCACAGAGCGGCTGGGCCCGTGAGCCATGGCCGCTGAGCCTGCACGTCAGGAGCCTGTGCTCCGCAACGGGAGAGGCCACAACAGTGAGAGGCCCGCGTACCGCAAAGA
Organism: Neophocaena asiaeorientalis asiaeorientalis; assembly: GCF_003031525.2. Lineage (NCBI taxonomy): Eukaryota > Metazoa > Chordata > Mammalia > Artiodactyla > Phocoenidae > Neophocaena > Neophocaena asiaeorientalis. The sequence goes on along the minus strand of NW_020173953.1, from coordinate 3,326,357 downwards.
AAAAAACCAAAAAAAAAAAAAAAAGGTTAAAAATAATGGTAGCTGTTATCTAGGAATTGTTGCAAGTGGGAATATGAAATCCAAGAGAGATAACTTAGACAAATCAGTGCCCTGGTTTGTAACCATTATAAGTCGAAAGAAGATTAAAGTTCTAGAAGCAATTGTATCAGAAAGGCGTTAGTTTGATGGTCATAGATTTTAGTCAGGAATATACTGCTTTAGGCTTTCATTGGATTCTCTTTAAGTGAAATATCACTTAAGGATATTCTTACTTAGTAAAGAATATTGTATTTTCCGGGCTTCCCTGGTGGCACAGTGGTTGAGAATCTGTCTGTCAATGCAGGGGACACGGGTTCGAGCCCTGGTCTGGGAAGATCCCACATGCCGTGGAGCAGCTAAGCCCGTGTGCCACAACTACTGAGCCTGCACGTCTGGAGCCTGTGCTCTGCAACAAGAGAGGCTGCGATAGTGAGAGGCCCATGCACCATGATGAAGAGTAGCCCCCACTTGCCACAACTAGAGAAAGCCCTCGCACAGAAACGAAGACCCAACACAGCAAAAACAAAATACATTAAAAAAAAGAATATTTTATTTTCAAAGCACTTTCCTATGTTTTCTTCAGTAATATTTACAACAGGTTTTTGATTTACACAGCCATTTTGATCCCAGTTTTCAAAATAAATTTTAACAAACTATCCAATGTCACATTAAATGACATAACCAGACCAAAAGCTAAATTGTTTAACTTTGGTTTACTGATCTGTACAGAGGAGAAAACTTTCTTTGGGTGAAGAACAATGTACTCATTTGAAGTTTGACAGATGGAATGTGGCATTAAAGCAGTACTGATTTTGTAGCTATGCTAAAAGTCAGAAACCAGGTCCTTAGAAGCTCAACCTCTAATACATTTACTTTTGAAATTAATAATAATAATATTCCAAATTTACCATGATATTATTTTCTCAATTCTTCTTGAACACCTTCTGAATTGTAAATGTGTGACAAAACTTAGATGATGAAGTTTAGGACTATTGTTATGACTTAATTTCGGGAATTTGAGTGTTAAAAACATTCAGGATAGAAAGGTTAAGATACTATATTAGTTTTCTATGGCTGCTTAACAATAACCATATATTTATCAAGTTAAAACAGCATCCATTTCTTTGCTCTCACTTCTGCGGATGGGAACTTGGTCAAGGTGTCCCTGGGCTCTCTGCACAGAGTATCCTAAAGCTGAAATAAGGTGATCAACTGGGTTGAGTTCTTGTCTGGAGGCTCTGGGGAAGAGTCTGTTCCCAAGCTCATACTGGTGTGGACAGAATCCAGTTCCTAGGTTTGTAGGATTGGGTCCCCATTTCTATACTGACTATCAGCTAACGGGTACTCTGAATAAGTAGAGGTCACTTACATGCCTGGCCACATGGGCCCCTCCACCTTCAAGCCAGCAAAGACATGTCAAATCCTCATGCTCTGAGCCTATGACTTCTTATACTGCTACCAGCCAGAGCAAACTCTACTCTTACAGGGATCTTATGATTAGGTTAGGCCCAACCAGATTATCTCCCTTTCTTAACTGTGTCGTATGAAATAGCCTGATCACAGGAGTAAAACTCATTATATTCACAGTGCTGGGAGCAGTGCAGGGTGTGTACACCAGGAAAGGGGATGGTTTGGGGAGCCAGCTTAACGTGCTGCCTATCCAAGAGACATGTTCTCATACTACCCTGAACAGCCACATCCCACCCGATTCAGAGCAACCCCAAAGCCCTGCTATGACCTCCTTAGCTATTTGTGTAAAATTATTTCTTAAATGGTGCTGCTAAGAGTGCTTTCAGTACCATCTGCCTGCCATGCTCTTCCCTCAGGTAGCCTTACATGGCTCATGGTCTCACCTTTCCAGTCTTCACTTAGAAGACACTTATTTAGAATGGGCCTTCCCTAACAATCTATCTACAACTTCAGTTCCCCCGTTAGTCATTGCCTATCTCCCACCTCTGCTTTATAATTTGTCCTTAGCAGTTACCACTATCACTCCGTAACATACTCTTTTGATTGATTGCCTGATTGCTGGGTCATTTGCCCTACTCCCCACTAGAATGTAAGCTTCTGGAATAGAGGGCTCTTGTCAGCTTTGTTTACTACTGTGAAATATCTTTTCCAGTGTCTAAAAAAAATATTGAGCACAAAGTAGCCATTCGGTAAATATTTGGCGAATGACTAAATTAAGTCTGTATCTGTTGATGGTCTATCTCCCCCAGTAAACTGTTAGCCCCCTGGAGATGGGGGATTTGTTTTTCTTTTTACTACTTTGTTTCCAAGATAAGTAGGTAAATGTTCTCTATTATTTGTTGAAGGAATGACAATTAATTTGAATTTGGAGGAAGCAGAAAAAGAAGCTGGACTCAGGTATAAATCCAGGTTCCTGGCTTTGATAGCTGGCGAGTTTTGAAGTTGTGAGCCAACATAGAAACAGTAAGGAAGAGAGAAACAAAACAAAACCATTGACCACATGGTGTGTGAAAGGGAAGCTGATTGGTGTTTTTGCCTTTAAAAATTTTTTCACATATTGAATTTGAGGTAAGTTTCAAAGAGAGTAAGTGTGCAGATGAGAGAGAGAAGGTGGGGAGTTGCCAGTTACTGTCTGATGGTGACTGCTCTGTGAAATGAAGAGGTGGTAGGCAAGAGTGAGAGAATAGGAGAGTGAGAAGGTGTTCTAAAAGACAGACAGATCTTGGCATGACTGTGGGTATGGGGGAAGGTCCAATAAACAGGTTTATGGGCAGAGTTGAGTATTCAGTTGGGCTGAGAGGAAACATATTTGTGATGTAGCTAATCTTCAGAGTTTTACGAGGTGATTTTTTTTTCAGCTATGCAGAGTAAATGCAAAGTAATTAATTTGCTAATATATTTCATTACTTATGTTTATTAATATAATTTTTTAAATTTAAATATAAGGTGTGCATGTATGTGATAAACGATATTTTTCAGCCAGTACTAAGACATGAAACTCCCTGTACTATTATTCTAGTCATAGACATAGAAGTTCCTAAAAATACTGTGGATTGTATGAAGGGAAAAAGGATAACCAAAGAGGTGACATTTGGAAAGTCATACTACTGGCATTCTTTGAAGCAGGGAGTAAGAGGGTGCATTATTCAGTGATGTATACTCAAGGTATAGTCTGTGTCTGAACCATACTGGGCACTCAGTAAATGTTTCTTGAGGGACAATTTACAATTTCATGAGATGCAACACAAACCCGAGGAGAGAAGTATGTTTTTAATATAAGTCCCATTGACATTTTGAAGAGAAAGATCAATAAAGAAATAGGAAAATAATGAAAACTATTAAAAATATCATATTAAAATAGAACACACAGATAAAAGAGAAAACACAGTTTTCAAGTGCAGAAGGATGAAGCAGCAGGAGAAGTTTCTGATTAACAGAAGCAAATCATTTTGTTTGTGTCAAATCACTTGAAAATATCAAGAGCTAACAATGAAAAAGCAAGATGGTCTTGATGTAGAGAGGTAGAACCACAAATCTGGAATCACACAGTGCTCTGTAGACATTTAGCTAAAGGACAATAACCCAGTCTTCCAACAAGTCAATATCCCATGATTATGTTCCAGACCATACCACAGGCAAGACAATTGCCCAGACCTCCAAAGAGAGCTCCTTGTTTATTTCATTTTCCATTCATTTTTTTCCCTGCAAAGTCCACTAGTTATATAATACTTGTATATCAATGCTTTAATATCTCATCCTATGCTAGAATGTAGCCTCCATGAAGTTCATGGACTAGTTTTCCTTTTTTACCCTGAGTAAATTAATGCCTGAGAAATAGTGATCATTAGGTAAATATTTGTTGAATGGATTAACCCCAAAGGGGTGGGCAGGCTGCCTTCAGCAGGCTAACAACTCCCTTAGATATTTCTAAATGCCAGTATTACATTAATCAATACTCATGATGGGGTTTCTATAGAATTAAGAAAAGGTAAGCTATGAGTAGCGTGCTTTGTTTTATTAAGTCAACTAAAGTAGATTTAGAACAAAATATTTAAAACATTTATTTTTAATTTCTTTTTAAAAGCAATTATATTTTGCTTAAATAGTTTAAATGTTTCTTGTTTAAACGTTTACGAGTTTTCTCTGAAGTTGTGCTCCTTCTGAATGTCAAACACCTTTACCCTCATCTGACAATAGAGACAGTATCCTGTATGAACCACATAGTGAGCTCAAAAACTCAGGTTCTTGAGCCAGAAAACTGGTTTTGAAGCTCCTCTCAGCCACTGATTAGCTGTGTGACCTTGTGCAGATAATTAAGCAAGATAGTAATAGTACTACAAAGGATTGTTTTGAGTTTGAGTTCAATACATGTAAAGAACTTCAGATAGTAGGGGACTTCCCTGGGAGTCCAGTGGTTAGGACTGGACATAGGAAGAATTCCTAGGTTGAATCGCATGAGAACCTCTGTTATTGAGGATAAAGCAAAATGACTGGTCTTATCGGGTTATGACCAGGACCAAAGACAATAGTTTTTTTAAAAAATTTACCTTAAATTTCATTGAAACTAAATTCTTCCAGCTAAAGTAGATTCAAATAGAGCAGTTCTTTACCACTAATAATTCCCTTCAATCTGTAGTTTGAAAGTTCCATCAATATAGAAATATAGAAACACCTAATCACACTGCACTCTTAATTACCTGGTAGGGGAAACCTGTGTAGTAAGTGTAAAGGAAGTTCAAAAATCATCAATACTCTTTTTGATATTCAATTATTTTGAGCTTTTTTTTTTTTTTAAGTGGGACAAGCTGAATATACTGGCTTCAGGTTACTTGCATCCATATCTAAGGATAGTGGGAATAAACAGGGGAATAAACAAAAATATAAGGCAGCTGTGCACTATGGGAAAATAAACTCGCTAACCTGCAGTGCGGAAATTTCAAGTTTACCTGATGAACTAAGGTTTTAGTCCTCAACTGTCACTAAAGATCATTGTTGTATAATTGTTTGTCTGAGATGCAGGTTTCTCACTTGTTTATAAAATAATAAAGGACACAAATAAACTGTACGTCAAGTTTCTCTGAATCCTGAAATTTTATGATCTTATCATAATATGGAATTTAGTATCTGGAATAAGAATATAGTTGGGGGTAGGGAACTAAGCTACTTATAGTGATGAGGAAGAACTCTTTTTATGCAATCTTCAATGGTATATACCAAGCATGCTTACTGTACCTGAAATGTGATGATTGAGAAATTCCTTTGCCTTCAGTTTGTGGCTCTTTTAAAAATTAAATGACATCACTGCACTACTAAATGGGGTTCTCAGCTGACTTTAAAAGCACTTTGTTTTAAGACATACATCATAGTTGACTGTCATTTTTCATAGGGCTAGTACTTTGGAGAAAATTATGGTTCAATTTATGTGAATTCTTCGGAGAAGAAAGATAACACCCATAATTTAGAAAAGAGTCAACAGCCATGGAACAGCAAAGGGAAGGGTATAATTAGAGGGTAAATGTAATCTCATGCGATGCAATTTGAAGAATGGAAGTTTATAGAAATTTGTTTATGGAGCTTGAAACTCAGACACGCAAACACGTTTGGGGATTATAAACACAATAGTGTCTTATTAGTAGTAAAATAATTTTCTAGGAATTCAAATAAAACAGAAAATAAAATGTGTCACATAACTTTTAAATAAGCAGTCACGAAACAAGTGGAAGGCATGGTTTGAAGTTAGGAAACAAGATAGTTGACATAGTTTTCAAATAATGTGTTCTATGGGGTGATATTTAGAGGTGTGGTTTTCCACACCCACCAGCATATATAAATGCTCTTGTGCAGTCACAGTCCCAAAGCTGGCCTACAATACCAAGTCAGACTCACCACTCCTGACACCATGAGCTACTACGGCAACTACTGCCAAGGCCTGGGCTACAGCTGTGGAGACTTTAGTGGCCTGGGCTATGGTTACAGCTGCAGATGTGGTAGCTTCCACAGGTTGGGCTATGGCTGTGGTTATGGAGGCTATGGATATGGCTGCTACCATCCATATTACTATAGAAGATACTGGTGTTCTGGCTTCTACTGAATAATTATATGAAGATTTACAATTTGTGGACTTCGTCTTCTGTGAGACTCTGATTCATCTAGAAAACTTTATTCCATAACCTGCTTGCTTCATTTATCCTGTCTTGATAATGAAACTGTTATTTGGGCCACCTGGTTTCTGACATTAATGTGAAGACAAGTTGATGAACTAGATGTTGGTGTTTGATTAGTGATGCTCTCAGGGATTCTCCTTCTATATAGGACGGAGAGTCACTATACTCTAGCAAGTCTTTGCCTTTTAGCATCCAATGTCTAATAATAAACTTTTTCTGACATAGTAAATGTGTTTTAAACTTCAATTTTTTAATCACATTAAACTTGCTGTGATGTATTAATACAATCATCAACCATGGCAATGTTTTCTTCTTACGTTTTCTTCTTATAGCTAAGAAATTTACCAATATGTCTTATTTCATAATTATCTCTTCCTCCTTCTTCTTTTTCCTTTCTTCTTCCCCTTACCTCTTCCTTCTCCTTTTCCTCATTTTCTTCTCCTTTATTTTATCATTCTCCTCTTCCTCCTCACTATCAATATCTATCTTTTTCTTTGCTGGCCAAACACAAGAATTCTATGTCTAAAGGTTGAAGAGGCTCTGTGATGATAATCAAATTTTAGTGTATTTTTTAAAATTCATTATTCCTTGGAAATTATCTTGTTAATTTCAAAACAAAATGATAAGGAAAAACTTTAGCTTGCAGTAAATTATTTTAGAACACTTGAGAAAATAAACATGAAAGAATTATATCAAAATATTAACAATTGTTAAGTAGATAATATTTGCTGTAATATTTATTCTTTCTCCTTTTTGATATATTTTAAATATTTTATAAAATAAAAAATCTAAAATAGAAGCAAAAACCATTTATCTTGAACTCAAATGTATATTATTATAATAAATTAAATTTATGAAAACTGACCCAAGAGGAAAAAAACCCTGAATAGTTCTCTCATATAAAAATTAAATCTATGATTAAAACTCTTCCCAAAATACTAATTTAAGGCCAGAGGTATCTGAGGCAAGTTTGTCCTTTGGTGAGTGATGGAATTTACTGACTAAAAGTGAAAATGAATCATGGGGATTTTGAATGGGTTATTTTATCCAACAGTTGACTATTCTAGGAATGCTAAAAGTGTAAATGCTTTTAGCATTCCTAGAATGCTGGATATGGTTTATCTAGATTGTTCACTGTAAATGAATCTGAAATTTATGGACCACAGTTCTGTTTAAGATTGGAAATTAGTAATGTAGCCAGATGAAGGCTATGTGAATATCAAACTTTAGATGCTGACATATCTGAAACCTTCTCTTGCCTATTAGCTTTCCTCACTTGGAAATAAAAGTGTGTCTTTTGTGGAAAAGTGGATTCTGAAAACCATATCTGGTAGTTTAAGGTCTATCATATGTTGATGCAGAGAATACTGTTGCTCCACTTTTGAGTCCTTTGCTCTCCATTAGTAATGTTGATGTTGTGTCAGACTTGTGTACCATGAGAATATGACAAGTCAAACCTTTGTGGTTGCACACCTATTAATAAATCTAACAGAAGTGTGTAATTCTTCTTAATAGTAAATATTAAAACATACTAATAGAAGTTAAAGAAGGTCTAAATATAAGGAAAATATATCATGACTGGATCAGAAGAATCATTATCTGTCAAATTTGATTTATAGATTCAGTGCAATTATAATAAAAAATATCTGAACAGAATTATTTTTTACTACTTTTGTCTTTTAACCTTCTTACTAGCCTTATACGCAGTTGATCTACTACATTAACATTACAACCTTATGATACTGAATCATCCATTCAACAAACAGAGAATTAAAAAAATATTCTAGTCTACTTTTAAATCTTTCAGGAATTAAAACACTGAATATACATTTTGCAATTTTTGTTGAGTGTATTCTGAAATATTTTATATACTTTTTACTTTTGTTAATAGGTATTTCTCTATCATGATATCTTTTACTTCCTTGTGTATATGAAAACTATTCATTTTCTTTGACAATTTTATATTGTTATTGATGAATCACTTTAGTTTTTGAGTTAGTTTCATCATTGATTCGCAAGGGTTTTTTCCAGATATGCTACTGTGTTGCCTGCAAGTAGAGATAGTTTTACTTTTTAAAATCTTTTTCTAGTTCTTACTCATCTATCGATATTTTTTGCCCAACTGCATTTTCTAATATCTCCAGGACAAAGTTTAATACTAATGCATAGGGTAGGCATCTTTGTCTTTCTCCTAAATTTTGTGGAAATGCCTCTAGGGTTTCACAGTTACCTAAAATGCTAACTTTAAGTCAATTTTATTATGTTAGAAAATTAACCATCAATTCTTATTTTCTTGAATGCTTTTGTAAGGAATGAATGTTGAAAGTTGCCAAAAGTTATTAAGCATTTATGGAAATAGTAATATGATTTTTCTCCTTGAATCAATTAATGTGATGCATTATATTAATGAGTGTCCTTATATCGACATCACTTATATTCTCCAAGTAAATTCCATTTCCTTATGATGTATTGTTTTTATGATGGTATTAGATTCTGTTTGCTAATATTTTATGCAGAATTTATGCATATGTAGTCAGAAGTAATATTAGTCTGTAATTTTCTTTCATGTGTGCCATTTTCTTCATTGAATTTAGATAAATGTTAGATAAGTGATTCAAAAAACATATTTGGAGGCTTCATTCATTTTCAATGCTCTTGAACAGTTTATGTTGCATAAGGATTATGTCTTAGAATTTTTGGTAAACCAGCCTTTGAAACTAATGGAACCTCCAGCTTTTTGGGTGTGGAGCAGTTCTTTCTTTTTCTTCTCAAAAATTAGTCTTTAATATTTCTATCTCTAATGGGCTCAATTCTAGTAAAACTTTTCCCCTAGAAAGTTATGTATCTTATTCAGGGTTTTCAATTTAAAAAAAAATTTTAAACATTAAATTAATTTTTCTTAGAGTACAGTTGATTTACAATGCTGTATTAGTTTTGCAGTACAGCAAAGTGAATCAGTTATACATGTACATATATCCACTCTCTTTAGGATTCTTTTCCCATATAGGTCATTACAGAGTATTGAGAGGATTTTCAAATTTATTTGAGCAAAAGTCTACAAAAAAGATTTCCCCCTCTCTTTCGCTGTCTGTCTCTCTTTCTCTATGTAATTGTATATGTTTACTTACATTTATGTTATATTATATATATATATTAATTCAATTTATTTATATTTTTCTTCTTCCCTTTTAAAATTAATTTAGCTGGTAGTTTTCTATTTTTTGTTTCCAATGACCATAATTTTGTGTAATTAATTATTCTATTGTTTTTCTACAAATTTCTGTGCTTTATCTGATCAATAGCTGTTTTGATCTTTATTATAACTTCCTTCTGCTTTCTTTTAGTTTACTTGTTTGTACTTTTATTTCATACTTGTGTTTTACTTATATATGTGCTTAAAACTAAATTCTTTTCTGCTATCTTTGTAATGTATACCCCATATTATAATATGTAGCATTTTCACTATCATTATCACCATTTAAAAATTCTGTGACTTTTTTGTATTTTTTTCACTCAAGATTTCATAGTTTTGTGTTGGTTTTAATTTCTGGGTTTTTATTGATTTATATTTATTAGTTTCTACTTGTATTACATTATTATTAGAGAATATCTTTATAATATTTCTTTCATGGAACTTTTTAATGCTTTCTTTGTGATATCATACATTTTTGTAATGTTTCATATGTGCTTGAGAATAACTTTTATTTTCTATTATCAAAATGTAAAGTTATACATAATTTTAAAGTCAGTCACTATTGTTTATATTATTTGGGTTCTCCATATTATTACTTATGCTTTTCCATTTTATCTCTTGTTCTGTTGTTGCTGTGTTGTTTATGTCTCCATGCATCTCTAGTATATTTTGCTCTATAAAGGTGGTTGCCGTGTTGTTTTTCCATATACAATTGTAACCATTATTTCTTTATTTTAAAGTGTCTTTAACTTTATAAGATGGCTTCCATTGTTGTGTTTTATCATCTGGTTAGATTCTACTTTGATAACAGTTACAAACAACTGCTTTTTCATTCTCTTTTGATTGATATACATTTGCCTATACATTTTAAAAAGATAATTTTGTAGAACAGTTGTAGATTTGCAGAAAATGTTATGCAGATAGCACAGAGAGTTCCCATAAATCCCACACCCAATTTGCCCTATCATTAACATTTTACATTAGTATGGTGCACCTGTTACAACTAATAATAAATCTATATTGATACATAATTACCAACTAAAGTCCATACTTTATTCAGAGTTCTTTAGTTTTTATTTAATATATTTTTTTCTTTTCTAGGATACCATCTAGGGTACCTTATTGCATTTAGTCATTGCTCTTCTTGACAAGACATGTTCTCAGACTTTCCCTAGTCCAATCACCCTGACAATTTTCCAGCAGAACTGGTCAAGTGTTCTGTAGAAAGTCCTTCAAGTGGGATCCATTCAACGTTTTTCTCATGATTGGAGTGGAATTATGGTGTTTGCAAGGAATGTGGCAGAGGTAAATTGCTATTTTCATTCCATCATATCAGGAATGCTATCAGCATAAGTTTTCACTGTTGATGTTGATTCTGAACTCTCTGAGACAGTGTTTGTCAAGTTTCTCCACTGTCAGAAACTTACTTAATAAAAGATTCATGTATATCTTTTCATCTTGATAACTCAATGCTTTTTATTGCTGGGTTCATTGTATGGATGTACTGTATTTGTTTACCCATTTACTTCTTGAAGGATATTGCTTCCAGTTGCTGGAAATTATGACAAATCTGCCATAAATATTCACATACAGGTTTCTGAATAGACAAAAATTTTCAAATCATTCGGGTATATATCAGACAGAAAAGTTGCTGGATTATAGGATATTTTGCTTTTTAAAAAACTGCCAAATTGCCTTACATGGTGACTATACCATTTTGTTTTTTCACCAACAGTGAATGAGTGTTCTTTTTGTTTTTCATTCTTGTGAGCAATTGGTATTGTCATTTTCTGGGATTTTATCCTTTTCAATAATTGCCTAGTAGTATCTCATTATTGAATTATTTTGATACTTCTATTATTAGACTTTCTTAATAACGGCTTTAAATGTTTCTCTCAAAAATAGTTGACTCTTTGTGAGTCCAAATAATATTTTAAGAGGTAAATTAAGCTAGTTCATATTTATTAAGTTGCTCTTAGGTTTAGTGTCAGCTCTGAAAAACTATTTTTTTGTTATAATTACTATTGTACTGTTATATTTACTCTGCTTCTTTATATATTTTATTTACTCAATATTTTAAAAATATCTTTAGCTATTTAGAAATGTTTTGATACTTTTTTAGTGGTTGTCAGTGATTAATTATGTATTTTTTATAAAAATGTCCTTAGCTCCTCATTTTCTTTTATTAAACTTTTGCTAATTTTTCAGTTTTGAATAATGAATGTCAACTAGTATCATTTACTTAATCAAATATCAAATAACTTTTTCTACCTTATTATTTTCCTGCTTTTCCTCAATGAAATCATTTGTTTTCATCTGAATCCAAACTTCTTTATGAATCTTGGAACTTGGTCTTCCTTCTGATATGATTTTATCTTTTTATAAATTTCTTTCCTGTTTTTCAACGCATTTTGTTTCTTCTTATCTCTTTTACATTTAATTTTTTTAATATTTAATTTAATATGAAGTATTTCATTAAAGTTTTCTTCTGCTTCTGGAGGGGCAAGCTATTAGTTGAATGCTTTGATAATCATTTTTGTTGTTTTTATTATATACTTTGTATACATGAACACCTCTTGCATCTCTGAATTTGTGGATGAGACTGTTAGAGATATTTGCTATTTGTTTTCTATGGATCTGTTCATTTACTAATTTATTCATTCAACTAACAATATATTGCCTACTCCATTCCATTCACAGAAGTATAAAATATGATTATAATAAGTGTTCTTGACCTGAAGGAGTAAATAATGTAATGGAAAAGGCAGTAAACAAATTGGTATACTAAAATCTGATGAAATGCAAAGACAGACTTTTATCCAGGGCATTTAGCAGCACTCTGAAGGATTTTCTAAATCAGGCAGAGGTAGTAGTAGCTTAGGATGTCCTTGGAGAAGGTGACATTTGACCTATCTTTTGAAGGGCGGGTTGGAATAAGATGGGTAAATAAGTATAAAAGAAGATTCCAGAATGAAGGAGCAGCTCCTGTAAAGTCTCAAAAGCATGCAGTGGGTTAATAATGTCTTTGTTATTTGTGTATGGAATAAAGGGAAATATATGGTAGATTGTTAGAGACCAGGATAGAGAAAAATGTTTGGTGATGAAAGACCTTGTTTGTGAATTTAGGAGTATATTCTTTTCCTTAATGACTTAGGTATAATGGCTGAAAAATGAAATGATCAGATTTGTGTTTCAGAATGTTCATTTGGACTCAGTATGGAGAACAGATCAGATGAGGGCCCTGCCTTGGGGAAGTGTGACTGGTGGGGAGGCTCTTACATTAATCCAGGAAAAAGTGGTGGAGGACTGAGTTAAGTGAAAACAATGAACAGACATGAATATTAATGAATTATCATTTACATGGTTGAGTTGCTGTGGTTCAATATGCACTGAGTAGGGAAGATATTTATAAAATATGAAAGAGAATTAATTCCAAGATCATATTCTGGTATGTGATTTGAATGACTAATACACAGGCAAGAGGCAGTTTTGTGAGAAAAAAAAAATGAATTTACTACTAAACATGAAATTTGAATGCAATTCAAATGGGACATATCCAGTAAATAGTCAAATTGATGGAGCTGATATTTAGAGAAGCCTTTTGAAAGTAATTGGTATAAGCACAGTTATTAAACACAATATTTATTGAAATTCCATGGGAAAAGTATATACATTGAAAATGGAGGAAAAGGGGCACTTTTAGAGTTAATAAAGGAATAAGAAATTGGGAAGAAGACTCATAAGAAATTGAGAGAGAAAGCTAATTGAACATTTGCCATAGAAAATAAGGGAAGAAAGCTTTAAAAGAAGAATGAATGGGTGAGGAGGGCAAATGTCAAGGAAGGTTCAAACAAACCAAATAACTGACAAAAAACAAAATAAAAAACCAAGAAGGTTTTTCTCAGTTTTGTTTTTGTGTTTTTTAATTTGACTATCTGGAAATCACTAATGACTTTGTGACTATGCCCTGACCACCATGGATAAAAGGTCTTGGGTTCTGGGAATGATCAGTAGCTAAGACAATGGAATAAGAGAAGCAATCTGAGGTTATGTAATTATAGGACCACTGGAAGCTATCAACTAGATTAGACAATTTTATCTAGAATACCAGGGCAGTATGGCCTCTGAAGGGGCTATAATCATTTCTCATCTTGGAAACATTCTGTTTTTAGGAATGCAAACTCATTAAAAAATAATTATTATTACTAAAATTCCTTTAACAAAAATTTGGACCCTTTGGTAAGTAAGAAAATAACAATTTAAAGTAATTTTAAGACTTTACATTATTCTGTTATATGGAAATAATATCACCTGTCATTGTTTACCAATTGCACTGCTGAGGGTATAAAAACATTCGGGGAAGGTAGAGATGGTCACACTCAGGAAATTCCTCTTCAGCACCAAATCAGATCTCTAATACTTGACACCATGAGCTACTATGCCAACTATTGCAAAGGCCTGGGCTTCAGCTGTGGAGGATTTGGTGGCCTGGGCTATGGTCATGGCTGTGGATGCAGCAGCTTCTCCAGACTGGGCCATGGCTGTAGCCATGGAGGATACAGATATGGCTGCTACTGCCCATCATGCTATGGAGGATATAGTTTTTCTGGCTTATACTAAAAACTTGTAGATCCTCAGACTCTTTCTATTCCCATGCTGTTACTCATATCTTTCAGTGATGTGAACATTTTTCTCAAAGTTTAGAAAATATTAATAATTTTTTGGCTTCCTGCTCCAAAGGAACTAGTTTCTTCCTCTGGAAGAACCTGGAATCTTTCTATTGATTTTTATTTAGTCACTAACATCAGCTGTGACCAAGTGTAACTTGTATTTTAAATTTTTAAATGAACATATTTAACTGGCATAGGGAGCATGGCTGTATCAATTCATTTTAGTACATTTATAACGGGTATATGGGATTTCAATCAGGATGTTACTCTCCTTTTCTTTGAATTGGTGTTTTGACTCAACAATGTTTGATTCAATAATGAATTTGATTCAACAAATGTTCACTTCATGTCTCCATGTCCTGAGCATTGTTTTGAGTCTTGAGGATATGGGAGAATAAGATGGACTAAACTCCTGTATACTTTCATGTGTCCCATCTTTCATTTGTTTCCAGGGTATTTTGTGTGTGATTTCATTTTTATAAAATCATCTGTACACTATTATTTCTATTACTTAAAGAATGATAACATTGCAAACTTTATTCCAATAGTCATCATTTTTACTCTCAGGTTTATTATGGCATGGTAAATCTATGGTGACCAAAGAAAACGTTTTTAAAATAGAACATTAAGCTGATACAAAATAATATTTATAGTAATATGAAAGGTACAAAGGGTGCATTAAAAACATTCCTGTACACAACAATGAATTTTCAAATTTCTAATGTTCTTTATATATAATCAGGTCAATTTTATCTTGAAAGAAATACATTATATATATATACATATATATGTATACAAGTCTACTCTGCTTCCTTGAAAAGTTAACTGATTTAATTGGGTTTCCTGTTTCCCTACCTATAGAGTGAGGGTCTTACTTCTCAAAAGGTATTTTTTCTCAAAAGTAAGCATTAGGACTGTCTAAATTTAAAACTCCTGGAGTGCATTTACCAGTTTAGTTTCCTGGGGTATACTCTTAGATAATTTGTTTTAATAGATTTGTTTAGATCCTCAGACTTTCTATTAGTCAAAACTTTCTTGGCAAATCACTGTTTTAGATGGTATCCAAGATCTTTTCAATTTCTTATGCTATAGCAATGCTTGATATCACTTTCTACCCTCATCCTCTTCCCATGAACAACATTTTTGTGGTAGCTTTCAGATGCTTTGCGTCTCAAAGAGCATGTTTTGTAAAAGCTAGTACAATGACTTGGTACACATGGAAGAAGATCTGGGGAGATCTGATATGACAATTACATTAAAAGACAAAATAATAAACTGAAGTTTCTCATCATGTTGCTCTGGGTAGTTCATGGAGTGTTTATTTCAAACAATTTCTTCATAAAGATGGAAATAAAACTGTTCAGTTTATATTATGTTTTCTTGTTTAAGTGCCTTTTTCTACAAGATGGTTATTTGATGAGCTTTTGGAGGCATTTGTCTGAAACTTAATTTTAACATTCACATGCTTATTGGGGAAACCGGGCTCCTGGTGAATTTGCAAATCACTTACTTTTTTTTTTTTTTTTTCGGTATGTGGGCCTCTCACTTCTGTGGCCTCTCCCGTTTTGGAGCACAGGCGCTCTGGACGCGCAGGCTCAGCGGCCATGGCTCACGGGCCCAGCCGCTCTGCGGGCATGTGGGATCTTCCCGGACCGGGGCACGAACCCGCGTCCCCTGCATCAGCAGGCGGACTCTCAAACACTGCGCCACCAGGGAAGCCCGCAAATCATTTACTTTTAATCTTTTTAGTAAAGTAAAATTGGAAATAAAACTGGCAAAATAATTTCTCATTATTCAACCAGACTTCATGTTACTGCTGATCATTTTCTTTCAAGTACAAAATTAAGGAAATCACCTTTAATAAAATAAACAAGCATTTTCTCTTGACCTTTAGATGCTGAAAAATGTATGCTGTCTCTTAACTTAATAGTTAAGTGTGTCAAATTGTTGTGAAATAAAATTGTACCTTTTTTATTAAGACAGTGAATTTGGATCTAAAAACAAGCTATTCCATGTTTATTCCCTGGATTGGAGAAATATGGAACATTTTTGTTAGTGCCTTTCATAGTAATTGTGGATTGGTGAGATGGACAATTAATATCTCTATTATAGTGCAGGCTTTGAGGTCAGGGTCTATATGAACCCCTTGTATTAATATACTACCCAACACAGAGAGGTGCTTAATTAATATTTGTTAAAAAATATATATATAATAAAATTTTGTGATCCAAATAATTTACTCAATAGGATCTCGAATGACAGAATTAAAGTACTAGCTGAAGAATGAGCAAGGCATTGACAATTGATTTCCAACATCCTGTTTAGAAACCAAATTGTATTTTTAACTGAATATTTTGATTCTTAAAAGTTGATTTTTGATATATTCCCTTCAGATAATTTGAATCAGGAGTGAAGTGATATAAATCAAACTAAAGCCTCTTTGTTTGTTTATATAACTTTAAGAAAACCTTAAGGCTAAGGCCTTTCATAAATGATTATGAAGTTGCAAAATTCTACTTCCAAAAGCAAAATATATTTATAAAAAGAAGAAAATAATATTTCTCAGCAAAAATCAGAGAGCTATTGTTAGGGTCAGAGGAAGATATGCATGTGAAAGTGTTTTCAAATTACTAATTTTTATAAATAAATTATTTTGCAAAAGCCTTTTTGGTGTAGCTTATTCAGAAAAATACATAAATGTTTAAAAAATTTTGTATTAAGTATATCTTTCAAATGAAATTCTGCTACCTTTAAAAATGAAAATTCTGATCTCTAGATTTCCTAGTAGGTCAAAGAGATTTGCTCTTTATCATATGTGTTTCACCTTGGGTTAATCCTGTGTCTGAGAGTTCCTGCAGGAAGTGATATAATTGGTGCCTTTTTAGGACATTTCACATTAGAAGATCAAAAGGTCAAAGATTTGAGGGCTTACTTACAGATGTCTTAGATAGATGAAGCTTTATAATGTTGACATGTCTACCATTTAAGGAAAAAAGCACATTCATTTCATTTGTGAAATAACTGATGCATAATTTAAATTTACATTTTGTAGTTTGAATGTAAAAATGTTTCCTGTTGACCCATCAGCAATAAAACTGTTGTTTGGTATTATCTTTCTAGTATTAATAATTAATATCTACTAAATAATTCAAATCCTGTCTCCTTGATGTTTTTATTATAAAATGAAATTTGGAGCTGTGGTCCAATAAGTAGACAACTATCAGAGGAAACCTAATTATCCTTAATGACACTGATTTTTTTCACTGATTTGTATTTCCTTTGACACAACATATCCAACAAGTCCCAGACAAATACTACATAAAGGTAAATGGACACACCATTCCATTTCCATTTTCCTAAAGTATCTAAACAAGTGTGTTGTGTTAGGATGATTTTTTTGTCATGTTTCCTTTGCTGATGATTTTGTAAACTGAAGATCAAGTGTTAAAAAAGAAATTGTGCAGAAGATGTTAAAAAAAAAATAAAGTAAGAAAAAAAAAAATTGTGCTGAATTCTCATATGACCCCAACAAATCAAGTAAATTGAATGGACATTCAATGCAAAATTCACTGTCAGGACTTTGGGAAAATACTATTAAGTGTATTGTCAAAAATAATACCACAATTTCTTTTATAAAAAGAGGAGAAACTTGATTATGGCCGAACTTTTAAGCAACTCGATTTTAGTAGGAAAAAAATAAATTGTTCAAACTCTTAATGGAGTAGAGTGAAGTGGAAAAGTGGTATACTTGGGGATTTTGAACAAGCATCACCAACATTCTTTCAATCTTAAAAACTGGAAAATTTGCTCTAGTTTCCTATGATATTGACTTCATCCAGTGAAGAGTGTACCCATTATTTTGAATAGAAATGAGATATGATACCTTGCTAGAGGTTTTTACAGGTATCAGTCATCTTATGTGTAGTCTTTGATGATACTACATTCATTGTCAGCATAGACACAAAGTATTTCATTGGAATCTGTGTCAACAGTCTTAAATTTAGAAGACAAAAGATTAATGAGATTTTATTCATGTCATTGAGCCATGGAATGAGAATTATGCAAGTCTGGTTTTGTTGTCACATCCTTTTCTGAGGTATATAAGAGTCTATGGGCAGATAATAAAATTCATACCTGAAAAACAACATTCATATTACATATCTATATAGATATATAGATATATATATGTATATATATCTCCAACCCTAGCAACTACTATGGTGGCCTGAGCTATGGCTGTGCCTGTGGTGGCTTTAGAGGCTTAGGGCTTAGGATATGGCCTTGGAGACTATGACTATTGTTCTAGTTAGGGAGGCTATAGATACAGCTGTTGCCACCCCTTGTGCTATGAAGGATATCAATTCTCTGGCTTCTATTGAAAAAGAAAAAAGATTGGTGCTTTGGAAATTTAGAATCCTAATACAACCCTACTGTTTGTTCTTCTTTCAAGTCTTTCTCTTTCCATCAAAATTCAGATGCTGGTCTGACCACCTGAGGTAACTCAGAGTTCAGCAAGAAGGGAGAACACTGATTTGACAAAGATTTTCCTAGACTGTTTATAATATGTGACTGTGTTTTATTTTTCTTTCTCATAAGCCATAATAGGATAATGGTGAGAGAGATTATTGGTCTTCATTTACCTGAAGATTTATATAGAATTAGTTGAAAGATGATTGAACTAAAGGAAAACCAAAGACTGAAGGGAAGCCCTTTACAGGTGCTTTTGAGATTAAGCTGCTCTGAACCATAACATGAGCTCGATAAATATCTGTTGCATAAAAGAAATGATTAGTGAGAAAGGGGGAGATAATTAAAATGTCTGACCTACTATGTGTGAAATATTTTGCAAGGTGTTTTATATATTTTTTATTGTTTGATTTTCATAATACTTCAAAAAATAGGAAGTGAAGTATAAAAAGTTTCTTTTTAAAAGTATAAAAAATCTTCAAACAACTTTAAAAAGTAGCTAGAATATTGGGAAAAATACAGATCTGTGAGCAAAGAGACTTGGATTTATATCCTCTCTTCACTACTGACTAATTGTATGATATAAGGCAAGTTTCTTAACTTTTTTGATATATTTTTAATTATTCAAATCTGATGATCATTTTTATTTTAAAATTCTGTTTTAAAATAAACCTACCCTACACTACACACACATGCATGCAAGCAAATTAGTATATTATGGTGCATAAGACACAGTAGGTGATTGTATTAATTTCCTAGGACTGCTGTAAAAAGTACCAGTGCTTGGGTGTCTTAAAACAAGAGAAATTTATTTTTTCACAGTTTTGGAGGCTAGAAATCCAAAATCAAGGTGTCAACAAGACCACACTCCCTCTGAAACCTGCAGGAGAATCATTTCTTGCCTCTTCCTAGTTTCTGGTGGTGTGCTAGCAGCTGTTGGTGTCCCTTGTTTGCATCTGTATAGCTCCAGTCTCTCCCTGCATCATCACATGGTGCTCTCCCTCTGTGTTTCTACATCTTCTTCTATAAATGTCTGTCTCTGTGTCCAAATTTCCCCTTCTAATCGGGACAACAGTCATTACATAATAGCATTGAATTAGGGCCCACCCTAATGATCTTGACTTCATCTCAAGATGGTTAAGTCTGCAAAAGACCCAATTTTCAAATAAAGTCACTTCCACAGGTATGAAGGGGCAGGTTACATCTTGAATATATCTTTGGGCAGGGGGCAAAGTTTAACCAAGAATAGTGATCAATATTCTGTTTAACATTATTTTATTTAGATCATGTAATTAATAGGTGATTGAATAGAAACAGATAATTCAACATAAGACTTTTGATTTCAGTCTTAAAATTCTTTCCACAATTCTAAGCATCTCTTCCTATAACTGAAAGACATTTAAGAAGAGAAAATGATGACTTTGATTTAGAATAGGGTGTGTTTAAACTGACAATTAGACAGCCATTTATAACTGCCCATTAGAGAGCTTGTGGTTTAATTTATAGCCTCTCATAAGTATGTACAGTGAAACAGCCTCATCAGCAAAAGCAGAGGTATTAGCCCAAGGCAGCTTATAATTGATTTCAGAGAACGGGTTTGTGATTTTTCACTAGTTGTTCAAATTAATGATGTAAATCAAGATCTTTCCCCAAATTTTCATTGCCAAAAAGTTTTCAGCTTTTTTAGATTATGTATGCTTTTCTCCACATCTTTCTTCACCTACCCTATGTAGACAATCTTATCAAACTAAATCCTTAGCTCCTAACATCATGAGCTACAATAGAAATTACTAAGGAGTTCTGGGTTATGAGTGTAGAGATGGATGTGGCAGCTTCTGTAGACTGGTATATGGATGTGCCTCTGTGTATGGTGGCTATCATACAATTTGTTGTTTGTTCTCTGGCTTCTACAGAATTACTGTCATTATTATCTGATAACTGGTTACCAGAAGCACACTTGACAGAGTAAACTGCAGACTACAAGGTCACCATTAGCCTGATAGATTCAAATTCTGGCCCACTGCTCCCTAACTCTGTGAACTTGAGCAAGTTAATCTCTATATGCTTTCATTTTCCCCTCTGCAAATTGTGTCCAGTGCCTGTCTCATATGGTTTTGACAGTTAACTAGAGGTGGCTCCTAATCATGGAATTGTGATGTTTAACTGAGCTGTTTATTTTAAATAAAAATGTGATGTTTATAGGACTTAGCAATAAATGACCATTATGTTTCATTTCTTTAATAAGAAAGACACTTAGTTTAAAAGAATTGTAAGCAAACATGGCTTTTGCTTCCATTCATTTATTTCAACAGATTATTTTCATTTTTTACTCCTGCCAAAATGAGCTACTAAGAGCAATTATGGTGGTCTCTTGGGCTATGGCTGTGGATATGAAAGCTTAGAAACTTGGACCGTTCCTTTGCTGGCTACAGCTATAGCTCTGGGTGAATGTGACTATAACTGCTGCTGCCAACCTTGTAAGATAGAATTGTTAGGTTAAAAGCTTCTATTGAAGGACCACCATATAATAAATGTGATATTTTAAGTGAGTATCTAACTTCAGTTTGTATCCAAGAATCAGTCAAATGGCTCAACAGAAAATAGAGACAGATGGTTTGAAACTGTGAATGTGGATTTTCAAAGATGGTTTTTTTTATTTTTTATAAATTTATTTATTTAATTTATTTATTTTTGGCTGCATTGGGTCTTTGATGCTGCTCATGGGCTTTCTCTAGTTGCGGTGAGTGGGGCTTACTCTTCATTGCAGTGTGCAGGCTTCTCATTGTGGTGGCTTCTCTTGTGGAGCACAGGCTCTAGGCATGTGGACTTCAGTAGTTGTGGCATGTGGGCTAAGTAGTTGTGGCTTTTGGGCTCTAGAGTGCAGGTTCAGTGGTTGTGGAGCACGGGCTTAGTTGATCTGCGGCATGTGGGATCTTCCCAGACCAGAGATCCAACCTGTGTCCCCTGCATTGGCAGGTGGATTCTTAATCACTACACCACCAGGGAAGCCCCAGATTATTTATTTTGGAAGAAATATATTAGTGTCCTGTGAGTCCACTTCTGGAAGGGAAATAGGGTATTCTCTCTCCCTTACTTGAATGAGCAGGATTTTAAAACCACTTATAATGCACTATATTATTTTTCTTCAGTTATGTGCACAATAGATAAAGGTCTGACACTTATCTGTGGACTAACTCTAATGGGTAAGAGATTTCTGATTTTAGTCTGGCTCCTCTGATAATGTGACTAAAGGAAAGGAGGCTACTTTTGCATCAGGCAATAATACTGGAAACCATCAGGAAAAGAATACATGTGTAATTTATAAAATCCAAGTAAGAACTCATTGATGGAACCAACGTGGAACCATTTTTTGCTGCAGCCAAGAGTACCACTTGGCATGCAATATTAGACTCTAATGTCATATTAATAGTGGCTTTATAAATACATACTGATTTATATACTTCTGCATAAGTTTTTCCTTTGAGGTACTAAATAGATATGTAGCTAGTGTGTTTGATTTTTTTCTGTAATCATAATTTTTCTACAATTTTGGAATGCTTTCAGTGATGAAGCTATGTTTTTCTAGTGAGGGTAAATTTGGTGTTTAAAAATATTTACAACTAACTTAGGTACACAAATATTCATAGCAGCTTTATTTTTGGTTGCCCAATGCTGGAACAACCTAAATATCCTTCAAATGGTGAATAAACTGTGACACATACATGCAATGGAATTCTACTTACAGTAAAAAGAAAAGATTCAATAAATTGCACAAACCTCAAAGTCATAATTTTGGGTGAGAAAAGCCAATCTTAAGAAATTGCATAGCATACGAGTCCTCTTATTTGAGATTCTCTAAATGTAAAAGCTATAGTGATAATAAACAGAGTAGTTGTTGACAAGGAATATGGTCAGGAAGATGATGTCACTATAAAGCTATAGTACAAGGGAGTTTTGAGAGTGATGGAGCTGTTCTGTATCTTTATTGTGGTTGTGGTTATACAAATATGTACATGTACAAAGACTCAGATCTACACACCAAAATAAAACAAAATACTTTTAATATATGATAATTTAATGAAAATTAAATTAAAAATAATTAAATTTTTAGGCTCCTGATTTTAGTTTAGAGATGTAGAACGTTAGAAAGTGAGAAACTATGAAAACCAAAATTTTCTTGACCTATTAGAGACTAAAGTTGTAAGTCAAATGACCATCCTGAAATTTAGAGATAGGTGCCTTTGGAGAGAAACAAGCTCCAAGCATTTTCATCCCTTGGGAAGATACCACAGGATGCATTTAAGTCAGTAGAAGATTAAATCAGATGTTTTGACTAAGGCCAAGTGTGGGCTAGGTTGAGAGTATGAAGTTTGGGATGTCACATTCATAGGGGGTTCAAACAATGTTGCTTGTTTTTCTTTCAGGAATTTCATGATAATTACAGAGAACTATGGAGAATCCATAGAAAGGATTCTCCCTTCCTCCTCCCGCTCCCCCTCCCTATGGTGTTGCCTGGGGAAGGGGGAACAGCAGATGAATAAAAGGCTTAACCTGTAGGTAGAAGAACAAGGAGGTTTATACTCTGAGCACACTAGTGGAACATCATTGTAACCAGAAGAACATGAAGACATCACCAAAATCTTACCCCCAAACTTTTTTTTTTTAATCACCTCTAGGTAAAAGAGAAAATCCTCAATCTTCAAGGGGAGGTACTTCAAACCCATAACTAAAGGACATTTGTGAATAACCACTGCATGCAGGAGAAAAGAATGGAAACAGAGAAACTTCACATCTAAAGAAGGATAAAACTCTTCTGAAGGCCACACCCTTGAGACCCAGACTCCAAAATCTGTCAGTAATTAAAACATCAGTCTCACTCTTTTTCATCACTCCCACAGCCACACTAACAAAACTTGAGTACAAATAACAGTGGAATACAGCTGAAAGAAATGAAAGAAACAGATACTCTAAAGACCAGCACACATGGAAGGCACAAGTCCAAATGTTGGCACAAATAGAAGGAATTTGAAGTCTCTGGTGCCATTATCAATAACAAATATTCACTCTGGTTACTAGAGCAACAAAAAATATGTTCAAACACAGGTCTAAACTGGCCTATATTAACACAAATCTACACGTTAAAGGCCTTAAAGGAAACAAGTTTATCTCCAAGAATCCTACATTTACCACAGTATCTTCAATCCTGTGCAATATGTCCAGCTTTTGGTAAAAAGCTACTAGGCATACCAAAGGGAAAGAAAAATTAAAATCTTGAAAGAGAAAGCAATCATCAGAACAAGACACAGTTATCACACAGGTGTGGAAATTATCAGAGAGGAAATATAAAGTAATGATTAATATGTAAAAGAAAGTAATGGAAAACGTGGACAAAATGCAAGATCAGAGAGGTACTTTCAGTATGGAAATAGAAAATATAAGAATCAAATGGAAATGCTAGAAATAAAAAATATACAACAGAAATGAAGACTACCTTTGACATACTTGTTAGCAGACTCAACACAGCTGAGGAAAGAATCAATGAGCTAGAAGAGAATGTAACCAAATCTAAAAATACTGAACTGCACATAGAAAAAAGGTAAAAAAGAAAAAAAAAAAATAGAGACTCTAAGACCTGTGGGACAATATTAAATGGTGTAACATGCACATAACTGGAAACCCAGAAGAAGAGAGAATGAGGCAGAAGAAATATTTGATAAAATAATGGATGAGACATTTTCAAAGTTAGTCACAGACACTGAACCTCAGATCCAAGAAGCTTAAAGAATAGAATGCCAAGCAAAATAAATACTAAACCAAACTAAACCAAACAAAACCCCCAGTGTATCAAGGCATAGCATACTCAAACAAATGAAAAGTAGAGAGAGAAAGAGAGAGACAGAAAGAGAGACAAACTATACCTTAGAAGCACCCTGGGAGAGGGGTGGTTATTTACACAGCAATAGGATAAGAATTACAGCCTATTTCTCATCAGTAACCACACAAGCAAGAAAATTAATTGAAATATTTAAAATGTTGAAAGTAAAATAAAACTATCAACCCAGAAATGTATGTCTAGCAAAAATATACTTTAAAAATGAAAGAGAAATAAAGACGTTCTAAAAATCAGACAAACAAAAACAAAACTAAAATAACAACAACAAAAACTGAGGAAAGTCAAGAATTTTTCAAAGAAGATTTCCATGCAGAAGGAATATGAGTTAGGTGAGAAACTTGGAACCACACACAAAAAAACTAACAGTGTAAAAATGTAACAAATAAAGGTAAAAAAGTATTTAAATTTTTTTCTTATTTTTATTTTCTATTAAAGATAACTGACTAAAGCAAAGATGATAACAATGCATTGTATATTTATAGCTTTTGTAAAAGTAAGATATATGACAATGACATGAAGATGGAAGGGAGGAATTGGGAGTATCTGTTGTAGGGACTTATACATTATATGTGAAGCAGTATATATTATTTGAATGTGGATTCAGATTACTGACACATGAATATTGTAAACTCTAGAAAGATTAATAAGTAGACTTTTCAAAAAGCACAAATTACAAATCAATAGATGAGATAAAACGTACTCAAAAATAATACTCAATAAAAACCAGAGAGAACAGAATAAGAGGAAACAAGTAACAAAGAAAAAAAAATGCAATCACCGTAAAATAGGTAAAAAATTGGCAGATTGAGATCAAACTATATTAAAAGTTCTTTAAATAAGAATTGTCTAATCATACCAGTTTACAAACAAAGATTGTCACAGTAGATGAAAAAAACAAGATCTTACCATGTACTGTGAACAAAAAGCCCAATTTAAATATGGAAACTTACATAAGTTAAAAATAAAGTTGTGGAGAAAGCACAGCAAATTTATCAGAGATGGAGAAGAACATTACATAATGAAGAATGGGTCACTTCAAAATTAGAAACAGACAAATGCATAATTTTAGCTGGAGGCTTCAACATTCCTGTCTCCATAATTGACAGATCACATAAGCAGAAAATCAGTAAGGATATAGAGATATTCACTACCAACCAACTTGACCTAATATTTATATAACACTATACCCAGTTTCTTCATGTGTGCATGGTATGTTCACCAACAAAAAAATGTGTTAGGCCATGAAACAAACCTTAAGACATTTAAAATAATATAAATCATATAAAATATGTTCTCAAACCCTAAGAGAATCAAGCAGAAACCAAAACAAAGAAATAACTAGAAAATCAACAAATACGTTTAAATTAAACAATACACTTCTAAATAACCCATGGGTTAGAGAGGAAGTCTCAAAGTAAATTAAACATATTTTGAAATAAACAAAAGTGGAAATACAATATACCAAAATTTTGGAACACAGCTATTGTAATACTTAGAGGGCATTTTTTACCATTAAATGAATATTTTAGAAATGAAGAAAGCTCTAAAATGAGAAATCAATGTTTTCACTTTAGGAAACTATAGAAAAATGGGAAGTTTACCCCAAACAGGCAGAAGGAAGGAAGTGATAAAAATCTGAGCAGAAATCTGTGAAATTGAAAACAGAAATACGATAGAGAAAATCAATGAAACAAAAATCTGGTACACTGAAAACATAAAGTAAACTGATAAATGTCTAGGCATGTTAAACAAGGGAGGAGAAAGAGGGAGAAGACACAAATACAAAAATGAGAAATGAAAGATGAGAAATCACTACTGATCTCACAGATATTAAAAGGGAAGGAGGACAGAGTACATTCCAACTCATTTTATAAGGCCAGCATTTCCCTGATGTCAAAACTGAAGAGAGAGTACAATACGAGAAAACTAAATAACAATTCACATAAAACTAGATGAAAAAATCCTCAACAAATTTTAGCAATCCATCAGTCTATAAAAATAATAATATCCCGGGGCTTTCCTCGTGGCACAGTGGTTGAGAATCTGCCTGCTAATGCAGGGGACATGGGTTCGAGCCCTGGTCTGGGAGGATCCCACATGCCACGGAGCAACTAGGCTCGTGAGCCACAACTAAGCCTGTGCTCCGCAACAAGAGAGGCCGCGATAGTGAGAGGCCCGCACACCGCGATGAAGAGTGGCCCCCGCTTGCTACAACTAGAGAAAGCCCTCGCACAGAAATGAAGACCCAACACAACAAAAATATATAAATAAATTACAAAATAATAATAATAATATCCCATGACAAATCCCAAGAATGCAAAGTTGATTCAATATTTATAAGTTAATGAAAGCCATATTAGCAGGCAAAAGAAGGGGGAAAAACCCTCATGATCAATTTTATTGATACAGAAAATATTTTGACAAAATTCTGCATACATTAATAAAAAAGACTCAGTGAATTAGGAAGGAGACAGTTTCACCTTGAAAAATGTATCTATAAAAATCCTGATTAAAATCATACTTGATGGTTAAAGACTGAATGTTTTCTTCCTAAGATTAAGAACAAGGAAAAATGTCCAGTTTCAGTACCCATATTAGATATCAAACAGGAAGACTTAGTAAAATATGGCAGATGAAATAAAAGTCATATGTGTTAGAAAAAAGTAATAAAACTGTCCCTGTTCATATATTTCATAATTGTGTATGCTGAAAATCCTAAAGTATCTACAAAACAACTTCAGAATTAATGTTAGTGTAGAAAGATCACATAGATTTCAACGAGTGTAGAAAGATCATATAGATTGCAATGGTTAAACAAAAGCAAATAACTAAAGGAATCAAGTTATACTATAAATAAGTTATCCTATAAATAAATTAGATATTATATTTCCCCAGATCTTTTTCATCAGTTGTGCAGTACATCCAATTAAAAATATACTAACATACAAAGAAGTGAATTTGTTAAAAAAAAAAAAACCCAAAAAACAAAAAATCTACCTAGCTCATAAACTACCTTAAACTAGGAATGAGGAAAATTTTTAGAGATGTGGCTTGAGCTTATACTTTAGTGGCTCTATGAAAGTGGATCCAATGTCTCACTTTTTTCTAATTGGCTAAATTTTGAAGGTGAGGTGAGGGCAATTGAAGTGTAGGGGACTAGCTACTTCACTTTCTACTATTTCCAATAGAGAAGAGCCTTGTGCCAGCATAGTACAACAGCAGCAAAAGTACAAAAAGAGCAGTATTATGTCCCAAGGTAAGAGTAAAGAATAACCCCAGATTCCCCAAGAACCTCAGAGTAATACAGGACTCTGTCTAAAAGCTCCTGGACCTCGAGGAAAACAACAAACACAAAAACAAACAAAAACAAATTTAATTTGAAGTTCATATTACCAACCAGCTGCCATGTCAATTACCCTGGTGGCCTTGGCTATAGCCTTAATGTCGTTGGAAGCCTACGATGTAGCTGCGGTAATGACTCTGGCTATATTGATTATGGTAGATTCAGCTAGTGCTGCTATGGTCCCTCTTTTTAGAGAATATATTTGCCCTCTGGAGTCCACTAAAAAATCTTTCAATCACTAAAATTTTAGAAACTTTCTATCACTCTAACTGGGGAACTTCTTTTTTTTTCTTTCTGTCTTCAAAGTCAGGCACATTTTTAACCTTATTAACTGCAAAGGCTACTAATGTCACACACCATTGTGGAAGGCCCTTTGAAGAAATCAGAGCAAAAAGACACTCCTCTCAGAAGAATGTCATCAAAGAAGCTGGATTTACTTTCAGAATGGCTACACTTTGGAACTGTTGCTACTTCATTGATCTCCATGTGACAGCTCTATGCCTGTTTCCCAATAAAGTTTCTTCATTGGCATTGCAATGTTGCTTTCATTTTTATTTGTTTCTTTTAAAGAATTTTGTATACATACAAGTATGGGGTTTTCTTTGCAAAACCTAAGTATAATTTTCTGAAACATACATTTATATGTTAATATTTATGTCTATAGATATGATTTTTTATTATTAATATTTCTCTAAAAATTATGTTCACAGAAGGGTTTAAAATGAACATTTATTCTATAATATCTTGCTCAGAATGATGATTTCTATCTGATTTGACATCCAAGAGAATCGACAAACAAATATTCCTCATATCCTCTGAAATTTTGCCCTCTCATCCCACAACTATAAAGTTTAGTTTATCATTTTCCAGTCTTAGTATAATTATAGTATGACTATTAATCTTCATTGCTATATAGGAGAGGGGTCTTCCTTTGTGAAACATTTTCTCCTTGACTTACCTACATCTCCTAAAGGGAGACATCTTCTTTGTGTTCTGTGGTTTTGAGTGGTATTTGTCATTCTAGGAGTTGAAAGTAGTTTCACTTGTTGAACCCTGCCTAAGATCCTGTTTTTATGCCACTACAATAAGTAGAGAGCTATTTTGTCTTTATTGAAACTTTTTCTTATTCATACATTTGGATTTAGATGCTGAATCAATTTTCTGCTTATTTTTTACCCCTGGTATTTACCTCTCGATATATCCTTGACAGATTTCTGATATGCTCTGGTCCTTATATTCAACTTTCAACTGCTTTTGTTTTCTATTTCCCACTTTAGGGATTTATGTAACTAACCTTATTTTTTAAACAATTCTTTTCCCCATTACAACCATAAACTATGAACCGCATCAAATTTCTACTGTACATCATCCTTGTTCTCACTTCTACTTTTACCACAAGAGTATCCACTTACCTACATCCTTATATCCCTTGCCTTACTTTTCCAGTGGTATCAGTGTTTTGAAACTCCAACCCTTGCTGAAATCCAACTCTTTGCCTACTCTGCTTGCTCATATTCAAAGGATTTGGGCTAGAGAAATACAGCCTTATTGAAGTGTCTTATGTTAAATTGATTATATTAAATCTTATTTAGGCATTCTGCCTTCCCCAGAAATTCTTCCCTATTTTCCTATTAAATTCACTCTCCCACTCTCTAAAATAATTATTTCATTCCTTATCTTTTTTCAAACTTCTGACACAACCTGCCTTACTCCTCATCCAATTATGGCTTGTTTCAAATGTCACAAAAAATTAGGAACAATAGAGGTTTAAACATCTATCTATCATCATTGCATTTGTTTCTTATTTCTGCTGTAACAAATTCTCACAAATTTGGTGGTTTAAAACAATGCAAATTATTATCTTGCAGTTTCTGTAGGTCAAAAGTGCAGGTACAGAGTAGCTCAGGTGTCTATCTGTATAGAGTCTTACAAGGCAGAAATGCATTCTTTTCTGGAAATTCTGGGGATAAATTTGCTTCAAAACTCCTGGTTGTTGGCAGAATTCAGTTCCATGTGGTTATAGGGTTTAAATCCCCATTTCATTTCTCAGCCTCTAGAAGCTGCAGGTATTCCTTAGCTCACAGATTCCATTCCTCCATTTGAAAAACTAGAAATGGCAGATCAAATCCTCTTCAGAAGTCTAATACTTGAGCTCCATTTCTGACCTGCCTCTTCTGCCTTTCTCTTTTGATATATCTCTCTGATTTCTCTGCCTTTCTCTCCTGCTTTTAAAAGTTCATGTGGCAGAGTAATATTCCATTGTATATATATACCACATCTTCTTTATCCATTCATCTGTTGATAGACATTTAAGTTGCTTCCATGTCCTGGCTATTGTAAATAGTGCTGCAATGAACATTGGTATTGCTCAGCCATAACAAAGAATGAAATAATGCCCTTTGTAGCAACATGGATAGACCTAGAGATTATCATCCTAAGTGAAGTAAGCCAGACAGAGAAAAACAAATATCATATGATATCATATATGTGGAATCTAAAAAAAAAATGATACAAATGAACTTATTTACAAAACAGAAACAGACTCGCAGACATCAAAAACAAACTTATGGTTACAGAAGGGGAAAGAGGGTTGGCGAGGGACAAATTAAGAAGTTGGAATTAACATATACACACTACTTTATATAAAATAGATAACCAACAAAGATCCACTGTATAGCACAGGGAACTGTACTCAATACTTTGTAATAACCTATGAGGGAAAAGAATCTGAATTACTCTGCTGTAACACCTGAAACTAGCACAATATTATAAATCAACTATACTTCAATTAAAAAAATACTGTCTCAGTGCTGAAAAAAATTTGTTTCCATAAAAAAAAAATAGTTCATGTGATTACATTGGGCTCACCCAGATAATCCAGCATACTATCCCTATTCTAAGGTCAGCTGATTAATAACTAATTATATCTGCAAAGGGAATTCCCTGGTGGTCCAGTAGTTAGGATTCCGCTTCCACTGCCGGGGCCAGGGTTTGACCCCTGGTCAGGGAACTAAGATCCTGCAAGCCACGGTGTGGCCATAAAAAAACAAAACATTATATCTGCAAAGTCCTTTCACAGCAGTACCTAGAATCATCTTCTATTAAATAACCAGGAGAGAGAAAACACTTATGGTATGTCTTTAGAATTCTGTCCTCCTCAATCATTTCTCAACATATAATCTACCTTCTACATACTACAGTGCATGGACAGGCTTAACCTGTCTAAAAGCTATTCTTCCACTTGCGCAGTGGATGCCAAGTCTCCTTTGCTGGATTCTTTTTCTGTTTCCAACCTTTACATGCTGTAAGTCCCCAGGGCTGAACTCTTAACTACTCTCTCCAATTATCCCATGCAGTATCATGCTGTAAACACCGTTTTAATAATTGTCTCTCCAGTTTATATCTTCTCTCCTAACCTCTTCCTTGTAGCTTGATGTTACATATCCTACTATCTATTCAACATTTTAAAGACATCTCATACATGCACATCATAACTCTTGATATTTTAACATTCTTCCCCCATCTAGGCTTCCCTTTAAATATAATATCACAGACATCCAACAAATTCTTAAGTCTCAAACCAAGAATGTTACCCTTTATTCCTTTTTTATTTCTACTCATCATCTAAATCCTACCCGCCAGCAAGCCCTTATAGAGTCTACTACTATCTCTTGTCTGAATTACTGCAATAAACTTGGACTCTTAGCTTCCACTCTTGAGCTCTTACAATTCATGCACCACACAGTAAGTAGCAAGATGTCAATCGAATCACCTTCTGCTCTTAATTAAACATCTTCGATAGCTTTCCATTACACCTAACATTCCATTAAAAATCATTATCAAGCCTCAGAATGCCCTGGATAATCTAACCCCTGCCTAACTTTCTGACTTTATCTCCCCACACCCTCTCTTTTATTAGCTGTAATCTAGCCACAATAGCTTTCTCACTGCTTCATTATGCAAAAATAATTCCCACCTTAGAACATTTAGATGGGAATTTCCTTCAGCCTAGCTTGTTCTTTGACTTATACACTTAACAAATGTATCTCCTTTACTTCATCCTTGTGTCCAAATATCTCTTCAAAGGGACTTTTCTTGATCATCTCATGTTAGTGGCATTTCCCCCTATGCTGCCACTCTGTATATAATTACTTTCTTTATACACATTATCTCTATTACATAATGCATTTTTTTGCCTTCTCCCTGGAATGTAATCCTAATGAGGACAGGCATTCTTTTTTTTAAGCTTTGCCTTTTAACATAGAACATTGGTATAAAGGGAGGTTTAAATAAATAATTATTGGAAAACTGATGGAATCCAGTTGGGATCCTGTCATGTCACTAAGTTGTTAATTCTCAACTCTTGTTACATTCTAGAATCTTCTGGGAGCTTTTAAAAATATTGATGCTTTGACCTTATTCCAATTCAATAAGAATTTCTGGATATGGGGTTGGCCACTCCCACTCATGAGAGAATATAAAAAGCACCGTGTAGACGGTGGAATTATGAGCTTCTATAAATCTACTATGATAGCCTGAGCCCTGTCTCTCTCTGTCTCTGCCCCTAACTATGGATTGATGGCCATCGTGGATATGGCTTCAGCTTCCACTGTTCCTCTTTTTTTGAAAGATATTTTTCCTCTCTATTCTGCTGAAAAACTTATATTAAGAAGATCAGATCTTTTATATCATTAGCACAATATTATTTATTCTACTGAGTTCTTCAATCTTTTTAATGTTATTTTCATTTTGGACTTATTTAATTTTAACTATTTTATTTGGAGCCCACGTTTGGCCACAAAAGGTAGAAACTCAACAACAAAAAAATACCTTGGAAATAGCTTCCATATAAAGGACTGATTTCTCTCATTATTATGGCTCACTAACATGGTACTAACTTCCTTATTTATGATAATAATCCTGATCATATTTCCTATAAGCTTATTTTGTTACCATTGCAAATTTGGTTTCTTGTCCATGCATTAAGATGAACATGTTTTATGTAAGTTTTGAAACATCTAAGCAACATATTTTCATATTGAGCAATTATTTTTCCTCCAGGATTAATTTTCTTAGGAAGAATTCTTTAGAAATTTTTCTCAGAGTAAGTTAGCTAAGACACTTTCTTGAAAGAGAGCTTGTGCTCCTCACACCCTTGACAGGTATTCTAATTTTAGGTATGTGGCTTGGAAAATGCCTTAAAACTTGAATGTAGTTACTTTGCTTGACTTTCACTACTGTGACTTAGATCTTCATAATTTCTCCTTCCTTTCCATAAATTACACAGAACTGCAGACTCTGGTACTAATGCTAAGAAAACATTGTTATATAATTTGTTATTTTGGCCACTTAAACTAACACAGATTTTTCACTGGTCTTATCACTTTATGAAGAGTCCTCCCCTCACTATCTTGTCATATTTTTTGTAATTTTGTTGGGAATAATTGTCATCAAGTAAGGTCAAATTCATTGCAGCTGTATACAACTAGAGAAAATCCATATAAATGTTGCTTTCCCCCTTAGCTTCTAATTATTGAAAAATCATTTATTTAATTAAATCATTAACAACTAAGTCTTTCAGAAAAAAAATATTATCAACATAGAGATAAGAAAACAGAAATAGGGTAAGTATTTTCTAAAAGTCAGCTAACAAGGGTACAGCAGTAGCAAGAATTAGAAAGAATATGGAATGAGGAATGTCAATTATGAAAAGCATTAAATAAAATAAATTGTAATAAAATTTAAACCAAGCTAAAAGTCATAAAGCAGCTAAATATTTTTGTTCATTTTTCTTGAGAAATTAATAAAAAACAACAGGGTAATGCTGGCTACTCTTTTCAAGATTGAATTGTAGACATCCCTCTGTAGATGGTGTCCTTTGAACTCAGAAGGTGCATCTTTTTTTTTTAACATCTTTATTGGAGTATAATTGCTTTACAATGGTGTGTTAGTTTCTGCTTTATAACAAAGTGAATCAGCTATACATATACATATATCTCCATATCTCCTCCCTCTTGTGTCTCCCTCCCACCCTCCCTATCTGATTCCATATATATATGTTAGCATACGGTATTTGTTTTTCTCTTTCTGAATTACTTCACTCTGTATGACAGGTCCTAGGTCAATCCATCTCACTGCAAATGACTCAATTTCATTTCTTTTTATGGCTGAGTAATATTCCATTGTATATATGTGCCAAATCTTCTTTATTCATTCATCTGTCAATGGACACTTAGGTTGCTTCCATGTCCTGGCTATTGTAAATAGAGCTGCAGTGAACATTGTGGTACATGACTCTTTTTGAATTATGGTTTTCTCAGGGTATATGCCCAGTAGTGGGATTGCTGGATCACATAGTAATTCTATTTTTAGTTTTTTAAGGAGCCTCCATACTGTCCTCCACAGCTCATGCAGCTCAATATCAAAAAAACAAATAACCCAATCCAAAAATGGGCAGAAGACCTAAATAGATGTTTCTCCAAAGAGGATATCAGACTGCCAACAAACACATGAAAGGATGCTCAACATCACTAATCATTAGAGAAATGCAAACCAAAACTACCATGAGGTATCACCTCACAGCAGTCAGAATGGCCATCATCAAAAAATCTACAAACAGTAAATGCTGGAGTGGGTGTGGAGAAAAGGGAATGTAAATTGATACAGAAGGTGCATCTTCATCATCAAAACTGAGCTCTAGCCTCTGTGATCTACTGTGGTAAACAACTGTGGCAGACTAGACTATAATTGTTCTTGATGTATTGATGGCCTGGATTTAAAATGGGCAGTTTACTGATTTAGGCTATGGTCACTAACTACTTTCTTTCTATGGAGCAAATAGTTTCTTTACATTGCATTCAAAATTTGTTGATCTCTCAGTGTTTTGGACCTTTATTATTGTAGTCTATTTCTTCCTTTGCTTCTTCAGTGTCAGTCAAATCATGAATAGTCTTGACCTCTTTATTGCAATTGCTCTCCTGATAGCTTACCATGGACCACTAATGAAGCAATCACACTGCAGACTGCATTCTCAGGACATGTGAAATAGGAGACCCTATTTCTCTCATTTAGAATTGTACCCCCTAGAGAGAATTTCTTATATCATTGCCACATTAATAACGTTGTTCTAACTTTCTTATTCCATGGAGAAAATATCTGTGTGTGCTTCTATTAAAATTGTTTTATTGACACAGCAAAAGTGGATTAAATTTTATTTATTTCTCTAAACAGAGTTTTTTCAGTTAAGTTTTGCCAGTATTTTTACAGTAAACAATATGCTTCCTTTTGAATTATATTTCTTAGTAATGATTCCTTATAAAAGACTTAAATAAAGCTTCCTTATAATATGTCCTTCCTTCTTAAAATGATATAATCTTGTCATAATTCAAATATTTCAGAACTAATTAAGTATAGATTTTCCCCAAAATGACAAAGGTATTGCCCTTTCATTTTACAGATAAGAACTCTCACATGTCTTCTTTTTCTTGTTGTTTCAGTTTGATTGTGCACCTTTAAGCATCTTTGAAGGTATCTAAGAAGGGAATCTTCCATGGTTCTGTTTTTATTCCTTTGACATAATTACTTTTGTGATCTGAGAGAGGAGTAAAACACACAGGGATTGTTACTCAATGCTTAGGGAACTTTGCTGCAAAGGTCAAAAACAGAGATGGAAATTATTATTCTCTTTGTGAAAATTAATATTTTTAAGAGAGTGAGAAATTCAAGTCCACACAATGTCTAATGGAGAGAACCAAGATTTGAACCAAAGGCCTGTGTGGCTCCATATACTGGGCTCTCAACCAATGTGTTCCAACACCTTAAAACACATTCCAAGAAGTAAATAAAAAAACATAAATTTCTGGCTTAGGAGGAGAGCTCTGGCTCTTTCTAAAGGAAGAAAATAAAAGCCAAAGACTAGAAAAATTAGATGTGATGCAAGAAGAGGGTAGATTGCACCCAGTAGTCTAGGTAGGTTATGTTAAGCACAGTCACAGGCTTTGAAGACTTGATAGTAATTGTCTTTTATTAAAAGATTCCAGCTGTAAGACGCATAAATGAAGCAAATATGTAATTGAAATTATTCATGAGTAGCATTAAACCTTTTAAAATCAAAAGGCAAAGGTATAATTGGGCTGTTTTGCCCATTTATGAAAACAAATAGGAATGAGAAATATCTATGGAGGAGACACCACCCACATTGAAGGAGTATAAAAATTCAAGTACAGGTGGTAATATTCATTCTCAGGAACATTGTTTAGTTGTCATGAATTTACTCAGACCAGGTTTTCATTATCATATAACACTCATTGGAAGTAAAAAATTTAGACATTCCTAATTACATATACACTTGACATCTCCAGTATACACAGTTTTTTGTTGGTGGGCTGGAGCTCGCTCATACTAGCTCACAAGAGCCAATTTTGAGCATCTCTTTTCAAATTCATGTTTAGTGGTTTCACTTTGGTTGGTTGAAAGAGACCATGGTGAGAATACTGACACCACAGAAATCAGCAAAAGTTACAAATTAGGCTTCTTCCTCTTCTTTTTCAGGAAGGCTTTCTTTTTCCTTTTCTTTCTTTTTTCCCTTCCTTCCTCCCTACCTCTCTCTTCCTTTTTTCTTTCTTTCTTTCTCACTGGTGACATTAATTCTGAATTAGGTACAACACTGTGTTTTTAAAAATCTCCAGTATGTAAGAAGAAAAAAAAGAGTTTTATTTTTATGTGTGTGTTGTGCGTGTATCCCAAAGTGGTTGTTGTTATATTTCTTAGTTGTATCAAAAGAAGGCAGTTTCTGCATCTTTCCCTGTCTTTAGAATAACTCAGTGCCCCTGTGTCTTTAGAAGTCAAAGTTGTTAGACTCCTGTAGTGTCTTCTCCTGCAAAAGAGGAGAAAGCCTGAGAGTTCTCCGTGCTCTCTCTTCCTCGGTTATTTCAGCACTATAATTTATATGTTTACTTTTTGATATTTGATTCTTCATTTTCTTCACTTACAGACATGGATTTAGAATGAATCCTCTTGGTCTGGATGGCTGCTGGCATTTGTCACTCATTTAAACCTTGCTAGGAATTCTATTCTAATCCCTGTCCTTGACCTCCTGCAATCAATCCTGAGATTGGTTATTGACTCCTGCCTCAACTATCAGCTTTCTCATATCCCTATTATCACCTCTGAATTCCTCATACCTCCTGTTATCACCTTTGAATGCCCCTACTATCACAAGTACAAGCACTGATGGAAGCCTCATTCAACTGGATGAGCCATACAGGTCTTTGTGGTACTCAAGTGATTCTTACATGCACTCCTAACATTGGATTCAAAGATAACCAAAAAATGGGTATTAAAGCAACAGTTTTTAATAATCATTTTTGATAATTCCATGTGATTAGGAAAGCTAAGGTAGTTCCCTCTTGCTGTTTTCTCCCAAAACTTAAGCTTTTCAATCAACACTGAAGCAAGTGTTTCACCACCAAATGGCTTTAATGAATGATACCTTAGTTCATATGTACAATATATACTTAAATATTTCTGGATGAAACTATATAATGCTTGAGACTTACTTCAAAACAATACAGGAGTAGAGTGTGGTAAAGGGTTTAAAGGAGACACAATAAGCAATGAGATGTCAGTTGTTTAAGACAGAACATTTAGGTACCATATACTAGTCTACTTTTTACACATATTTTTTTTCCCTAGCAAAATAGTTACACTATACAGACACAAGCAACTCTCTTTTGTGTCATTTTATGTGTCTATAGGACATAAGGAACAGAGACAATTGAATTAAAATGAAAGAATGAAGTAATATTAAACATTATTATTTCATGTGAACCTTGAAAAAGGTTAGAATTTGAACTAGCAGCCTAAGGCACAATGGGTAAAAAGATCAACAGGTGCATTTCCTGGGGACAAGGAGTATACTGTAATAATGTAAAGTGAAGCTTGAGGTTCAATGTTAACTTATTAGAGTGAAAACAGCTTTTGGTAAACCTCAGACATTATGTAAAGGGATATTTTCCCTTCATATTGTGTGGATTTTTTGGAGGAAGGAGTAACAAGAACATGACTGTGTTTACAAAATAACTTTTAACCAGCAAAGCTGCTGTGCAGAGTTCAAGACATGTGGCAATCAGGTCCCACCTCATTCTTTCTAGTGAGGTTTGATGGTTGGAAGAAAAAAGAAGGTAGTTTTAAGGAGAAACAGTTCAAAATAATTAATCAGTCTGATCATAAAAGTGATGTGAAAGTAGCATGAATGTGCTGGGGCTCAGTGACTTTCCAGAAAGTTAGTATGACTGGTAATGAAAAGACTATTGGAAGATGAAACACATTTACATAGAAAGAAAATAAATTTCCTTTCAGATAATTTGGATTTTTATTGTACATTAGATTGCCAAATGAAAATATTTTAAGATGGTATTGTTAATGTTTCAATCTAGTTATTTTATATCTATTCATCGTAAACATTTCAGAGTATATTCAGAAAGCCTCTCAAACACTGTCTCATGAGCAGCTCAGAGCTTGTGAACTTGGGGGTAATAAAGACTTTCCAAAACTGGATTTGGGGCCAACATATTTACTTACCAGTTATTTAAAGCAGTCTTTTGATGCCTTCTATTATGAAATACTGTTAAACCCCAAACCTATTTTTCTAACTCTTTCAAATACTTTTTCCTCCAAGTGATTATGAACTGAGTAAATGTCAAATGCAATGGAGTTAAGCATATATATTAAATTATTTTTGAAGGTCTTAAACATTTTAAACAAAATTCAAGAGAAAGCATATGGTGTGTTGTTGTTTACCTATGATATATCATAATTTTATAATGGGTAAAATACATTATATTTGGACAGCAAAGATTATACAACTAGGTGACTTTTTCCTTTCTTTTTCTAATGTTATTCCCCCCTAATATCTGTTCTTGAATTTTTTTAGTATACTTTCTGTCCATTATGTCCTGGCATTCACTTCACTACAAACCTATTCCCATCCCTTTTTATCAAATCCAGGACAATGTTATAGCCACTGAACTGATCTCCTTGCCCCCAAGCTCTGCTCACATAATCTATTCTGAACACCAAAAAGTAATTCTGAAATATTACGTCTGTCATGTCATTGTCTTTGAATAAAAACAGGACATAACTAAATATAAAATCCTCAGCCTAATAATCAATGAAGTCCCCTCCTGATGGGATCCAGTGTCTTCACAACCTTCAATTACTGTTTTTGCAAACCTTCCGCTATATCCATACTGCTCCACGCATGGAAGACACACCTTGCTTGGTCTCACTTCTGTTCACTGCATCAAGATGCTGTCTCCTCTTTTCTTCTCTTTCTGTTGAATAACTTCTGTCCCTCAAGAGCCTACCTCAAATCCACCTTTTTAAGAAATTATTTGTAGATCAATATAACCCACTCTAACCTTTTATTGTTTTTGTAATAAATCTCACTACCTCTTATTTTACTGCTGCTTAGTTGCTTTACATTATCCATATACACAAATATAAACGATGCATTTGCCACACCGGAACATACCCTCCCACACACAAACCACAAACACACACACACAACTATGACTTAAACTAAAAGGTACATTTCTAAGGCTAGGTATTAGATTCTTATATATCTCCAACGCATCATCTCTCTGGTCAAATGCATAGCAAAATATTTTCATATAGCAGGCATTCGGTAAGAATTTGTTTAAAGAAAATGATTTAAATCATCATCCCATTCCTTTGAAAAATAAAGTTTGAGGTATCCTATATGACATACCTGTTATTTTTTAATATAACATTTTAAGGTCTTAAAATAGTATTTCTAAAACAAATATATTAAATATATATATATATATATATATATATATACATTATTTTATAAGATATTACATCACTTTAAGCCTCAGTCATACTAAATCATGGTCCATGCTTTCAAATTGTTTATAATCAAACTGGAGGACGTGGCAAACATGGAGATCAATCTCTGAAATCTTTCTTCCAGAAAGGAGTCTCTACCCAGAGTACAACAAGATGTCAGTGTTGTCAGGGTCTACCTCAGCCCTTGAGCCAGAGTTGCACTATTCTTAGGGCAGCCAATAACTAGGCACAGCGTTTCTGCTTAACATAGGCCTCCTCTGAAAGCAATCTTTTCTGCAGAGTTCAGCTGGGCTGTCAGAGAATTTGTAGGATCTGTATTATGGTCTCACAGCTCCCTTGCTCAGTCCTACTTATTCTCTTTACCTTTCTCTTTTCCTGCTCCTCCTCAATATTCCTAACTCCATCATAGTGTTTGATTCTCAAAGAACAGAAATGCTGACCATGGAGTAGGGTGAAAAATAAATTAATAGTGGAGAACAGTATGGAGGTTCCTTAAAAAACTGCAAACAGAACTACAATACGACCCAGCAATCTCACTACTGAGAATATGCCCTGAGAAAACCATAATTCAAAAAGAGTTATGCACCAAAATGTTCATTGCAGCTCTATTTACAATAACCCAGAGATGGAAACAACCTAAGTGTCCATCATCGGATGAATAGATAAGATGTGGCACATATGTACAATGGACTATTACTCAGCCATAAAAAGAAATGAAATTGAGCTATTTGTAATGAGGTGGATAGACCTAGAGTCTGTCATACAGAATGAAGTAAATCAGAAAGAGAAAGACAAATACCGTATGCTAACACATATATATGGAATTTAAGAAAAAAAATGTCATGAAGAACCTTGGGGTAAGACAGGAATAAAGACACAGACCTACTAGAGAATGGACTTGAGGATATGGGGAGGGGGAAGGGTAAGCTGTGGCAAAGTGCGAGAGAGGCATGGACATATATGCACTACCAAATGTAAGGTAGATAGCTACTGGGAAGCAGCCACAGCACAGGGAGATCAGGTCGGTGCTTTGTGACCACCTGGAGGGGTGGGAAAGAGAGGGTGGGAGGGAGGGAGATGCAAGAGGGAAGAGATGTGGGAACATATGTATATGTATAACTGATTCACTTTGTTACAAAGCAGAAACTAACACACCATTGTAAAGCAGTTATACTCCAATAAAGATGTTAAAAATAAATAAATAAATAAATCCCTGGGAACAATAGGGTAAAAGGGAAAAAAAAAATTAATAAAACATAAAAATAAAGAAATCAGGCCACTAGGTGGCAGAGTGGAAGGGGGAAGGACTACATAATAGTAGGCTAGTAGGATTGTGGACTAGAATGGGTGAAAATGGCATAAGAACAAGAGACAAATTTTTTTCTCCAAGAGAATAAGTATTCAATACATGTGAGAAAAAGTATATGACAAAGATGTCAACTGCCAGTTTCAAGAAACACTGGTATATCACATGTGGTCAGGAGAGATTTTCTTTGTAAGGGTACAGAAGAAAATTGTGCATTTTGTGTTAGGACATGTCACTCCTCATACAGAATTTGGTACTTTCAAGTATAAAGGTGGTTAAAAGGTTGTGACACAGAATATCCAATAAGGAAGATAATCAAAAATTGTCCAATTTTTTCTAAATAAATGGCATCTTTTTATCTAATTGATGACAAACATGTTTTATTTTTCATAATTAAATTTAACAATTATGTGATTCAATTATTGAATAAGTAAAGAAAACAGGTTTTTGGAAAAGATAAAAAAAGTCTGAGGTAGAAAAAAGAAATAACATCTGGCAAATTTAAAAATTTCAGAAAATGCCAAGAATTGTCTATCTCATAGAAGAAAGCTTGGAGATTCAATTTTAATGTAGAAATACCAAAAAAAAAAAAAATCAGTTTTGATGATGAACATAATAAAAGCAAATATTAATTCTGAGTTATGAAAATTTATATTACATTCAAAGGAAAAATGTCTTCATGCATCTTTGGAACTATGTTTAATAAGAAAGTACTATAATTCTTTGACTTAATAGTACTATATTTCACCAAGGATAAATCTTCAAAGAGAAAGACACTTGTGTGTTGTGCTTTACCACATCCACACTGAGGGGGTATAAAAGTCTGGATGCATTTGGTGATATTCATTCTCAGGAAACTTACCTTCAACATCCAACCAAACCTTCAACCCCTGACACATTGAGCTACCATTACAGCAGCTACTATGGTGACCTTGGCTATGGCCTTGGTGGTTTTCGTGGCCTGGGCTATGGCTATGGTTCTAGCTATGGCCTTGGAGGCTATGATGGTTATGGTGTGGCTACTTCTGTCCCTCTTCCTATGGATGATACTGGTCATCTGGATTCTTCTGAAAGACCTGATCATTATTTTGGGATTCAGAATGTTTGTCTAATTTTTATTATCTATTACTTTTCTTCAAAAACATTATCACCCTGCACTTGGAACTTTTTGGATCAGCAGACACTCATGTTTCTGATGAATGATTTGAATGCTTTACCAAGATATAGTCAACTCTGCTGGAAAATGACCTATATTTTGCTCTTTTTCACTTCTGTGATATTTCTGGACTTACTTTTGAATAAATATTTTTTTGCTGAACATTAAATATCAAACTTTATTTCTTTCAACCATTTCAAAACACTAGATGTTTTCTAAAATTTTA
Organism: Neophocaena asiaeorientalis asiaeorientalis; assembly: GCF_003031525.2. Classification (NCBI taxonomy): domain Eukaryota; kingdom Metazoa; phylum Chordata; class Mammalia; order Artiodactyla; family Phocoenidae; genus Neophocaena; species Neophocaena asiaeorientalis. The sequence goes on along the minus strand of NW_020173953.1, from coordinate 3,284,059 downwards.
GTAGTATTTTTGCATTGAAAAATATTTTCCCATGGAACATATTTACTTTGTATTCATGTTTCCTTAGAAATAACCCTTACTGTTCAACTAAGTATATAACTCATTTAGATTATTTATTTTGCTAAATTGATGCCTCTTTTTTAAAATATGGAATCCCATGGAACCAAATATATACAGACATTTCTAATACTTATAAAGATATGTCCCTCATTAACAATATGTAAATATATGAAGCTTGATGGGCCATCTATTCTCTCTTTCGTTTAATGAAAAGTCAGGAGACTTTCAGCACTGTATGAAGAGGCTCTTCTTGGTGCTATACTCACCCAATAGGTATTCCTATTTTTCTGAGCTCATCAAGAAAGTAGTGTCCTTGATTTGTAGCTCACTATTCCAACTGTTTCTGTCAGTTTCCTCCTTGTATAATTTTATTATTTTTAAATTTATTTTTTTAAAAAAATTATTGGGGTATAGTTGGTTTATGATTTAGTGTTAGTTTCAGGTGTACAGCAAAGTGAATCTGTTATACATATACATATATCTACTCTTTTTTAGATTCTTTTCCCATATAGGCCATTACAGAGTTTTGAGTAGAGTTTCCTGTGCTGTTTACTAGGTCCTTATTAGTTATCTATTTTATATATAGTAGTGTGCCTCCTTGTATAATTTAAATGTGGGAAAACATGTGACTTGATAGCCTTCATTTACTCTATGAAAGAGAGAAAAACCTGAGAATTCACCATAGTTAGCATTCTTGGTTATCCCAGTATTATAGCATATACAAATCAATTTTTAAGATAAACTCTCTTTAAACTCACTTAAAACTTAAAAATTGACTCTAAATTAATGTTCCTACTCCTTTTTCCAACTCTAGTTTGGGATTGGATTTTGTTTTTCATTTATACCTTGATCAGAATTCTATTCCAGAGATGGGTCATTGACTTTTGTGTGGAGTCTTGTTTTCCTTGGATACTAGGCTTCACCTTTGAGTCCTACGTAAAGATATTCACTGATGTCATTTCCAATAAACTCGGTGAATCCCATGGACCTTCATGAGTCTCCAGTGAGTCCCATAGGTATTTCCAACACTGTGCTTAAGAGAAAAATCTTTCCAGTGTAAAGTTTGTTTTCATTTCTTTTAATGATCTTATGAAATTAGGAATGTTAAGAATGCTGAATCACACAGATTCTGAATAAAGGTTTAACTTTTCAATCAATCTCAAAATAAATCTAATTTGCAACCTTACTTGAAAAATCTATTTCAGTTCAAAAATAAGATTAAAAAAAATTATTGACAGTGCTTTTTAAAAGTCTCTATCATTTAGAGAGTCATATGACAATATTTATAGATAAAATGGTATGATTCCTGGGATTTGCTTAAAAATTTCACAGCTGGTAAGAAGGAAAAAGACAGAAGTACAGAGAAAATATGATTGGTCACAAGATGATAATTTATGAAGATGAGTTATGTATATAATGATTCCTTTTACCATATTATTCTTATATTTTACTTAACTGTTTATATAATAAAATTCATTAGAAAATATGACATTGTCACGGGCATGAAGAAGAGAACATAATATCCATGAAATAATGGAGAGATTGTCATTTGAGGAGAAATATTGGCTTATTAAAAAGAATACAGCTTATAGGGAGCTTTAACTGACTGACAAAGATATTTGACTTCTTCATATCCTGTTGACTTTGAGCGAAAGATAGGAAAGAAAAACTAAATTTAGAAAATCACATTGTTATACAGACATATTGCTTCTCCAGTAAAAAAGAAAACAGAGACAGAGAGGAGAGAAAGATAGAAAATGAAAGAAAGAAAGGAAGAAAGAGAGGAAAATAAAGCAAGAGAGAAAGAAGGAAGGAAAGAAAGAAAGAAAGAAAGAAAGAGAGGAAGGAAGAAAGAAAGGAAGAAAAGAAAAAGGGGGAGGGAGGAAGAAAGAGAGATAGAAAGTCTGTAGTAACATGGCTCAGTTAGAGCAGTGTGTATGTATATGTGTATGTGAGTGTGTGTGTGTTTCAAATTCAAAACAATGAAACATTGTGAAACTATACAATGTAATATTTTTGTTTGGTAAAAACAAATTTTTTACAGGTATATTATTTTTGTTTAAATTCACCGATTACTTAATGGACAATAATTTATAAAATTTACAGATGTATTTTAATAAAACAATATTTGTCATGTGTGTTTTGTTTCTGGCCATTATAACTGTTTATTTTATGATTATTACTGAATATGATTTTGTTATATTGAGGAATGATCTGATGCTACTATCAAATATGCTAGTTATACCACTCAAATTTCAAAGGTAAGATGTCATATAGGAATATATTATTTGCTTTATGGTTTATAATTATTACTTTAATATTCATTTTGTTCATTAGCAAACATCTCAAAATTTCCCTTCATAATTTGAGAAGAGTATTGGTAATTGGAGTCATGGTAAAGTTCCAAAAATTGACTTGAGATGAAATATTTATTTATCTCTAAATAACTGAACTTTAAAAATTTTTTTTATTTTTATTTTTTTTTGCGGTACGTGGGCCTCTCAGTGTTGTGGCCTCTCCCGTTGCGGAGCACAGGCTCCGCACGCGCAGGCTCAGCGGCCATGGCTCACAGGCCCAGCCGCTCCACGGCATGTGGGATCTTCCCGGACCGGGGCACGAACCCGTGTCCCCTGCATCGGCAGGCAGACTCTCAACCACTACGCCACCAGGGAAGCCCTAAATAACTGAACTTTTAAAGTTGCCTTTCAGTGACTTCCACTATGAAATATAGATTGTTATCAAAAACATGTTTTTTTTTTATTATTGTTCTCAAATGCTTTTATCTCAAAAATTATGGGTTACTGAATAAATAAAATGCAGTGGACTTCTGCATATGTATTAAAACACACATGACATATTTCACTCATTTTATTAAAAAGCAAACATTGGTCATAATGCTTTTTACTCTTGACAGGAAATCCATTTTTATCATCTTATATTCATTTAAAAGTTAAAAATAAAATGATATAAAGAATACAAACTTGTAGCTTGGTAATATTTCTACTTTTAGTCAGTGAAGCATATGAGTGCTACTCCTTTAACATTATGCATCTTATATCCATCCTTTCCCAGCCATCCCTGTTACAAAACCTTAATTCCAGCTCTTACCATACTATACTATAATTATTGATGTATTATCTAGCTCATCTCCTTACTTTCCACATCTCCCCACACCACCCAGCTTGCACCAAAAACCAAGTTTTTTTTTTTTTTTTTTTTTTTTTTTTTTTTGCGGTACGCGGGCCTCTCGCTGTTGTGGCCCCTCCCGTTGCGGAGCACAGGCTCCGGACGCGCAGGCTCAGTGGCCATGGCTCACGGGCCCAGCCGCTCCGCGGCATGTGGGATCTTCCCAGACCAGGGAACGAACCTGTGTCCCCTGCATCGGCAGGCGGACTCTCAACCACTGCGCCACCAGGGAAGCCCTAAAAACCAAGTATTTTTAAATGTCACTTTTCTTATAGTACTTCCCTGGCCCCAAATTAGAAGATTACTCCATAAATGACAAACTTTTCAATCCCAAATCCCAAGCCTTTCTTTTCTTTTACTTAAACTTCTTCCAGCTTTACTGAGATATGATCAAAATAGAATGTATACATTTAAGGAATACAACATGATGATTTAATGCACATATATACTGTGAAATGATTACCACAATAGGATTAGTTTAACACTTCCATAACCTCATATAATTATCACTTTTGTGTGTGGCGAGACCATTTAAGATTTACCCTTATAGCAACTCTCAAGTATGTGACAATATTGTTAACTATACCCACGTTTTACATTAGATCCCCAGAACTTATTCATCTTATAAGTGGAGGCTTGTACCCTTTGAACAATATTTCCCCATTTTTTTCCAGCCCCCAGTCTCTGGTAACCACCATTCTATTCTGTTTCTCTGAATTCTGCTCTTTTAGATTCCACATATAAGTGAGATTATACAGTATTTATCTTTCTCTGTCCAGACCCTTCTTGCACTGTAATCTGTGTACCTCCCAAATTTAATTAGTCTGTATATAAACTCTGCTCCAGATATACTGACCTACACATGCACATCGAGGATATATGTGGTTAAGTCTTGCCTCAGAGCATTAGCTAAAGTCATTGCCTCTTTCTAGTTTCTGTCTCTCTCTTTGATGTTCAATGAATCTTACACATCCTTCACATCCAGTGTGCCCCACCTTTTCCAGAATTCTTTGATGAATGAACCTAGCCCATGGAAATCTTAAGCTCTTTTAAGTTGCTTTAGAAATAGGAGTCGCTACCTTTCATTTTACATTTCTCTATACTCCCTCATGTGGCTCAATCTATTCCTCACTCTCAGCCCTGCCTCCAGGCTACAATACTCAGAAAATCATAGACACACAAGACACAGATATTTTTAGACCACAGCTAAAGGGCAGGCTTTCTAAGACCATGAGTGGCCATTTATATCTTTCCCTTTTATCATATACTTTGTACAAAGCAAAGTGAAATAACTTTAATATTCCAGGTATTCAATCAAACTTATCGTTTGATTGAATGAATCTTCATTTCACCTGTACTCCTTTCTGTGTGTAACCTAAACTTTAAAGTCTTCCATTCTTTAAATAATGAAATAACTGCTCTATTTTCCATTAAATAAAAATTTCAGACTTCTTGTTTTAGCTCTGACATGGCAAGAGCTTGGAAATTGTCACTCTGGTCTTTACAACAAGATAAAGCTGCACAAACTAAAGATCAATGACTTTTCTAGAATCTAGCAGAAAACTGAGTTTTCAGGACAAACCACTCCTAAAATCTGGAGAAATGGGGGAATCTGTAGTCACAGCTGAGATTTGCTTACCAACAGAAGAAGCCTCTGGAGTCATAAACTCAAATACTCAAACTCTCATTGTGACAAGTTACTAGAGGCTGAGTATGGATTCGTGCAAAAGTGAGAAACTCTAAGGGGCTTTTGTCTTAGAGGGGCCCACACTTTTATGGGCTTTATCTACAGGAACTCTACCAGGTTCACACCGTGAAAATTTGAGAAAGATCCCTTCTTTGCTCTGGCAGTGGGAGAAGAAGAGCAAGTTTTGTGAAAGATACCCAGAGTCTTTCCCATAACTGGAAAGGTCTCAACTCAAGGGGAAGGAGCAGAGCCTTGTCTCCGAGCCCTGGGAAAAGGGCATCCCTCTCACTCAACTCCCCTGTAGTTTTCCTGTCTCACAAAAGGGAAGGCTGAGAGATTAAGCTTTAGCTTAATTTCCTGCCTTCCAAATCTCATGCAAAATATTTCTTTCCACCCTAACTAACCTATAACTATATAGGAAGGTGATTTTCTGAAAACTCATCTCAATTTAGCTTAATTTTCAAAATACAATCTGACAAAAGATGTATGTTTCATCAAAAAGGCAGTGTTAAGGAGCTGAATTATGTCTCCTAAAAAGAAATCATAAAGTTCTAACCTGTGAATGTGAGCTTATTTGGAAAGAGGGTCTTCACAGATGTAATCAGGTTAAGATGAGTTTATACCAGATTAGGATGGGCCTCAGATCTAATTTCTGGTGTTCTTATAAGAAGACAGAGATTTAGACACACACACACACACACACACACACACACACACACACACGAACACCCACACACACAAGACGGGATGAAGGCCCTGTGATGATTGAGGCAGAGATTGGAATGATGTAGCAGCAAGACAAGAGATGCTAAGAATTACCAGGGACCACCAGAGGCTAGGAAGAGGCAAAGAATAATTTTTCTTCAGAGCCTTCATAGGGAGTATGGCCCTGTAAATATCTTGATTTTAGACTTCCAGCTTTTAGAACTATGAGAACTTAAATTTCCCCTGTTTTGGGGAAAAAAATACCAATGAGTGGTTATTTTTTACAGCAGTCCTAGGAAACTAATACCAGAAGTATTATCTCAATTGTGACTTGAATATCCTTCTATGGAGTTTGTCTTTACAAATTAGAGTCACTGAAATGTAGTTTTTATTCTGAATAATTTGTCTTCCATTTTTGGATTAGTTTCAACCATTCATGGTTATTTAATACTTGGTACCCTGATTTATTGAAAGCGAAGCGAAAAAGAGATAGAAAATATGATATTTAAAATAGACAAAAATTGAGTGTAAGAAAACATGAAGAAGATATTGTCTGGTAATGACAAAGATCTCAGGAAATACCAGAAATGATCTATCTATTGTGAAGGAGGCTGATATTTTAACTGTAGGAATATATGTAATTTAAGTTATGACAAAAGGAAAATAAAAATATTTCAAAGGAAAAATAAAACATTTCATGCATCTTTGAAACTCCCCTTCATAAGAAAGTTATGACTTAATAGTACTGTTTTTCACCAAAGATGGATTTTCAAAGAGAATGACACTTGTGTGTTGTGGTTGACCACACCCACATGGAGGGAGTACAAAAGTCTGGGGGCAGCAGGTGATATTCACTCTCAAGAAAGTCATCTTCAACATCCAACCTAATCCTCGAGCCCTGTCACAATGAGCTACTACTACGGCAACTAGTATGGTGGCTTTGGTTATGGCCTTGGTGGTTTTGGTGGCCTGGGTTACGGCTATGGTTCCAGCTATGGTCGTGGAGGCTATGGTGGTTATGGCTGTGGCTACTTCTGTCCTTCTTTCTATGGAAGATACCGGTCATCTGGATTTTACTGAAAGCATTCTACATCTACAATGGTCTGTTTCCCCCATCCAGAATCCATCACACAGGCTGCCTATCTTCACTCCTGCTATGTTACTGACATGAAGCTTTCTCCTTCATCCCTCCTGTGATATTTCTGGAAGTATTTTCCAATAAAATTTGGTCCAACATTCAGGACCTTGTTTCATTATTTTTGCCTACCTAAATGTGCTATTTATTCATAAGTTTTGCATATTTGATTAATATATTTGGTTGAAACTTATTTTTTCCATATAATTATTTACTTCCTTAGAACTGATCTTATTAAATTTTAGCCTGTAACTTCTACATCTCATGTGATATCTTGCTCATATATTGTTCTTTTTTAGATTTGACATCCTATAAAAACAAAATATTTAGGCATAAACTAATTCTTATGAATATAATAACACTTCCTTTGTAAAGTTATTAGTTTAATATAACTACTTTATTCTCAGTATATCAGGGAAAGAATATTTTTAAACCTATATGCTCTTTAGAAACTGTTATGTTTATGAGCTTGTAAGGAAGAGCTGTCTGTACCTCTTTGCTCGGTTTTTGTTCAATGTGCCCTCTACTAGGAGCCTCCTCAGAAAACAATGACAGGGATACATGTTGTTTGAATCGTTTCCCCCTCCCCATCCTCTGCTGGCAAACACATACACACTGCCCACTCCAGCCTCTGCTGGCAAACACATACACACTGCCCACTCCAGCAGCTTCAATCTTTTTTTTTTTTTTTAAGTATGCCTTGTGTTTTTTTTTTTTTAATATATATTTATTTATTAATTTTTGGCTACGTTGGTTGGGTCTTCGTTGCTGCACGCGGACTTTCTCCAGTTGCAGCAAGCGGAGCTACTCTTTGTTTCTGTGTGCAGGCTTTTCATTGCGGTGGCTTCTCTTGTTGCGGAGTATGGGCTCTAAGCGTGTGGGCTTCAGTAGTTGTGGCACATGGGCTTCGTTGCTCCACAGCATGTGGGATCTTCCCAGACCAGGGCTCGAACCGGTGTTCCCTGCCTTGGCAGGCGGATTCTTAACTACTGTGCCACCAGGAAAGTCCCAGCAGCTTCAATTTTTATAAAAAATTGGAAAACCTGGGTTTTCTTTTTCTATGTTCAGACTTTCCTTATTATTTTAACATTTTAATATGTAACTTTTCAGGTTTTACCTTACTTTTTTCATAAGTTAAAAAAAAATGAGGCTTGAATCAATGTTTCTATAATTTTTCCAACTCAGATTGAGTAATATTTGTTCCTCATTTAAGTCTTGAGAGGGATTTTATTGCAGGTTAATTTTTTGGGGGCGGTGGCTTCCTTCAAACCTGAGACTGTTATGGATTTTTATTTCATATTCTCATAATTAGGGTCTTAAGATCCCTAACTTTCATCTTTAAATTATACATGTTGGGACTCCCAATATAACTCTCATTTAATTAGGTAAGTTGCAAAAGTTTTCATGGATCTCCAGTGATTCTTACTAATACTTCAGTAATGTGTTAATAAACTAATAGTTGTGCTGACTTTTTTGTGATTTAGTGAATGGAGAAATGATTTGGAGGATGAGTTTCATTGATTCAAGCTAGAAATCAGAAACTTCAATTCAGTTATTAGCAGTTACCTACATAGCACTAAATCCAACCTGACAGGACATTTTAAATAATGGGGCTTAAATTCCAGGAAATAAATAATAATTAAAAAAATCACACACCCAATACCTTTTTTTAAAGAAAGAATCTTTATATCTATCAGGTATATACTGAAATATTTATGGACCTAAAAAGCAGGGCATCTCAAAATGATGCAACAGTGAAGGAAGCATGTGAGGCTATGTTTGAAATACAATTGACCCTGACTTGGTAATTCATTAAAATGAATGAATGATTGGTGGGAGTTTTTTATATTGTATTACTGTATTTCTGTATTTAATTTTTTTTTCCATAACCATATTTTCAGAAACAAATGTTTTATTTTGTGAGAAGGACTCTAGGACTTAAGGAATGTGGAGAGATGTATTGAATAGAACCTTACTTTGCGTACCCCCTGCCAAAATGGTATTTTAAACAAATTAGAGAAGGGCAGAGTTGAAGAAGAGAACAGCACGTGCATTGTCATGGGGAGGGAGAAGAAAAATATGTTCCATAAGATAAAGAAGGAATTGGAGCTTTAGGGTCATTGTTGGATTATTAGAGTGAATATAGTATATGGACATCTTTAAATAATGAAAGTGGTTTTCATTTCATACTGCCATAAATTTAAAAAAACAGTGTCACAGAAAAAAAATGTTTAAAAGAAAATAATTGAAATGCAGATAAAATACTGTAATCTTGGCACATGCCCAAGAAGTTCCAGCTCAAACACTGTGCCCCTATATGGGGTCTGGACTAGAAATGAAAGCAGTTTGAGGAGATTTATTTCAAGAATGTCATGCAGAATACAGTAAACAGGAAATCAAATTCTAGAGAGACAAAGGGGATTCCTAAGGTGATAAAGACAGTTCCCTTAACGCTGATTATCAGATGAAAGAGCAGTAAGTATGGATTTGAACTGTGCAGAAGCTGCTGAAAAATGGCAGAAGTGGTGGTAGTAGCCAAATTTGATTATGTGGCCCAACAAGAACAAGAGCTGGACATCAAGAAGAATGAGAGACTGTGGCTTCTGGATGATTCTAAGTCCTGGTGGCGAGTTCAAAATTCCATGGATAAAATGGGTTTTGTGCCTTCTAACTACGTGGAAAGGAAAAACAGTGCTCGGAAAGCATCGATTGTAAAAAACCTAAAGGATACGTTAGGCATTGGAAGAGTGAAAAGAAAACCTCGTGTGCCAGATTCTGCATCTCCTGCTGATGATAGCTTTTTTGACCCAGGGGAATGTCTGTATGACCTCAACGTGCCTGCTTATGTAAAATTTAATGACATGGCAGAGAGAGAGGATGAATTGTCATTGATAAAATGGACAAAGATGATCGTCATGGAGAAATGCAGTGATGGGTGGTGGTGGGGTAGCTATAATGGACATGTTGGATGGTTCCCTTCAAACTACATGACTGAGGAAGGCGACAGTCCTTTGGGTGACCATGTGGGTTCTTTGTCAGAGAAATTAGCAGCAGTTGTCAGTAACCTAAATACTGGGCAAGTGTTACATCTGGTACAGGCTCATTACCCATTCAGCTCATCCAATGATGAAGAACTTAATTTTGAGAAAGGTGATATAATGGATGTTATTGAAAAACTTGAAAATTACCCTGAGTGGTGGAAATGCAGGAAGATCAATGGAATGGTTGTTCTGGTGCTGAAAAACTATGTTACCATTAGGCAGAATAATCCATTAACCTCAGGTTTGGAACCATCGCCTCCACAGTGTGATTACATTAGGCTTTCACTCACTGGAAAGTTTGCTGGCAATCCATGGTATTATGGGAAAGTCACCAGGCATCAAGCAGAAATGGCATTAAATGAAAGAGGGCATGAAGTTGATTTCCTCATTCATGATAGTGAATCTTCGCCAAATGATTTTTCAGTATCACTAAAAGCACAAGGGAAAAACAAGCATTTTTAAAGTCCAACTAAAAGAGACAGTCTACTGCATTGGGCTGCATAAATTCAGCACCATGGAGGAACTTGTAGAACATTATAAAAAGGCACCAATTTTTACAAGTGAACAAGTAGAAAAATTATATCTGATCAAGCATTTATCATGATACTGCTGACCAGAAGTGACTTCTATACAGTTGTAATTCGTCATGTAATTGAAGACTGAGAAAATATCAGTCCAATCACGCTTGATTGGAAATTGCTGTTTCTAACTCTATATGAAAATTGACTATAATACATAAGTATTTTTATTATAACTCAGTCCATACATATACACTACAGATGCCAAACATCTGCATAGAGCAATTCCTTATCCTTGGTCTTCTGTTTTATTGTTTTTTTGCTCTTTTTCTCTTTGCTTCTAATATTAAGGTTTTATATTTTGAAAAAAATTATGCAGATTGAAAGTCTTTATATGGAAGAATTTCTTTATTGCCTTTCTTTTATTTCCTTGTAAGGGCACCACCTTAGTTACTTCTGCAATTGTTCTCTTCATATAAAATTATTATATCAATTATATCAATATATGGCATATGCTAAAATAAATTTCTTGGATAGTTGTTAAAAAAAAAAGAATGTCATGCATACTGATCATATGAATGATGATAAAGAAGAAGAATGTGAGTTGTGTTCACATTTTCAGGACTCGAGGCCGAATAAAGTTCCTGCTCATGATCTTATGAGCAGAGAAATAGACATATGTGTGAGTAAAAGACAAGAAGGTTTGACCTCAGAATATTTGCATCTACACTGCCACTTTGATTGCCAAATGAAGATACCTTGTTGACAGAATATTATGGTTGATGTTTTCATCATGTAACTTCCACTTATAAATTATTTGTAATTATGAAGAAATGCCTCAAAATTTACTTTCTGCACAGCAGATAATTGCATCTTAAATACAGAGTAAAGGAATCAAAGTGACTTTCCAAAGTTGGTCTTGGCACCAAAATATTTATTTTTTTAGAGTTTTCTTTTTATTGTTATAATTAGGTTGCATTCATGTGTTCTCATTCTCAGGTATTTACAAATATATTTCCCCTCCAAATGGCTGTTGACTGACTAGAATTCCAAGGAAATGGATTTTGTCATAATTATTTGGTACTGAGAAATTTGGGGCCTGATACTGTTTATTTATTTAATTTTTAATAAAGTTAAAGGAGAATAGCACATTACATTTAAACAAGGAAAAATAATAACTATGTCTTATAAGTTTCATATTTGTCTCTAAAATCTGCACAAATACTACTGATATTTAATAATATACCTTACGTTCATCCTTTCTAGTGCATTTTTCTTATTTCATACTATGACGGGATATTGTAAGAGCTTCTCAAGTGGTCCTCTTGCTTTCAAGAATTCACCATACAATCCACATTTCAGAGAAAATATATATTCCTAAAACATCACTTCTCTGAACTCATAGCCTGTAACAAAACTATAGAATATAATGTATGGCCCACCCTGCAGGTAAGTTAAAATGCTTCCCAACCATCAATTATTCTTTATTTAAACTCTGTGCTCCAACCACAATGCTTTGCTCATTGAGGACACACCTTGCTTACCTTTGTAGCTGATCATAAGCTAAAACCAGTTTCTGTGTTGGAAACTCCTCTTCTCACTTTGTAAAATTCTTATACACATCCTCTAGATGCAGCTCATTATACATTTCTACAGAATTCTTACTTGCAAGACATTGCAGCCACCATAATAGTTAATTCCTCTAAATTACCCTTGAAATCAGTGTAACTGTCCATCATTTTACCCCTCCATTATACTACTTTATGGTATTTATAAGAAAAAACACATATGTCTTCATTCACATACACCAAATAACACACACATACATACAACATAAAGAGACAAGCACACAAGCACACATACAATTGAGAATACAATTAAGTTGTGGGATTTAAAGTAAATGGAGTCATCATTTATATATTTATCATCTATCATCTCTCTTCCCAAAGGCTTATCATTGTTTCTTTCTCATAATATAATGTAAATATGAATATTTTATTGAGTATATTTGTTTTAATTGATTTTTTTTTACAATTTGAAGTATATAAATATAAATATTTATATCCCTTCATATAAATACTTCTCTATTTACAAAAAACTCATACAATATGAATTTGCATTTCAGGAAAAAAGAAATTAAAAAAATCAGCAAATACGTATGTTGTTTCCTTTTACAGGTATTGTGTTAGGTGTCAGCTTCATGCCTTCGAAGTGCTTTTAGCCCAGTTCCAGTAACCAGTCAAAAAATGAAAAATTTTGTAAGAGGCAGTGTCAACTTAAAAGAGTAGATGTATGTTTGTAGGTGTTTTTGGACTAGAATTGTTGAAGAAAGCTATGAGGAGAAGGAGTTATTTTAGAGTGAGAAAGGATGTCTGATACAAAGCTTAGAGTGAGAAAGGCAACTGAAGTTTCAAGAAAAAATTGGAGAGGGCTCACCTAGGTAGAGTGGAGGTTTATTGTCACTTGTAGTGCCAAGAAACTGGAGGAAGTAGGCTTAGATTATTTTATGAAAAGACTTGAATGTTATCTTTACACGTATGAAGGTGCTTAGAAGGTTATCATACAAATATGCAACAAGAAAGAAAAGCCACATACTTGTGCATATTTCCTTTCTAAAAATATGTGTTCTCAATCATTTATGGATTATTTAATAATTTTACCCTAGTTTATTTCATCATAAATAATAAGGAACAATCATCATTGAAGAGAACCTTATCTGAGGCAAAATGGAGATATCATTGACAAAGATCAAAATCTCAAATTATCTAAAATAAGGGAGCCTGATCATTATGATGTAGGTATAGAAATATGTAAAAACATAAACTTTGAAGACATGAAAATAATTATTAACACAAAGCCTGTTTCTGAAGAATGCAAATTCAGTTCAATTCAAAGAAAAAACATATTTGTGCATCTCTGGAACTACCCTTCTTAAAGAAAGGTATGGCTTAATAGTACTGTGTTTCACCAAAGATGGATTTTCAGAGAGAATGACACTTGTGTGTTGTGGTTTACCACACCCACGCGGAGGGAGTATAAAAGGCGGGGTGCAGCTGGTGATATTCATTCTCAGGAAAGTCACCTTCAACATCCAACCAAAGCTTCAACCCCTGACACAATGAGCTACCACTGCAGCAACTACTCTGGGGACCTTGGCTATGGCTTTGGTGGTTTTGGAGGCCTGGGCTATTATGGTCTTGGAGGGTATGGTGGTTATGGCTGTGGCTACTTCGATCCTACTTTCTATAGAAGATACTGGTTCTCTGGATTTTTTGGAAATTTTTTTTTCTGTTACTCACTCATTATTTTTAAATATACTTTTTTCTTTTTTTTTTGCGGTATGTGGGCCTTTCACTGTTGTGGCCTCTCCCATTCCAGAGCACAGGCTCCGGCCGCGCAGGCTCAGCGGCCATGGCTCGTGGGCCCAGCCGCTCCGCGGCATGTGGGATCTTCCCAGACTGGGGCACGAACCCGTGTCCCCTGCATCGGCAGGCGAACTCTCAACCACTGCGCCACCAGGGAAGCCCTTTGAATAATTTTTAAATAAATTAGTTGTTTTGTTTCCTTCAAAACAAGCAGTGAAATTTTTGAGAGGCTATTGAAGATATTGCAATAAAGATTGACATTTTGAATCAATGGAGACATATGAATCTAAACCAGAGTTTCATCACTCATGCTGGACGTTCTCATTCCTGCAACATTACTGACATGTAGCTTCTTTCATAATCTATTTTGTGATAATTCTGGGCATAGTTTCTAATAAATATTTTTCACAAGCATAAAAACTTGGGTTTATTTTCTTTCATTCATTTTGACATAATTGATTTTCAAGCTTTGTAATAATAATGTTTTTTCATCAAATTTTTTTTCCAAGTGGAATTATTTACTTCCTACTATGTTCCCTTATACATGACACTCACTGATGTTTAAGATTATAACTCCTTCCAGTGATACATGTTTTGCTTAGTTCATGTTTCCATTTGATTGGAAATTCCACAGAACTAAATAGTTTTAGACCTTCTGAATTCCAATGAAGATACTTTTCCTCTACAAAATTCAGCAGTCCATGGAACACCTGTTTTATTTTCAATATTGTTATATGCATTACTAAGAATCTTCAGTGCTGCAACATGTGGGATGCCTTTCTTGGTGACATCAGATTTTGTTGAATTACTAAGCGGTACAAAAAACAGGTAGCTGTGAACAATTGCTGTGTCTTCAGGATACTTTGATGCAATGTGTCTTCTTAGAAGCCAAAGGCATTATGATGTATTGATTAAACCCCATCACCTCTAAGTCAGATTAATTCTCTTAGTGACTTTCAGCTGTTCAATTGCTATTTCCTCCTTATCTAAAACTTGACAGGAATTACTTCTGAGATCTTGTCCTTGGTTTTTGGCTTCATCCGTGAGAGGGTCCGTGAACTTCTGCTTCATGTTTGTCTTCCTCAGGTCTCTCTTCTTATCTCTCGATCTCACACAATGTTCCTCCTGACCTACCATTCACTCGATTGTGAGCCTATTGTGTTTTCATGTCATAATCTATTCTCACAATAATTCAGCGATGAATTCAAGAAAGAAGCGTGTCAGTAGTCATTCCTTTTGATAACTTAGAGAAATTATGCATGATTACAGGAATGATACTCACCAATTCCACAGAGAATTGAAGTTTTTCACCCAATTCAGTAGCAAGTATTTATGCAGCACTGCAGCAGAATCTAAAAAGTGACCCTACTAATGAAAGCCTGTTTTACCAGGAAATAAGAAAGATCAAAGTACAACTGTAATTGGTTCCGTTATTTTAATTTGTCCTTATGTTCTGTATATTATGTTTCCATGTTCCATATATGTTATATACACACATACCTTTAGATAAAATGGTATGATGTCTGGATTTTTTTCAGAATTATAAAAACAGGGCATTAGTATAGGTATAAATGAAAGATAATTGACAATAAATTGATTATAGCTGAGGATGAATGACATTTATGGGTTTATTACATAATCCATGTTTGTACTTTTCCATGAAAAGTATACGAAAACTGTACCCCAATTAAAATTTCTATCATGGAAAAATATGCGATACAGGACTTAAAGAACCTGGATAGATAGATCACACCAAACTAAGTAATCAGAGGAGAATATAGTTTATCTGAACCTTACAAAATTGTTGAGACATGAACTAGTTGATCAAAGGCATAACAAATGACACAACAGCTGATGCTTTCTGAATATGAAATGGGTATGTTATATTTAAAAATTCTTTAATTTAAAATAAAAAAGCAAACTAAATTTCAACATTTGATATTGGATAATTAGGCTGAATATAGCATTTGGAAAGCTTCAACTTGATACGTAAGTTTTCCTTAATTAGGTATATTTGAAGATTTCTAGAAGTGTAGTTTAGTAACTGAAATGCAAAGAAATGGGTTTTAATGGTACAAAAATTATTTATGAATAAACTTAACCAAGAAGGTGAAAGACAAAGGCATATACTGAAAACTACAAAACACTGATGAAAGAAATTAAAGGAGACACAAAAAAATGGGTTGATATCTTGTGTTAATGGATTGGAAAAAGTAATACTGTTAAAATATCCATACTACCCAACGTGATATACAGATTAAATGCAATGCTTATCAAAAACCAATGTCGTTTTTACAGAAATAGAAAAAAAAAGACCAAAAACTTGTGCAATTCATGTGGAAGCACAAAAGACCACACAAATATCTAAATTATTCTGGGCTTTACAACCAATTAATCCTGACATCAAATAATTATTCCTAAAATGTCATATCTTTGTGGCAGTACCCAGGATATAACCATAGAATGATTGTCTCTCCATAATCAGCAGGGAATCTGCAAAGATCCTCATGGATCTGGAAACAACGTACTTCTTAATCTGCAGTTATTCTTCGCAGAAGTTTTCTGTCCTGTCTACATGCACATCTTGCTTAGTGTTCCTCCTCAGCATTTGTTAAAAGCATGGCCTCTTGAGGAAGTCTCCTCTTCTCTTCCCTATTGAATTCTTATAATTTATTTTTGATTCAGCCTAATTTAAACCTTCTCCAGAATTTCTTTTACAGGACAATCCAGCCCATTATAGATTTTCTTTCTCTAAAAAAACTTAAATAATTTTAACTTCCTTTAATTTTCTACTTCCATATATTTAGCTTTGTACCTGCATACAACACATACACATGTAGAATACACACACACACACACACACACACACACACACACACACACACACAAGCACCCCTTGGGTCTATAATGAAAGGGTAAGCTTTCTAGGATCATGAAGTAATCATTTATTTTTTCTCACTTATCATCTTCCTGTCTAAAAGTATGATAAATTACCTTTTATATGATAGGGACTCAGTAATACAAAAAGAGAGCAATTCAATAGATGACTGTGGTCTGGAATATTAAAAGAGACTATAAGGAGAATATATTCCACAGGTGTAGGAAGTGTAGGAACATTTAGTTGAAAGGTGTAAGAACAAGCTTCGACTATAGATACAAATTGCAGTTTTAGAAACAATAGGATAATCCTTCTATATAGGATGGATGCTTCATGACAGGTAGCGTGAGAAGAAAGTTAGGCTTGAATATAATCTAATAGAATTTGACCAACACAATATGCAGGAAGTTAGAATGTTGTTTTGCAGAAAAGGCAAACAGAAGGATGGTCAAATATTGAATAAATTCTCTCTCTTGTTTTAAAATTATATAATTATGCATGGTAGTTTTATGTTATGCTAGTTTATTCAATTTTTAAAAGAAAGAAAACATGATATTTGGTACAAATTGAAACTCTGTTGTAGGCAAAGTGAAGGAAATATCTTTTGACAAATCCAAACTCTCAGAAAACGACAGAAATGAGCTGCCTGATGCAAGGGATTTGATGATTACATTTTAAATGTAGAAATAGGTGTAGTCTTTAGCTTTGAACATAAAACCCGTTCTTCTATATAAAGACTGGTTCTTAGACACACTATTTAAATAAATTCAAAGGAAAAATTGACTTCATCCATGTTTAAAACTACCCTTAGTAATAAAGTTATGTCCAAGTGGTATTATTTTTTAATCAGATATTCATTTTCAAAGACAACGAAGCTTACGTTGTGGCTTGCCACATGTTTCACTGAGAATGCCAAAATGAACTGGTTTCTTTCCAGTCTTCATTCTCAGGACATTTATTTCACCATCAAACCAAATCTTCGACCCCTGATATGATGAGTTACTATGGAAACACCTACAGTGGCCTTATTTAGTGTTGGTGGCCTGTTTCATGTCTCTAGCTCCAGCAATGGATTTGAAGGCTATAGTGGTTCTGGCTGTACTACTACTACTACCTTTCCTCTATTGATGGAAATTACTGGTCCTTTGGGTTCTACTTTTTCTGTAGAACTTGCTGATCTCTTAGGCCCTTAGAAGCTACACACAGTCATGTGTTACCTCTACTTGCATGTTCTTATGTATCATAAACCTCATATTTGATTTATCTTCTTTGGCTTGTAGCTATTTATTTGGCATCCAGTGGCGAAACAAACAAACAAAAATAAACAGAACAAAACAAAACAAACAAACAAAAAAACAAATCTGGGCACTGATTAAAGGTAGTAAGAAAGATTTTATTCACTACTACTGGGGTAGGGGAAAAAGTTTCATAGAACCGAGCTGAATTCCAATCTATGCAGAAATGACAGGGTGCTTTAGAAAGCAAATGAGGGAATAGGGTAGAGGAATGAACATGGCCTTGAGCAGAGTCAGAGCAGTTAAAAATTACAAAAAAACAGGAAGAGAAGTTCACTAATGTGATTAGGCCATCTGGGTTTGTTCATTGGGTTATATGAAGGAAAAACAACTTTTCAAATCTTCATGGCAAGAGGTAGTTCTGCAAATTGTATCAGGGCACCTAGTGAAGTTAAGCCCTTACCCTCTTATAGGACTAGAGGCAATGGAAAACCTTGGAGGTTTCCATTGCAAAGAGATGACTCCCAGGTCCAGGAGGAGACAGTCCTGGGTTGTGGAAGATACATCTAAAAGGGACAGAGAAGGGATTTACAGTCACAACTTGTTAAAGTAAATGCTTCTAAGAAAAGGGTGGTCAGGGGCCTATGATCAGCTTTTGGCTGGAACAACCAACTTCTTTGGGCACTGCTGAGTTTGGGAAGGCTGAGAGTTGCAGTTCTAAGTCAAGTCTAAGGCTTAGCTCTGAAGGGAGCTCAGAGGAACCTGGATAAATTTTGGTCAAGAAATTAATCTTTGTCACATGCAAGCCTAATGATGAAGAATGTGTACTCTTGAATAAATGCTAGTACAAATTGTGTTAACAGGATCTCACACCTCATACACCTTCATGGATTGCGCTATTGGGAAAATGTTCTACCATGCTATCATTGTCAAACTGTTCTTAAACACAGGTGTCTCCTGTGTGAATTTTCTGCTGATTAATAAAAAAAAATGTCCTTAGCTCACATAGCAAAAAAAATGCTCCATTTTTATTAGTCTTCTAGGTAAAATTCTTGCATATAATAATTTTTCAATTACAATACCATTTAAAAAGTTTTTATTATTTGATTCCCATTTTATATAGTATTTTTATTAGTATTGACCTCTAGAACTACTTGGTCTAAATAATTAAAGGTAAAATTTAGTGGAAAAAATGTATTTTGTCTTATATATACATTCCTTGAGTGTCTCCGTACTTTCTTTATTACTATTTTCTCTCTTTTAAATGA
This sequence comes from Neophocaena asiaeorientalis asiaeorientalis, assembly GCF_003031525.2. Taxonomy (NCBI): domain Eukaryota; kingdom Metazoa; phylum Chordata; class Mammalia; order Artiodactyla; family Phocoenidae; genus Neophocaena; species Neophocaena asiaeorientalis. Next base: position 3,264,981 of record NW_020173953.1, on the reverse strand, counting down.
CTTTTCTTCTTCTCAGTGTCTATACTTCTCAAAACAGGTCAACGTCTCCTCCCTCAATGGACTCTAATTATTATTTTTTTGCAGTATGCGGGCCTCTCAGTGTTGTGACCTCTCCCGTTGCGTAGCACAGGCTCCGGATGCGCAGGCTCAGCGGCCATGGCTCACGGGCCTAGCTGCTCAGCAGCATGTGGGATCTTCCCGGACTGGGGCACGAACCAGTGTCCCCTGCATCGGCAGGCAAACTCTCAACCACTGCGCCACCAGGGAAGCCCTAAGTATTTTCTTTGTTATAAGTTATACCTTCCTCTACACTTGAGTATATTTTTATCTATGCTTATATCATTAAACATATACATACTGACATCTATTAAAACAAATTTTATTCTTCATTTATCTATCCATTTGGAATGAAACATGTTGAGGCAGGACCATCATTCTGTTATTTTTGTATTCCATTCAATTTATTGGACACTTTACGTTTTTTCTACTGCATTCTAACAACAATGGTAACTACTGGGACTCCTAAGATGAGCAAGCTAAAATCCATTATTTCAAGAAAGTTTAAATATTATGCAATTTTGAGGAGAGAAAATACATAACAGAAAAGTCTGTTTTAATGCAATAATTTTTAACCTTAACGTTGGATGAAAACTCTTCACATATATGTATAACTGAATCACTGTGCTGTACACCTGAAACTAACACAATATTATAAATCAACTATACTTCAATAAAAAAAAAGATATATGCATTAAAAAAAAGAAGATGTGAGGCCTCAGTTAAGTACTGAAAAATGTATTTCATCTTTGGCAAATAAGAAGGTTGAAAGAAACAAGACGTGCTTATTAACATGAGACATGTTGTCCAGACAGGCATAAGTCATGCAAATTATTATGTATAATTATGGTATAGTATAACTTTCTTCATCAATAAGTACACCATAAAATTTGTAATCCTTTGGATCATATTATAAAGCTTTCCACAATCTGACACCAAGGTACCATCAAAGCATAGGTTCTATAATGGTTAAAGACTGTAATTTTTATAAAAAGAGACAGTAAGCATGCACAAAATTTTCCTATATGCATTAATCAGGGAACCAACAGAATGGCAAAACTGGTTCAAAAGAATTTGTGAAAAACCAAGATATTCATTAGCAGTGAACAAAAGAAATACTGAGATAGCTAAGTTAGATTAAAAAAATGATTAATTTGCAAGTGGGCAATAAACAGTAATCTTCGTAGTTCTCTACGCTCATGAAAACAGCCTCATCACACTTCCTCAGTTTTATAGTTGGAAAATGCTGGGCCCTAATCCATTATTCAAATAAAGTTTTATTCCACTAAAGAGTCAGATGACCTTCAGGTGAGTTATTTGGAAAATATCCTGTGATATACAGGACACCTAGTTTCAGTTCTGGCATGTAAAGAGCTTGGAAGTCTTCAGACAAACTGAGACTCAATTAATTTTCTTAGATTCTTCAGAGAACTAAAGTTACTGGGAAAACTACCACCTCAAAACTAGAAAAACGTGTACCTTCAGAAAAACACAGCTACCAAAATCTGCTTACATGGAGCAGAAGTTGAGCAAGTCATAAAATGATGGGAACAGTTAAATGGTGATATTTTTGTGAATTTCTATACAAACATAAATGAGAAACTGCTGGGGGAACAGTGTATGGAAGTCCTCATACTTTTTTTGGGTTTCCCTCCAAGAACCTCACCAGGTTTTCACTGTGAAAAACGAAAAGAACTCTTTTTGATTCTGGAAGGGAGAGGGAAGAGTAACCATAGTAATATACGCCCAGAGTCTTCTGGATAAAAAAGGCCTAATCTCCAGGAGAAAAATAAACAAAAACACAAAACGAAAAACTTTGCCAGAGTGCAATTCTGAAACTTTACCCCAGATGAGGGAAAGAGATTCTCATAACTACAGCTTCCTCCAACCTTCTTGCCTTACCTAAAGTAGAGTGAGGAGAATAAATAACAAGAAATAGATGAAGGAAATAGATCTAATTCCAAGGATGCAGCAGTCAAGGAAGAGAGTAAGGAGAAGTGGGAGGGAAACTATATATGTGAAGAAAAATTTAAGAAGGTCATACCACTAAGACCAGTCCCTGTAAAAAAAAAAATGATACTTAATCAGAAGATTGTAGAATGATCCTTTTCCCCACATCTTATCACCAAACTATTATTGGGTTGACCAAAAAGGTTTGTTCGGGTTTTTCTGTAAGATGTTACAGAAAACAAACAAAACTTTTGGCCAATGCAATACATTGAAGGGCTTCAGTGTAATAAATTAAAATGGATTCAAACTGAAAGGGGTGTAATACACAGATTCTCTCTGAGGAGAGGTACATAGGGAAAACCAAGGTCTAGAAGGATGACAGCACTTTTAATGTGAATGATATAAACGCACCAATGAAAAGACAAAGATTGTCAACACAGATTAAAAGCAAACAAAAAAATAAAAAACACCACCCAAAACTCAACTATATGTTATCTGCAAAGAAAAACCCACTTTCAGTATCAAGACTCAGATATAGTAAAAGTATGGAGAAAATACACTATGCAAACACAAATCTAAAGAATATTGGGGTTCCTGTATTAATTTCAGGCAAAAATACTTCAGAACAAGGAAAATGATCAAGAACAAAGAAGGCATAATTCTAAACTGTATGCACTTAACAAAAGAATGTGAAAATATATGAGGCAAAAACCAATAAAACTTAAAAGGGAAATAGACAAATTAAGTAATGTAGCTGAGAACTTAACACCCTTCTGTCAATAACTGATAGATAAATCAAACAAAAAAAATTCAATAAGGATATAAATGACATATGTTCATATATTTTCATAATCAGTTTGATACAATTCATATTCACAAAATATTCCATCCATTAAAAGCAGAATACATATTCTTTTAAAGCTTGCTAGGTGCATTCATCAAGATAGACCATATTCTGGGACATTAAACACACTTTAATACATTTAAAAGATAGAAATCATGAAAAAAATATGTTCTTAGACCACAAAGGAATTAAACTAAAAATCAATAACAGAAAGATAGCTGGAAAATCCCACATGTTTGGAAAGTAAACAGCATACTTCTAAATACACATAAATTAAAAATATGTCTCAAGAGAAGTTGAAAAGATATTTTAAACTTAATGAAAATGAAAATGCAACTTATTAAAAGGTGCAAAATCAGCAAAAGCAGTACTTAGAGGGAAATTTATAGCATTAAATGTATATGACAGAGGACAAGAAAGGTCTAAATCAATAACCTTACTTCTACCTTAGGAAACTAGGGAAAGAAGAGCATTTTAAGGCCAAAGTAAGCAAAAGAAAATATAGAGCAGAAAACATTAGAGCAGAAATCAATAAACTTGAAGATGGAGATCAACAAATCCAAAAGCTAAGTTTTTGAAAAGTTCAATAATTAATAGATTTCTAGCCAAGACAAAAAAAGATAAGACACACATTGCTAATGTTAGAAATGAAATAGGGGTCATGACCACAGATCCAATGGATATTAAAATGATAATAAGGGTTCTACAAACAATTCTACACCCATAAATTTAGATAAAATGGACAAATTACTTTAAGACACAAACTATCAAAACTCACACGAGGAGAAATAGATAATTAAATGGCCCTATATCTATTAAATTAATTAAAGCAATAATTAAAAACCTTCCAAAAGAGTAAACACCTGGCCCAGTGCTTTTCCAGTTTCACTAGGGTATTCTAACAAACATGTAAGGAAAAAATATTACAAATTCTCCACAATCACTTCCAGAAAATAGTATCTGAGAAAGCATTTACAAACTCATTCTGCTGGGACATTATCCTAATATCAAAATCAGAGAAGAATATTAGCAGAAAAGAAAATTATAAAATAATGTCTCATGGAATTTGTTGCAAGAATCCTCAGGCAAATCTAATCTAACAATTTATTTTAAAAAAATGAATGAGGTAGAATTCATTCTAAGTATGTAAGGCTGGTTTAACATTCGAAAATCTGTTTATGTAGTCCACCATATCAATGAACTGTTAACCAAAATTTCAGAAAAAAAGACTTGATTGAAATAAAGAGACATTTGTTTTGGGTTTGTTAAGACTGCAGCCCGGTAACATAGGTTCAAGAAGCACTTGAATTGTGGTTCACTGGACTACAAAATAGAGGAAGTTTATAAGGGCAAAGGCTGCAAGGCTCCAGTTACATGTTATTTGTCCAGAATTATGATTGGAGAGGCAAGAAGTAAGAGTGATTGTTAAGCAAGGATTAGTTGGGGTCTGAAATGGTTGCATATTTGCAGCAAGGTTATAGCTAACAGATGTACTAAAAATGGCTGGTGGTTGCCTTGGGTTTGGTATAGTTCAGAAAGTTCAAGTTCTCAGTGGTATAGAAACGTATCTGAGACCAGAAACTCAGTGACTGTCCGACTCCATTTTGTATGCCTGAACTATGATTATCCCATTATGATTTCAATCTGTCATCAAGGCGAAAACAAATTAACAAAGAAGCAAAACCACATGGTCATGTAAATGGATGTGGGGCATGCAATTCTCTATTATGTTTAAAAACTCACCTCCAACTAGGAACAGAGTAGAACTTCTTCAACTTGATAAATAACAGGTAAGAAAAAAAAACCTCTATTGCTAACTTAATCATTAGAAACTAGAGACTGTCAACTAAAAAATTATTCACAACCTAAAAACTGAGTTATGCTTTATTCAGCTGGAATTTTTAAGGCTTCAAGCCTGAGGTGCAGCATCTCAAGTAAGCCTGAGAGAACTGCTCTGAGGAGACAAAGGGGAGAGCCAGGATATATAGGAGTTTTGCAACAAAGGGCAGGTAGTCTGAACATCAAAATATTGTTGTTAATTAAAGAAAACCAGATACGTCAAGTTAAGGAATTTAGCACTTTGTATGGAAAGATTCAAGAGTCTGGGCTCACTGAAATCATTCGTTTGATATGTACCTCAGATATCTGGGACCAGTATCCTGTGTTTTCACATCCTGAGTTCCCTCAGGGCGCACCAGCTCACCTTCAGCTGGTGACTGCAATCTCTAATGACTGTGACATCATTTGTTTACTGATATTGAAATGGTTAGGTGTCGTTTCCAGAGGCTCCGAGGAGCTTGGTCCTTTATGCCTCAGTGCAGAAAGAATTCAGTGAGTGGCAAAATGATAGATAAGTGATTTGTTAGAATAAGATGCTTGTGAGTCTTACAAGTGGGTGAGCGAGAAGGTGCTGTCCCCGGAAAACTTAGTGGGCTACAATTTTATAATCAAAGGAAGAGAGGGAAGGGGGCAAAGACCATTTTCTTCTTCACTCTTGAGTAGACATCATGCTTTCATCAGCTCCTCTTCTAGATTGGGTTTCTTGTCCCTACATGGTCAGGCCAGGACTGTCATGGCACTATGGAAATTATTATTTTTTTTATGTGTGCAGAGAGCATGTCCTAGGGGTCATTAAATTACTGAGCTTACTGGGCAGGATGTGGGTCTCATGCCACTATTGTTTTATTGTTTGGGAGCATGTCTCGTGTCTCTGTCGCATGGTTTTTGTTGCTAAGCAAGCTTTCTTTGTTTTGTGGTTAAGTAAACCTGTTTTCTTGAGTAGTCATCAATTACAGGGGTCTCCTACACGTTTTTCTTTACTTACAATCCCCTAGTGGGATTAACTATTTAAATACCTACTTTGTTCCTTTACTCTGTACCTATCATATGGCAGGCAATATTCCATTTCTAAATATATTAATTCTAAGATTGGGTTGTTTTATACAGGTTGACTCAGTTGTTTTCCCTTTAGGAGATCAAATGGATCCCACATTAGGTATGAATATTCACATGCTTTTTTCCTACAGCAGTTAACTTTGATAAAAGTTTTGAGATACTTTCAAAATTGCCTTTGTTCAAATGAGTTATCCTCATTCATGTTGGTTCTAAATTACAGACTTGAAGTATGTTATTAAACTACTGCTATTTCCCCTAAGCTTAAACAAACAAACAGACTTTGTTAAATTTCTTGTGATATCTCAAAGAGACATGTTTCTCCCATTCTCCACCAACTCTGATCTTACTTTCATTCATTTCACAGGAGTATGGAATAAGTTACAAAATGGAATAGTAATTTAGAGGGAATAAGTTATTACTAGGATGACTCTCACTTCAAGGATTAAAAGGATAAATAACCCATATTCTCCTTAAATATCTCATTAGGAGATAACCTCCTGGTGTATTGGCAGTATCTTTACTTAAATACAAAGATTGGGTAAGGCTGATCACATCCCTTCTTCTTGGATACCTCTGTGGGCTTTCGCATATCTACAGCAGGAGTCAGTGACAAACTTTTTCTGTAAAGGGCCAGACAGTAAATATTTTAGGTTTTCTGGTCAAATATTCTCTAACACAGCTACTCAATTCTGTTATTGTAATAGGAAAGTAGTCACAGAAAATATACAAATGAAGAGTGTACTTGTTCGATAAAACTTTATTTACAATTACAAACACTGGCAGGATTTAGCCCATGGGCTATAGTTTTTATATTATCAGACCTAAAAGATAAAATAAAAATACTTTAATGGGCATGTAAGGTTTTTAGAAATAAAGGTTTTCTTTTTTTTACCTTATGTTATACCAATACCTCCCCGCCCCCTGTCGCTTTTCATTCCAACATCATTAAACTTTATTCTACATACAAATTATGAAGTATTGTGGTTCTATAGCGTGCTACTTAAAGTTCCTTCAGCATAAAAGGTTATATTTCCTTTTTTCTTCTACCTGTTAAATTCTTAGTTTCTCTTTCTGAAAAAACTTATACATATGCAATCATGTTTATAGGAGGTTTGCTGGTTTGAGCTTCTTAAGATATGAATTACTTCTGGGGTGACCAACCATCCCAATTTACTTGGTATTGAGGGTTTTCAGTGCCCAAACTGGCACAGTCCCAGGAAAACAAGGACAACTGGTCACCCCAGCTGTTTCCACATTCTGCTCTCTTAAATATTTAAATTTAATACTCTTATTAAATTTAATAGATTTTATATTCTACCAAAACTATGACAATATTGAATTATAAAACATATATTTCATTTTATATTTATTTTCCATAATACTGAATTTTATAACTACAGTAAAAACTAGGTACTATTCATCATTTATTGTCCAAAAATATCATATAGTTCTTAAATATTGCATGACTATATATAAATTAGAATGAAGTTAATAGAAAGAATGGAAAGAAGAGGAAGGAAAAAGAAAAAAGGAAGGAAGGAAGGGATAGCTCTGTGTAAATAAAGTATACATAAAAATTAACTTTTTCTTTAATAACCAAGAAACCACAATACAATTATAAAATTATTTAGCCTTACAAATGTAAAGACAGATTTTGGTAGAAATCTTTAATTACTCATAATTATTTGTAATTAGGATTACAAGTAATCTTTAATTACTGTTATTACTTTTTGATATAAGAAATTGAAGTAGTATTGACAGAAGAATATGAAAATATACTATTTCTTGCTATTACCAGAACATAATTGTAAATATTAAATGCTGTTCTTGTTGATTGCCTACTAAAATGCTAAGATCAAAATTCTCACCCATGAAATACTTTTGTGTTATCAAAAGATTAAAACATGATGCAGAAAATAAATGGTAAAATGTAGCATCAGATAGTTTACAAAATTTGAATGAAATAAATGTTAAAAAAGCATATATATTACTAAATAATTGCTCTCTTGTCATGCTAAATTAATTATAATTTTATTAGCATTGCAACTTCAGTGACTAACAGGTCTAAGAGACGGCTTGAACATTGAAGAGATAGAAATCATTTGCATCATTTACTATGATGAAAAATTAATGGCCAATAAAATAGATTGGGCTGTGGCTTCTGTGGCCAGAGGTGTTGCTAATCTGTGGATGTGGCAGCTTTTGAGACTAGGCGGTGGTGGATATGAATGCTGCCATCCAGCTTGTTATGGAAGACACCTCTGGTTTCTACTAAGTTTTAGGACCTAAGATTCTTGGGGGAATGATCCAACAACAAAATCAAACTTTTCAAGTGTTTCATCCTATCAATTCTATTGATACAAGCGAGATGAATTGCAAGCTTACAACTTGTTGGCATAAGATTTAAGAGCTGTCTGTATATGTACAGCTGTTCAATAGCAATTTGGACTTATTCTATAAATATTGGATATTTTACCACAACAGTTATCTCTCCTTGCACTCTCAAGATAATGATTTTTCATTTGAAATTTCTTTTGTGTATTTTACGCTGGGAGAGACCTCTATAATCACTTTTCAATACATGTGTTTAAGATGGCATTATAGTATGGTTTTAACTTTAGTCATTTATCTTAATAAGTTTCCTTTGTTTTATGGTATTTGAAATGAAGGCAACTGTTTCCCTTCCTGAAGACAACATTTATTCCTATTATTAAGTCAGTGGAAACAAATAACACAAATTAAGTTTGAGAGGGAGAGATTGCTGATCTTTCCTGGTTTGCTTTTTTTCTTCTCTATTCTGTTTGTGAATGAGAATCCAGACTTCCAGTCCTAAGTAGTGTCATCAGTCATCACTGAAGTATTTATTAGACAGTAAATATGGCCTCAATGACTTTTTGAACTTTTAATAAAAATTTATATTGGTGTTAACTGCAATTTATGGCAATGATCTTGTGTGCTAAAATCCCTGGGTTGAGATTCTGGTTATAAACATTCTTGATTTTAATTTCTTTAGCCACCTAGACTCTGGTTATATCTACAGATAGTATACTGAATCACCAAAGGGAAATTGATATCAATGAGCTGTGTGAGAGCTTTATACTGAACCACTGAATCAAAGAGTCTACCCATCCTATCACACAGACCCTGTTATTTGTCTTTTAATTAGCTGACTCACGACTTATTTATAGGGTGAGTACTCAATCTAGCTCATCAGCTAGAAATTTTGATTGATTTTCTTTTTCCAAATCTTTGCTGTTTCCACCTTTTAAAAGCATGTTCACAGAGTCTTTTTGGTACTCTGCACCAGAACCTTAATTGGGAAATTAATTGAAAGTCACCTTAATTTAAATTAGAAACATTTAAAAATTAACCTGATAGGAAATTTTCTGTAAATCACAATTAATCTAAATCATAGTCCATTGAGTAAAAAGAACATAACTATTTTTTTCATTTTAGCACTTCTAGTGGATGAGTATATAATTGTGGTTTTTAATTTGCATTTTCCTGATAACTCTGATAGCTGATGATGTCAAACATTTCATTTACTTATTGGACGTTTGTATGTCTTTGTTTCAGTGTGCCTAGGTTTTTAGTGATGTTTTATCTTTGGACATTCGAGTTGTAGGAGATCTTTTGATGAATATATCGATCTCTATCTGTATCTGTATTCCCTGTGTCTAATCTATATCTATATCATTTATATCTATATGTATATCTATCTATATTTATACTTTATTTCTTCCAGGCTGTGGATTGCTGTTGATGACGTAGATTTCACAATTTTTATTTTATAGTCAGTGCTTTCTGCATCTAAAACAAAACAAAACAAAAACGTCTAGAGGCTTTAGAATTTTAGCTCTTATGCTTGGGTCTATAATACATTTTGAATTAATTTTTATGTATACTATGAATAAATTAAGCCATTTTTTCTGTTTTCATATGAGTATTTCATTGTTTCAGTACTATTTAATGAAAAGTCTTTTGTTCTGGAATCTTTGTAGAAGAAAAAGTCGAATTCTAGACTTCTTAATATTTTCCATTCTTTTATTTGTGTATCCTCACTTGAATATCACACGTTCTTGATTATACTAGTTTAATGTCTTAAAATCAGTTAAGGCAATTTTTTTAAGATTGTGTTGGATATTCTAGGTCCCTAGGATTTCCTTATACATTTTAGAATACTTTGTAAATACATATTTTGTACAGGCTTTTTGATTAAGATTTTATTTAATATATAATTTTGAGGTATTCAATCTATTGTCAATACACAAACATTATACATAAACATATATATATTTATTAACTTATTCCAGCATTAATTTGTAACTATCAAGGACTAGGTCTTGCACATCTCTCTTTAAAATAATCTCTAAGTATTTTATGTGTTCTGATAATATTTTAAATGATATTTTTGCATTTTATTTTCTAATTTTAAATGTATAATTTCATACTGGATTTGTAGATTGAGTTTATTTTTTCAAAGATATTTTTACGTTTTATTTTCCAATTTTTCATGTATAATTGTATTATTAATTTGTATATAATTAAACTTGGACTTATTTTATAAAATAATTAGTGTAAAATTAATATTATTTATTGCACTAATTAGAATTATTTAGATAGTTGCTAACATTCATCATTAAAACAATATGAGCTTAGTGTTTTCTTATTAGAAGTCTATTTTTTTCCTACAAATTTATTTTCTTAAGAAATATAATCTTTAAAGTCTTTATTTTTTCTTGTTTCAGTTTTAGGAAACTTTTTATTTTGAAGAATATTTTAACTTCTTCCAAGCAGTATGCAGTTTAGAAATCTGTACAGAGTGCTTGATTTTTATCTTATTTGGTATTAAGAAAGCCTTTGGATGACTTCCCTGGTGGCACAGTGGTTAAGAATCTGCCTGCCAATGCAGGGGACTTGGGTTTGAACCCTAGTCCAGGAAGATCCCACATGCCATGGAGCAACTAAGCCCATGAGTCACAACTACAGAACTTGTGCTCTAGAGCACATGAGCCACAACTACTGAGCCCGTGTGCCACAACTACTGAAGCCCATGCACCTAGAGCCCATGCTCTGCAACAAGAGAAGCCACTGCAATGAGAAGCCCACACACTGCAACAAAGAGTAGCCCTGCTTGCCGCAACTAGAGAAAGCCCGTGTGCAACAATGAAGAATCAACACAATAATAAATTAATTAATTAATTAATTTAAAAAAAAAGAAAGCCTTTGGAAAATCAGGTTAGTTTGTTTTCTATTGTATTAGTCCTGTCCTGGGTGGAACCATTTTTGAGCAATTGGTCATTATATATATAATCATAATATTGATATAGCTCAATAAAATCCAAAATTGAGAAAGTAGAATAAAGCAATGGCATGAAGTATTTTGTGACTTTTTAAGTCACCATAATTATCTTGAAGCTCTGTGGTAAACTCACCTCAGAGAACTTCAAATATGTTTCTAGTCATTTAGTAACAGGTTCTCAAAAATGAATCACATGGATATCAGGCAGTGGAATATCAAATAGCCCATTAACATTATGTGTAAACCCTTAACAAATATTTCCTTCATTTGCTCATCCTTTGATGGTGATGAATTTTTTAAAATGTGTCCAAATTTTTTAAAAGATCTGTAATATTAAAGATATCCATAATTAATCTCTGAAAGAAATCACTATTGTAGGCTCACATTGTCTACTACTCTGTTTCTCTTCCCAGTTTCTGCACAAGATCAATAGAGCCATTTACTTATTTTCAGCATGTTATCATAATCCTGGATTCCAGAAACCAGTCCTAAATTTCCAGAATGCCCTCTTGAGTTTTTTGAGGTTATTATTGCAAAGGATTGTCAACATTTATTTAACTGGGGCACTGTCGGTTTTGACTAGGCTTAAATATAGGGGAAAAGGAACATTTATTTGCTTTGTTTTCTCTCTCTTCTTTCTATCTCTTCTCAGGTTTGGAAATGCCTTCTTTAAGGAGGCATCAAGGTTTTAAATATTGTCCATTAAAAATTAAGAAATAGGTCTATGCTGGACACTTTAAACAAGATTGGTTCTAAGTTGGCTTCAAACTGCACACAATCAAGTAGAACTTGTTTGTATATCAGTATTTTTAGATATTTGACATCTAAGTGATTTTAATTTCAAATGAGACATGGATTTAGGAGTATAATTAGTGCCTTGATTACCTCAAATGATAAGAGTTAGTCATTATTATGGAAAAATAAAGACAGAGAGCCTTCACAGCAAAGGAGAGTCATCTTCACGGTGTTGTCAGCCACTAAACTGGACTGGAGAGATTCTCAAAAGCCTAAATGAGGTGGAGGTTATGTCAGTCCTTATGTTAGAACAGTCTTGAAGTTGAAAATAATAATTCTTATTATAGACACAATTTAATCAGAGGAATCCTAATTGAACTAAAGAGTTAATTTAAAAGTTTTACTATGATGGACGATGACTCCGTACATGTTAAACAAAACAAGTAGCCAATAACATTAGTTTCATAAAATTTCTTCTGAGGAATGAAAATGAGGTAGTTCTGAATGATTTACTACACCTGTAACTTAGGGTATAAGAACTTCAGCGCAGGTGTTGAGATCCATACACAGGAAACACACTTTCAATAGCAAACCAAGACTTCAGCCCCTGACACCATGAGCTACTACTGCAACTACTACAGAGGCCTGGGCTATGGCTATGGATATGGTTGTGGATGTGGCAGCTTCCACAGACTGGGCTATGGCTTCAGAGTCTATGGATATGACTCTGGTTATGGAAGCTTCAGATATGGCTGCCATCACTACCCATTTTTCTGTGGAGCATATGGATTCTCTAGCTTGTATTAAAATTCTTCTTTATGAATCTAATATCTGGCTCCATAAGTAGACTTGCTTAATCTGATTTCAATCATGGGCCAATCAAGATTATGCTCGGTCCATTTGTTCAATATAATTAGTGCCGAAGACTTTTAGTACGTTTATAATTACATCAGGTCTCCTCAATCTCCTTAATAAAGTCTCTTAATTTGAAACAGCAAATATAGCTTTGGTTTAATTCATTTATTCTCAATTATATATACATATAACTCAGTATAAATATTAGTCAACATTGAAGGAATATTTTAATATACTTTCTTGAATTTTTATTTCCTTGATTTTAATCAGATAATACTTAGAGTTTATTTCAACAACAATAAAAAATTCAACTTTAACAATTTTGAGTAACATATCTATGGTAACAAATAAAAATGATTTATATGTTTTACATTTGATGCAATTTTATTTATCAATGCAGTCCAAAATATGTAAATAATCCATCCCTTCTTTCAAAATCTGTCCTTTTATGGTAATTAAAGAACAGTGGTAGACTCCAAACTTCTAGGAAAGAAAAATATTTGTTAAATAAATTTCTTGATTATATATATCATCTTTCTCTATTTGCTGTTATTTCACTTGGTATTCTCATGAAAAGAGTTATTTTATAAACTTACTAAAAGTGTTACAAGCTAGTTAATTAAAATATATGTAGTATTAAAAATATAAATTGGTTTAGATTTTTATTGTTACTGTTTTTCTGTGGCATGCAACGATATTCTTTTTCACTATCATCATCACCATCATGACATTAAATTCTTCTGCAACTGTAAATGAATGCAAACACCTAGTTATAACCAATAACTATATTATTCTGCAGCTTTACTTAATGAGAATCATCAAAAGAGTTGTTTCTTTTTAAGTGGAATTTCAACCAATTAACACACACCAAAAAGCAAACATTTTATTGCTGGTGTTTCACATAATTGGGTATATAAATGATACAATATAAATATATTGTTTCAAATTTGAATGGCATGTTCAGGTAATATGAATAATATGAATAATTCATGTACAGTGAAGTTTATTGTTGTTGTTTAAGTTGGTGAAATCTAATAAGGACAACAGAAATAGGAACTGGACCTAGCATTAATATTGTATAGTGCTGCCCCCTATAGTGCAACTAGGGAAACTGCAAATGGTTAAATGGCTTGCCTAGAGTCACAAACCCAAGTGTCAGAACCAAGATCAGAAAACAGTTCGCCTGAGTTCTGGTGTTCTGCTCCATCATGCTGATTCTTTTTCATTGTATATTTTAAAAATTTGAATACCATCTGGAAAGTTCTCATCATGTTTTCATGAACAGCTATAATTTTATAGCTAAATTTATGGGGATTAATTTCCTCTTAGATTAACTACCTCTTATTGTGTTTCCTTTTACATTTTTATTGTTACAATTTTATTTTATTGTATGTAATCTCCTACTTCTCAATTTCTAATTTAGTTTTGCTTCGAGGCAAATGAAGAATGAATAATTTTAAAGCTCAATTCTCAAGATCATGACTTTTTATTAGATTTAAATTTGTTTAAACTATATGAAGATAGAAAAAAAAAAACTCGGCCAGTTCTGGTCACTTGTCCAATCATATGTTATGCTTTCATAGGAGAGGTTATGCTAGTTAAATTTTGGTCATTCCATTAAAGGAACTTTGACCCATATAACCAAATTTCATTTGAAACTATTCTATTCTCACATAGGTCATAGACTTCACAGCCTGAGGAAGCTGTTGCAAAGTTGCAAAGAAAAATAATTATAAAAAAAATTAGAATGAGAAATATGCATGTGTGGCACTCCTAGTATAATATAATATTTTTGTAACCTACATTTGCATACTTTATTGATTTGTGTCTGAATTTTAAGGAAAACTATGGAATGTATAACAAAAGTTTCCATTACATATAAGTAAAGACAATTACTTACCTCAAAAGAAAACACATTTTCTTCTTTGCCATCCATTATCATAGAATTGTTTAACATACATTTCAAAGGAAACTTCCTAAAAGTGAAATGAAGGGAAAAAAAATCATCATTCAGTCTATTTAGGGTCTAACAATGAAGGATAAAAGCAATATTTCTCTAAAGAAATATATATCGCTCATTTTCCAATAGATACTTTCATTTTGATCATTTTTTTCACTTAGGAAAAAAACAAGGCAAATATTTGTTCTATAGAGTCTATAATATTTTAGTGTTGATATTTTATTGCCAATGATCATGAATCGAATTGGTTTTGGGCAAAACTCTCAGATTTTATTCCTTGAAACTATTTTGATTTTTATTTGTTGAAGTTTTCCATTTACGTTTTGTTTAGTGTTCTATCTCAGGATGATGCATCCTTTGTTCTATAGAGTCTATAATATTTTAGTGTTGATATTTTATTGCCAATGATCATGAATCGAATTGGTTTTGGGCAAAACTCTCACATTTTATTCCTTGAAACTATTTTGTTTTTATTTGTTGAAGTTTTCCATTTATGTTTTGTTTAGTGTTCTATCTCAGGATGATGCATCTTTTTTATTGCAAACAAACAAGACTCTCCATTAATCACTCTCACACAATATGGCTGAGTTGTATGGGCAAAATGTGATATCCTTAACTCAGTCTGAATTAGTTGTGATTCTATGTCTTCAAAAGGACTGATTGAGAATGAAAATTGAGCTTATCAACTCTTTCTAGTTCAGAATGAGAAGTCATGAAACAGTATTTGGATAAAATGCACATGGCAAATGGATTATGGCATACTGAGTCATATTGTGGCTTCAAAAGGTAGCTTGCTAAGGTGCAGTCAGAGAGTTGCACAGATTGTGGTAGCCATGATAGTAAATGTAATTTACTTATACTTTATTTATTAGTTCTATAAACAATTCTTAATTCCCTACTCTCTTGTTTAGAATTGAAAACATCCATTTGAAGAAATTAGTCTTTGATAAAACACTTGGAAATCTTACAAAAGTAACTCAGTCTGAATTAGTTGTGATTCTATGTCTTCAAAAGGACTGATTGAGAATGAAAATTGAGCTTATCAACTCTTTCTAGTTCAGAATGAGAAGTCATGAAACAGTATTTGGATAAAATGCACATGGCAAATGGATTATGGCATACTGAGTCATATTGTGGCTTCAAAAGGTAGCTTGCTAAGGTGCAGTCAGAGAGTTGCACAGATTGTGGTAGCCATGATAGTAAATGTAATTTACTTATACTTTATTTATTAGTTCTATAAACAATTCTTAATTCCCTACTCTCTTGTTTAGAATTGAAAACATCCATTTGAAGAAATTAATCTTTGATAAAACACTTGGAAATCTTCAACTACATGTTCAAGACCGTGTAAATTAAATAACTTTTTACTGACCCAAGTCAAGAGTCAGGTGCTACATGGAGATTAATCCAGTGTAGGGTCAACCTTGGACCTCATTGACTAACTCAGTGAAATTAGCAGAGGAACTCCATGAAGTCCAGTCAAGTCAAGAGTCAGGTGCTACATGGAGATTAATCCAGTGTAGGGTCAACCTTGGACCTCATTGATAACTCAGTGAAATTAGCAGAGGGACTCCATGAAGTCCAAGACGAAAGTCCTCACATATATTTCTTGTTTCTTGGTTCTGTGTTATTTCGACATTGTGTTCTCATTTTCAAAAATTTGAAGATATTTTCAATATTAAGATACTATTTTAACATTCAGGAGGACCTAGGAGTTTGTTGTATGTTTAAAAAGATAAGACCTTAATGAAAAATTAACAGATTAGTAGTGAGTGGTAAGAAATCGCCTGAAGATGAATGGGTACAGGACACACATATAAACAAATGGAAAGATATTATGGTAAATATAAAGAAGAGGTGGAAAGAAAGACATTTATTGGAATAGCAAGTGGAAGACTGGGGTAGGGGGAAATATTGTCAACTTTAAAAATTTACCTTGTTGTACCTTGTGAGTATTGAGAGGAAGGGAAGAAGAATGAGAGCTAAAGTGAGAATGAAAATAGAGATCATATATGGATAACTGAAGAAGGGTAAAGAAAGGGAGAAATAAGCTGGCTTGTGCAAAAACATAGACGCAGATGCAATCTGCAATTTTAGTAGGACTTTGAATAGAACCAATTACGGAGGAAGGTTTTAGGATTTGAAATGAAAATTGAACTGCTACTCCGATAAGCCAGCTAAAAGCTGGATTTTGTGCCCTCAATTTCTGAAATTAATTGTTCCATGTTTTGCAACCAAAAGGTTCTGAAGATGGTGTGTAAAGCCAAAAATTATAAAGGTTATTATGAGTTAAATATTAAAAATCAACATATGGCTTTTTAAAAAATATTTAAAATATTTTCATATATTCTAAATAGAGGCACTTTCTTCAGTCCTCACCCCATAAGTTTGCTTTCTAAAAAATATAGATTTAATGCCTATAAATTGAACAAATATCTGTGAATTTAGTTGGAGATGGAATTATTCATTCAGGAGATGACAGAACAGAGGAAATGTTTAATTATAAAGAAAATGCCATCAAATGTAAATGGTGTAGTATACCTGATAATAAACAATTCAGCTTAGAGTTTGGAATGCACAAATTTTGAAGAGTCAGACATTTCTTACCATAAAATCAAATCAACAGGCTCAAGAACATCTTAAATAAGAAGCTAAGTAACCTGAAATATTTTAATGAGAATGAGGACCTCTCTCTGTGTCAGGAGACAGAAGATAATGAGTTATAACATTACAGGTAATATGCAGAATGACACACAGGAAGACTATACAGGTAATATGTAGAATGACACATGATTTATCACATGCTCTAACCAGGGTATATAAGCTTCCCTCTACACATGTTGAGATCCACACTTAGGATCTTGTCTTGAACAGCAAACAAACCTCACCACCCCTGACACCATGATCTACTACAGCAAATACTATAGCCATAGCCTGAGCTATGGCTATAGTGGCTTTGGTGGACTGGGGTATGGCTATGGTTGTGGATGTGGCAGCTTCTGTAGACTGGGCTATGTCTATGGCTTCAGAGGCTATGGCTATGACTCTGGTTATGGAAGCTTTGGATATGGCTGCCATCGCTACCCATTCTTCTATGGATGATATGGATTTTCTAGCTTCTGTTGAAATCCTACCCCAGGAGGCCAATATTTGAGGCCATAAAAGAATTATCTAAGTCTGACTAAAATAACTATACCAAACAAGATCACCCAGGACCAAGCCAAGATCAAAAGTATTTAGTGTCTAAGATTTTAGGAATATTTATCATTTCATAATTGTCTCCTTCATGTTTCTTGTTGTCTCTTATTCATGCTTTCTTAACTGTGGGATTTATCTAATCCTTTTACAATAAATTTTCCTAAGTTAAGACAGCATACATGGCTGTTATTTTTTTATTTAATTCACAATATCAATGTGATTATTTGTAATTGCACCTAATTGACAATGAAAAAAATAAACTACTCCATGAAGAGCTAAGGTAATAGGAGATCTTACACTCACCCATATGGCTAGATAGATACACATAAACCATACCTCAGTTGAAATAAAGATCTTTTTCTCTGAATACTAAACCAGATCTTATTCAATGCTTTTATTTAGATAACATTGGTATTTAAAACCAGCACTGAAATATCAACTTTATATATTTTCACATTTAAAGTGAAGCTAACATGAAGAATAAATGTTGTTCTGTTTTGTTCAAAATTGATATTTATTTAGCTCTTTCAGTGATAAGAAAACATGATGATAGAATAAAACCTCTCTAAATATACACTGAAAAATGAACTTCTTTTTGTGAATCTCTATCATGTTTTCCTCATGGTCTGCCATGGTGTGACATGACATTGTTCTTCAGTATTATCAGCACATTGAAATATTTTGCAGTTCATCAGGGAAACTTAAAAATCACTGTCATTCCTTGGGAATGACATTTGGTCAGGACATATTTTACATTTGGTAGTGCATATAGGTTCTTTTTTTTTTTAACCTGTATTGAGGTTATGGCTGATCTGAAGCTTTATACATTCTAGCCAAGTGTCTTAAAATGTTGGCCTTCAAAAAGTGGGTCACTTCTTCTTAGTACTTCAAATAAATATTTGACCATGAAAAACACATAACAAAATGTCAGCATTTTACCAAAAAAATGTTATATATTTAGGTAGTGAAACAAAAGTGAATATCTTTTGTTTGAGTTATTAAATTCAATAAAACCAAGGCAATAATATAATGACAGAATTGTGAAGCTGGCTGGGGCACTGTAAAACTTAACAAAACAGGATCTTAGATGGGAAAGTACCTCCAAAAAGTAAAATGAATTGCTAATGATCAAAAATGGCATGAGCAGGACAGCCTAAGATGAGAACCAGTTTTACTGAATACTAGACAGTCTGCTTCACCATGCTTCCTATCCCATTCCTTGAGCACTTCCCTTTTAAGTGCTATCAAATAAAACATCTTGAAAGTTCTGGCCATGTGTCTTTGAAGAGATAAATTATCACAGCTGATGGACCACCTCTATTTATTTTGATTTGCAAATATTCCGACACAGAATCTTGAACTACCAAATTCTTTTTTTTTTAAACATCTTTATTGGAAAATAATTGTTTTACAATGGTGTGTTAGTTTCTGCTTTACAAAAAAGTGAGTCAGTTATACATATACATGTCCCCATACCTCTTGCCTCTTGCATCTCTCTCCCTCCCACCCTCCCTATCCCACCCCTCTAGGTGGTCACAAAACATGGAGCTGATCTCCCTGTGCTATGCGTCTGCTTACCACTAGCTATCTATTTTACATTTGGTAGTGTATATATGTCCTTGACACTCTCTCACTTTGTCCCAGCTTACACTTCCCCTCTCCATATCTTGTTTCTTAAGGTAGGATTGTATTGCTGTAAACTTCCTTCTTAGAACTGCTTTTGCCACATCCCATAGGTTTTGGGTTGTTTTGTTTTCATTGCCATTTGTTTCTAAGTATTTTTTCTAAGTATTCTTCAGTTATCTCTTTGTTATTAAGTAGTGTGTTGTTTAGCCTCCATGTGTTTGTATTTCTTACATATTTTTTTTTTACTGTAATTGATATCTAGTCTCATAACATTGCAGTCAGAAATGATACTTGATATGTGAGCCATGGCCACTGAACCTGTGTGTCCGGAGCCTGTGCTCCGCAACAGGAGAGGCCACAACAGTGAGAGGCCCACATATCACACACACACAAGAACAAAACAAAACAAAACAAACAAACAAACAAAAAAAAACGGAGGAAAAAAGAAAGAAAGAAGAAGATAAAATAAGTTATTAAAATAAAAAATCATTTTTAAGAAAAAATATTTTGTAAGTAATAAAAAACAAAAAAACGGACAGACAGAACCCTATGACAAATGTTAAAAGCAAAGCTATACAGACAAAATCACACAACGAAGCATACACATACACACTCACAAAAAGAGTAAAAGGAAGAAAAATTATATATCGTTGCGCCCAAAGTCCACCTCCTCAATTTGGGATGTTTCATTGTGTATTCAGGTATTCCACAGATGCAGGGCATATTAGGTTGATTGTGGAGATTTAATCCGCTGCTCCTGAGGCTGCTGGGAGAGTTTCCCTTTCTCTTCTTTGTTCCCACAGCTCCTGGGATACAGCTTTGGATTTGGCCCTCGTCTCTGCATGTAGGTCGCCTGAGGGCGTCTGTTCTTCTCTCAGACAGGACGGGGTTAAAGGAGCAGCTGATTCAGGGTCTCTGGCTCACTCAAGCCTGGGGGAGGGAGGGGTACTGATGCCGGGTGAGCCTGTGGCGGCAGAGGCCAGCGTGACGTTGCACCAGCCTGAGGCGCACTGTGTGTTCTACTGGGGAAGTTGTCTCTGGATCCCGGGACCCTGGCAGTGGCGGGCTGCACAGGCTCCCTGGAAGGGAGGTGTGGACAGTGACCTGTGCTCGCACACAGGCTTCTTGGTGGATGCAGCAGCAGCCTTAGTGTCTCATGCCCGTCTCTGTGGTCCGTGCTGTTAGCCGCGGCTCGTGCCCTTATCTGGAGCTCCTTTAAGCAGCGCTCTTAATCCCCTCTCCTCATGCACCGAAACAAAGAGGGAAGTAAACGTCTCTTACCTCTTCGGCAGTTCCAGACCTTTTCCTGGACTCCCTGCTGGCTAGCTGTGGCACACTAACCCTTTCAGGCTGTGTTCACACCGCCAGTCCTCTCCCTGGGATCCAACCTCCAAAGCCCAAGCCTCAACTCCCAGCCCCCTCCCGCCCCGGCAGGTGAGCAGACAAGCCTCTCGGGCTGGTGGGTGTTGGTCGGTACCCATCCTCTGTGCAGAAATCTCTCCACTTTGCCCTCTGCACCCCTGTTGCTCTGTTTTCCTTCACGGCTCCGAAGCTTTCCCCCTCTGCCACCTGTAGTCTTTGCCCGCAAAGGGGCTTCCTAGTGTGTGGAAACCTTTCCTTCTTCACGGCTCCCTCCCCGAGGTGCAGGTCCCGTCCCTATTCTTTTGTCTCTGTTTATTCTTTTTTCTTTTGCCCTACCCAGGTATGTGGGGAGTTTCTTGCCTTTTGGGAAGTCTGAGGTCTTCTGCCTGCGTTCAGTAGGTGTTCTGTAAGAGTTGTTCCACAGGTAGATGTATTTCTGGTGTATCTGTGGGGAGGCAGGTGATCTCCACATCTTACTCTTCCACCATCTTGAAGCTCCTCCTCCAAACTATCAATTTCTAATTGAACTTCTTTGTAAAAATAGGTTCTAGTAAATAGTGTTAAAGCCAACTCTACTTTTAAAAAATTATTATAATGCATTTGAAAAGCTTAGACTTGTTTACTGCACATATGGATGGATTTACTCAGCCAGATCATATCCTTTTAGTCAACTCAGGAGAGGAATCGTAGCTTCATAGTAAATAGGTCATGGTAGATATATTTCAGTGTCACCATTGGAGGATGATAATCTTCAGTTTGACTGAATAAAACATAATTTCATATGAAAATACTTTACCCCCTAACTGGACAATAGAATCATAGTCTAAAGAAAGAACTTATGTAGCTAAAGAAAAACTATAGTCAGTATAACTATTTGGAGAAACTGCTTAGCATTCTTAGTATAATGCAGCTTTATTATTATACCTCTTACTAGTACATTATATTGATTTGTGTTGGAATTAACAGAAGAGCTCCAAAATCTTCTTTTAGGGAAAAGCTGTTACTGGTCCGGAGAAGATGCATCACAGGATCATCAGCACCACAACTGAGGGAAGATATGGCAGAATTAAATGGTCAGCGTGTGACATCATTAAACCTGTTTGAGTTATTTCTGATTTTATGGCTTCCTGTTGACAATGAGAATGAAATATTGAAATTAACAACTCTTTTAATGTAGGATGAACAATAAAAAATGGAACAAGTTCTGAAGAGAGAAGACAAAGGAATTAAAAAATAAGAGGTGAGGTAGTCAAGAGTTTTTTAAGACAAAAAAGCATTAAACATAAAATTAAAAAATTAATAAACTGGACTCATTCTATTAAGAAATTCTGTTCATACATAGACATCACTTTAAAGTGCAAAAACAAGCCACATACAGAGAGAAAATACTTTTAAAACAGATTTGACAAAATACTTTTACCCAAGTACTCTACAAATCAATACTAAAATATTACAAACTCAATTAAAAATGAACAAAATAATTGAACAGCCACTTCTAAAAGGTTATCTAGCTTATCAATAAATGTATATAATGGTCCCTAGTGTTATTACTCATCAGGTAAAAGCCAAATTAAAACAATGCTCAGCTACTACTACTTTCCCACAAGAATGATCAAAATTAAATAGTCTGAAAATAGCAAGTGTTCTCAAAGATTTAGAGCAAGTGGAGCTCTCTTACATTGTTGGTGGGACTGTAAACCTGAAAATCATTTTGGAAAACTATTGATAAGATCTAAAAAAACTGCTGTCAAAATCTAGAAGGATGGTTATCTCTAGAGAGTGAGGACAAAAAAAAACAAGGAGCAGTAGAGACACTTTAGGCATTAGGGCATGCTTAGTATTGGTAGTGTATGCCTATTTATAAGAATTCATCAAATTTTACACTGAAATTTATATATAATTCATTATTATGCTTTAAAAAAAAACCCAGTGCAAATGAAATGATGGTTATATGTTCCTCTAAATTCAGAAAGCCATTTGAGCTTATTCCTCCTTTAAATCTTTATTGTTTAGATGCCATCACAGAGTTACCCATGCCTGTCAGAAGTGTGATGCTTAATTTTAAAGACCTTAGAATTCATTCACCCTTTCAACATATATTTGTTGTGTTCTTATTACATGGTAGCTATTAAGAGAGGTAAATAAATCCAGTTGGGAGAATGCATAATTTGAAAATTACTTAAAAGACTAAAAGAACCTGAACAATACATTTGAGGTTATATAAAGTTCACACGAACTTAAGGACTAGAGCCAAATGTTAAATGCAAAACTAGATAAATTTAACCAGGTTTGGAATAAGCTTCAGCTATAAGTGACTAACTTCTTAGAGTCAGCTGAGGGACTTTTGTTCTCAATTGTCTTTTTCCACCCCTTATCTTTTAACATAACATCTACAATTTGGAGATGCTGAAGACATTTCCAATGTTAATGGTATCTTATTGAATTTGATAGAGCCCTTGGATTTGTATTATTTTTTTTAACATCCGAAACCTTAACAAACATTTAATATCTTAGTGAGATTAATATGGTGTTTCCTGAGAATAAGGGGACCAAAAAAATAAATAAATAAAGCACAGAAAAAACAAAGGGAATAAAAGGGAAAACTGTTTTCATAAAAGTAAAGATAGAAGAAGAAGGAAAAGGAAGAGATTAACTAAGTAACTATAGACTGAGTGAAAATTGATGGGTGCCAGAGAGAAATTTTATGTACATCACAATTTTACCTAGCCACCATAGCCTAATGGCTAATTGGAAGGCAGAGGCTAGATGATATGTAAAAAGAGATAGTAATGTATATGTTAGAATGGCTAAAATTTAAAGTACTAAAAACAATTGATGCTGGCTTGATTGTGGAGCAACAGAAACTATCATTCATTGCTGATGGGAATGAAAAATGGTACAGCAACTTTGGAAGACAGTCTGACAGTTTTTCACAAAGCTAAAAATGGCCTTATTGAAAAGATTCAGTAATCATTTTCCCTGGTATTTACCCAAACGGCTTGAAAATTTATGTCCACACAAAAACCTGAACAGAGACGTTTATAGAAGTTTTATTCCTATCTGCCAAAACTTGGAAGTAATCAAGATGTTCTTCAAAAGGTGAATGGATAAATGAACTGTGGTACATCCAGACAATGGAATATTATTCAGGGATAAAAAGAAATGAGCTATCAAGCCACAGAAGGATAAGGAGGAATCATAAAGGCATATTGCTAAGTGAAAGAAGTCAGTGTGAAAAGGCAAAATACTGTATGATTCCACTATGACATTCTGGAAAAGAAAAAACTATGGAGACAGTCAGAAGATTAGTATTTGCAGGAGTTTGGAAGGAGGGAGGGAAGAATAGAGGGGGCAAAGGGGATTTTTAGGGCAGTGAAACTATTCTGTATGGTACTGTAATAGAGGTTAATGACATTATGCATTTGTCAGAACCCACAGAACAGTACAACACAGAGTGAACACTAATCTAAACTACAGATTTTAATTATTAATGTATTAATATTAGTGTGTATGTGTGTGTATAGGGGGTGACATATAGGAATTCTGTATTTCCTGCTCAATTAATCTGAAAACTTAAAACTCTTCTTCAAATAAAGTTTATTAATTAAAAAAAGAATATTGTATAAGATAGATATGTGGATGAATAAACAGGAGGAAATGGTGAATGTAAAGACAGGGAGGAATATGTACACTTTGGAGGCAACTTGGATAGATGACATGCCAGAGAATAGGGTCAGGATTTGAGAAGATAACTTTTAATATGCTTTTAAAGTTACTTTTGAAATAAATTTTTGATTACTGTGATTTGCCATCAGTTTCTGAACAATTTTATCCCATGGCTGTCAAAGCCCATAGAAGGGTACAACACAAAGAATGAAGAGTAAACTATGGATTTTAATTAATAATTATATATCATTATTGGCTCATCAACATAAAAAGCAAAAAATTTTTTTTATTTTTTAAAGTAGCATGAAAAGTAAAAAGTATGTCAGTTATGATGGTCAATGTTCTAAAACTAAATAAAAAGTAGATTTATTTTTCTAAAGTTCCTTACTAGTGTTCACAACAGTCAAACTGGTTCTTTCCAGCTCTCAAATGTTTCTGTTTTCTTATTTCTGAAATAAATAAATATTCAGTTTTGGGACAGAGGAAAATATGCTTTAAAAGGATATTATCGATTACAGAACTTTGACCAATTTCTTTGGTTTAATTTTCTTAAGTAAAGTATCTAAAGAAAACCAGAGATGATGAAATATTTAATTGAAAACTACAACACCATCAAACCTGATTGGTATGCCTGGCTATGAAGAATAGTATTTGGGGTCTGATATGTCTAGACTTTGAAGATACAGCATTCTTTCTTATAAAGTGGTTCAATAACTTTTTTCACCTGCTTTCTTGAGGTATAATTGACAAATATAATTGTGTATATTTAAAGTGTGCCAAGTGATGATTTAATAAATTGATGCAATAACTTTTAAGAGACAATAACTTTTAATGAGTGTGAGGCCTTCTCCCTGTGTCAGGGGACAAAGAATTAATGAGTTATTCCAAGTATATATATAATGTAAACATGACATAAAAGGAGGGTATACACATGATTTATCACATGCTCTGACCAGGGTATATAAGCATCCTTCTACACATGCTGACATTCATACTCAGGTTCTTGCTTTGAATAGCAAACCAAACTAACCACCCCGACACCAAGAGCCATTACAGCAACTATTACGGAAGCCTCGGCTATGGTTATGGAGGCTTTGGTGGTCTGGGCTATGGCTACGGTTGTGGATGTGGCAGCTTCCGCAGACTGGGCTATGGCTGTGGCTTCAGAGGCTATGGATATGGCTCTGGTTATGGAAGTTTTGGATATGGCTGCCATCACTACCCATCATTCTGTGGAAGATAGATATGGATTTTCTAGCTTCCACAGAAATCCTACCCTAGGAGCCCTATATCTGAAATTACAGGGGGCTTTCCAAATCTGATCTCAAAAATTGGACCACAAAGATCATACTGGAGTTATCTGCACAGAAGTATCTAGCTTCTCAGAATTTTGGACAATTTTTCAATACACTCCTATACCTCCATCATAATCCTAGACTCCTCTAATATTTTTTTTTAAAGCTAACTGGATTATCTGTTTACCTTTCAGTAAAACAT
The DNA here is from genome assembly GCF_003031525.2 of Neophocaena asiaeorientalis asiaeorientalis. Classification (NCBI taxonomy): domain Eukaryota; kingdom Metazoa; phylum Chordata; class Mammalia; order Artiodactyla; family Phocoenidae; genus Neophocaena; species Neophocaena asiaeorientalis. The sequence continues at coordinate 3,239,034 of NW_020173953.1, read as the reverse complement.
TAAATTTGAAAACAAAATATGTTTTTTGTCTTGTTCATGAAACTCAATTATATGGAAGTGATGATGGTTCCATTCTACTCAATTGTCAGTAAGGGATGGTATCTCCTTGGCTTAGAATCATTTTTTTTTCCATATACCTCATAAATATTCATACAGATAGAAAGACTGATGTAAAGACTAATTCTAGACTAATATGAAAAGATTTTTTCAAAACTGTTAGTGATTTAATATTTTTACATCTCTTGCTTTTGTTTAGATAGTATTCAGATTTAAGTCAACAACAAAAAGCAATGTCGATTTAACATATCTATATATTTATTTATCAAATACATGTGTTTTATTTAACTTAACTCACATTTCTCAATTCAGTCCAAATGCATAATGAATCCTTCCATTTATTCAAAATCTATTTGGCTTTTTATTGTAAATGCAAATACATGGTAATAGATCAAACCATCACTAGGCTATGAAAGTAAACCACCTTTCCAAATTTTTTATATTTAGTATAATCCACCCTGTGTATCATAGTCTTCTACACATTATTTTCTTTGATATTTTCATCAAGCAGCTGATCTATAAGTAAATAATGAATTAGGGTAATGTTTTTCATATGAGGTCATTTAACTCAAAATATTTTAACTAAGACTTTTCTGTTAGCTTTCCTATATTCTTATTGAATCTTCATGACTTGACATGGTATTCTTTACTACCATCATTATTTTGGCCATTTTTTCAACCTAAGAAGGGAAAAAAAACCAGCAAGACATAATCGTGAACTAATTTATTTTTTAGCTTAAGCTGATAACAAGCACAGCTATATCCAAAGAGCTTTCCTATAAATCTGAATTTCAGTTAAATCTGAATTTCCCCTTATAAAAATGGACAAGAGGGGACATTTCATTGGTGAAATAAGAAAAATATGTAAGCAAATACCAATTTTTTCCTAAAATCAAATGATATATTCAGGTAATAATATAAAATTAAGATTTTTTTATTGAGGTATACTTGACATATAACATTCTATCAGTTTCAGGTATACAACATAATGATTCAGTATTTGTATATGATATTTGTATACACCACAATAATTCTAGTTAACATCCATCACCACACACAGTTTCATTTTTTTCCTGTGATAAGAACTTTTAACATTACTCTCTTAGTAACTTTCAAATATGCAATATTGTATTATTAACTATAGTGACGATGCTGTACATTACATCACCATGATTTACTTAGTTTGTAACTAAAAGTTTGCAGCTTTTGACCTCCTTCACCCATTTTGCCCACTCCCAACCCCCTCACTTCTGGCAGCCACCAATCTATTCTCTGTATCTATGAGGGGATATTTTGTTTAAACTGGTCAAATATATTTGATTCAGTCAGATAGCAGTATCATACACAAACATTAAATGTCAGCAGTGCTTTGTACCGCATTTCTCAGCTTAAAAAAATCTCAGAAAAGTAATTGACTTCTATAGAATTATATATTAGCTCTAGTGATAGCATCAGGACCAAGGCCAAGATCTTCTGAATCTAGGTGCCAGAATGCAGCTGCCTTCTTCAGTGTATTTTCCCCATTCATACAAGCAAATGGAGTAACTTGAAAGCTTTGCTCAGCTTCCATGAACTTAGCTGAATTTATGGGGGATGTGAAAGGAGATTCACCTTCTTAGATAGAATTACCATTTTTATAACATTTTATTCTTATAGAACATATAAAAAATAAAACTCAATTTCACTGTTAGCTTTATCTAGATTTCACCTATATCTATATGTATATCTATTATATTTATACATGTATACCTATATTTATACAAGATCAAAGTCTTCATTTGAAAGATACATACTTAACCTACATAAAGAGAAATTTGCTCAGGCATTAGTTATCACCTATCCTTTCAATCAATTCAGTCTGGGTGCTGTAGATTCTCAGTGTACAGAGCAGGTGAGATAGAGTTGTGTGGCTCCATTTTGCACACTTAATGAGGTAATAGTTCCACAGTCTATGGACATGCCTTATAGATCTAAAAATAAAAATAGCCGTCAACGTCATTAGACTGAGAAACAATCTAGTGTGCATGATACTCTTAGTGAAATACATTATCATATTTTATTACATCCTATTTTATGATTTAATTAATTATGTCTAAGAAACACATTTTGAATTCATGGTAGAAGTGCCCTTAGCTCCCTAATAAAAGCTACAATTTGGCCAGTGGAAGAATATATTTTCATCATTTAGCACATCAACAGAGGATCTGAGCTTCACAATCAACTGATTGTCTTCTTGTAGAAAGCTCCCAAAAAGATTAACAAAGAATTGTGTAAGTCTTTGAGTCCACTGAATTAACAACAACAACAACAAAAAAAACCCAAAAAAACTCAAAAGAAATAAACATTTTTCAGTTTTCAAAGATAATTAGTATCCAAAGGATATTACAATTGTTTTATTTCTTAACCCAGAAAAAATCAATAAAAAATATTTGGTTCATATATTTCACAGCATTGTTTCATAATTTTTGTTCTTAATTATATATTTAAATAATATTATTTTCTTTGAAAATACACAAATAAATTATGGTATATTTCATTATTGAGCTTTTTTAAAAATTTGTAAAATCTATTGGATTTTATCTCATGTGAGCATAGCTATTTCATTGGAAATAAGAACATAAATTAGCCCTCATCACAGACAATCTAGCAAATTTACTTAATCATTCATGGGATTCTTAAACTTGTTAGATTTGTTTGTGATCATTTGACTTCAAAATGACTCACTGAGGAAAAAAGATAGTTTTTGCCAACTATTTTCTTTTTCAGAATAAAAAATAAAGATGGAATAACATTTGCTAAAGGAAAAAACAAGATTTAACAGTAGGATTAATTATTCCTTTGAGTTAAATATTCCTTTAAAACCTGAAAGCCATTTGAGTCCATAATTCAACTTAGAGAATTATTACAAGTTGTGTGTCATGCAGAATTTATTTTTTCATTAATTCAACAAATATTTTTTGTTTGGAAAAACAGTAAACAAATCCAGTTAGGGAAATGTATTATCAAAAATGTTATAAAAACACTAACTCTAAAAGATATTTGCGGGGAGTTCCCTGGTGGGCTAGTGGTTAGGATTCTAGGCTTTCACTGCTGGGCCCCGGGTTCAACCTTTAGTCAGGGAACTGAGATCCCACAAGCTGTACAACAGGATAAAAAAAAAAAATGACATTTGCACTCCCATGTTCACTGCAGCATTATTTACAATAGCCCAGGTGTAGAATCAACCTAAGAGACAAGTGATGGATAAATAGATAAAGAAAATGTGTTACATATATATGTGTGTCCAAGATATAGGCACATTCAGTGGGGCTTAAACTTGGAATGGGTTTACTATCTTCACAGAGTGAACTGAGAAACAGCAGAAGACTGGCCCACTACTTCATATACCTGATTCCTGTCTCAGTCATTTCACCACTGCACTTTCATTTTTGGAGATTTCAAGGCAAGAGGATTTTAAGAAGCCCTGTTAAAAAATATTGTATGATTTTAA
>NW_020173953.1:3162998-3235468 GCF_003031525.2 Neophocaena asiaeorientalis asiaeorientalis | reverse complement strand
GCTGATTACCTGAGAAAAAATAAGGGTCTGGTATACACAGAATTGGAAAAGAAAAATTTAAGAGTAAAAATATTATGATAAAATTAGAGACGTGAGTAGAGGGATAAAATATTGATTGGAAAAAGTGGGTAAGAACAAAAGACCTAGCTGGTGCAAGCATGTATTGGGAATGAATGTAGAATGAGATTTAAAGAGATGCTTAATAAGAGAATGATATATGGATTATAAAGAAGCATAGAGAGGAGAAGAAAAATGGTAACTGTGTAGCATAGAGTCAAGATCATCTGCATTTTTAGATCATATTTTGGGTATTGTCCATTCTGGAAAAGTGGGTAATTGTGTAAAGGGAATATTTTTTAATGCTTTTCAGACTGGTTTTGGAAGTGAGTTTGTCTTGTGTGTGTATATATATATGATATATATGTATATGTATATATATTTTATATGTATATACAAATGGGAAATAAATTCGATATTTGTTTGGAGAATTTTATAGATTTAAAAACTTTAATCTTGGGCTTCCCTGGTGGCGCAGTGGTTGAGAGTCCGCCTGCCGATGCAGGGGACACGGGTTCGTGCCCCGGTCTGGGAAGATCCCACATGCCGCGGAGCGGCTGGGCCGGTGAGCCATGGCCGCTGAGCCTGCACGTCCGGAGCCTGTGCTCTGCAACAGGAGAGGCCACAGCAGTGAGAGGCCCACATACCGCAAAAAAACAAAAAAACAAAAAACAAAAAACTTTAATCTTGATCAGCGTATTTAAATCTAGGTGGAATTAATACACAACAATCCAAAGAATGCTATGAAAATGAGAAAATATTTAATGAGAAAACTCCATCAAATATGAATGATGTCATATGCTTAGTAATGAAGAATTCTATTCAGGGAAGTTTTATTTTGTGACTTTGAAGACAGATTTTTTTTTTCTCATTAAAAAAGACTAATGAGTTCAAGGGCCTTTTGAGCAGGCAGCTAACCAAGCTCAAAAATTTTAAAGAGTGTGTGCCTTTCCTTGTGTCAGCAAACAGATGAACAATTTTCCTCAAGTAAATTAATAATCTGGAATGATACAAAAGAATGGCCACATGTTTTACCACATGTTCTGACCAGGGTATATAAGCATCCCTCTACACATGCTGATATTCACACTTAGGTTCTTGCTTTGAACAGCAAACCAAACTCACCACCCCTGACAGCAACTACTGTGGAGACCTGGGCTGTGGCTATGGAGGCTTCAGTGGTCTGGGCTATGGCTATGGCTGTGGATGTGGCAGCTTCTGCAGGTTGGGCTATGGTTGTGGCTTCGGAGGCTACGGACATGGCTCTGTTTATGGAAGCTTCAGATCTGGCTGCCATTGTGGTCCATTGTGCTATGGAGGTTATGGATTCTCTAGCTTCTACTGAACTATGGCCCTAGTAACCCAATATCTGCTACCATGAGTGGATTTGACACAACATTATTCAGTCAATGAATTGAGATTACCCTAGACCTATTTAGCAAGAGAAACAAAAATTTCAGAGAATTTATTATTTATAAGCATGTCTGTCTTATGTCTTCTGGCATCTGTTAGCTTGGGCACTAACAGATGATGTATGTTGACTACCAATAAATGACCTAATTTGAAATAGAAAATATAGCTCTTTGGGGTTCATTTAACTCAGTTATGTGTACATATCTATATGTATTTTTGTTATTTGTCAATTATAAATACAAGGATTATCTCCTTTAATTTTTTTATAAAAACAAGTCATGTTAGACACACCTATTTATAGTTGCTAGCCATCCATATTATTAAAACTGTAGTCAGAGCATACTTGCATTTCACAAATATTATAATCCATATTTCTAAATTTTTAGAGAATGTAAGCTCTGCTTTTCTGTGAATCTTTGAATTATATGTTATCTTCCTTTATTCACAATCTGCTTTCATCTAGTTTGTTATGCATGTAAGATAAGACTGACTTAAATTACTTAAAAGTCATTGACAAATTGGATAATAAAAATGTGAACTTTGGACATTCAACTCATCTCATTTATCCTTTTATGGGAACACTGTCCTTCATCTTCATCATCATTACTACACTGAAGTATTTGTAATCCAGTAAGAACAATAAATGAACGGAAATATCATCAAGGAGCAAAACATTGTTTACCTTCAACTGACCAAAATTACCATTCAATAATTTTTTTTAAATTGATATAAAGAGGAATTTCAGTCAAACATTATCTCTTCAAAAACAATCATTTTATTGCAGCATAAGAAATAAGGAATAGAATAGGTAAAATACAAGATTTCCTAACTAGTTTTCCTAAAACTGAATGATATCTTCAGGTAATGATATAAACAAAAATAATATTTGGTATAAACTGGGCAAATATAACTTTAAAAAAGGACTAAAATTAAATCATAGAGTTAAAAAACTGTAAGGAATGTTAGAACTCTATAATGCTGCCTCATAATCTTGCAGGCAGGGTATCTCAGAATAAATGATTTTCCCTTGAAAATTAGTGGTAAGACTAGGGTCTGAACCCTGTTGTCCTGAGTCCCAGGACAACTATACTATGTTGACTCTTTCTTTATGTATTTTCTCTTTGAAGGTTGTCAAATAGACCATTTAAAATGTTCTGTTCATGGTTACAAGAAGAGCTAAATTATGACAACTGATTTTTGAAGATTGGTCCCTTTACCTTGATTAACACCTGTGCTTCTTTAACATTTTTATTCTTCTGAGATAGAGATTGTACTTATAATTTTCTAGTCTATCTGCTGTTGAATGTAACTAAACAATGAGCAATGTTAAAACTCAAGTCTAAGTAAAAACAAGACACAACAAAACAAAAAACCCATGACTTCTTATTTTAGTCATTGCTACCTAAAAGTTGTATGTAGCTTCACAGTGGGATGAACAGGAGAAATAAAGACAAGTTACTCTACTGAAGGATCAGACTATGTACTTTGACTCAGGAGGACAAAAATTCTATTTTCCTTTCATTTGGTTAATAACTCTAGGGACAGTATCCATGGAGCTGACAAGGAGTAAATAATCAATACAATCAAACAATATTATTATTGTTGCCGACATTCTTAGTATAATAAAAATTATCATAATTCTGTGCTAAGATTGCATTGATCTATGTCTTAGGTGAGAGAAAATGTTTTGAATTTATAACAAAAGACTTCTTCACTTCCAGGGAAAATGTGAGAACATTTTTCACTCCATGAACAGAAACTTAGGTCATGAGTTAAAACTTTAAAAAATATAATGACAATCCAAATCTGCTTTTGATCCACTATTGGACAGAAAAATAATAACTCCCCAAAGAAAGTTCCAACATGACTTTTTCTCTTGTGCATGTGGAGGAAAAAAATACAGATTTGTTCCATATTTTTCAAACTGTTTTTTCTTGCTTTTGCAACTAATGGACATTTATGAAATATGCATACCTTTGTCACATGTTTTCTTTTTTGAAAACACATTTAACATTATTGTTACTGAAGATTTTCATTTGTATCCCATATTCTTTCCATATATAAAGTAGAAACAGTCTTATACATTTAAAAAAATAGCTCTTAATCATGGTCGCATGCTCTGACAGAGTTACTCAAGAAGAATGTGAAATCCTTAACATTATGTAATTTATTCATATTTGTAAATTATTCATTAAAAATAAAAAGATTCTTATTTTCAATTGACTGATTTTCTGAAATGAGGAATAAAAATGGAATAAAGTAGGGTAAGAGTAGTATGGAGTTTAGAGCCTTATACTGGATTAAATGCTAGTCTGTAACCAGAAAGCCTGTTGGAACTCATGTCAAACTTAAAATATTTCTAGAATAGCCAGTGAATTGCTCAGGCTATGATATGCATGTTCCTTGTTTTTATATTAAAGTCTTATAATTCTTTAAAAAATAACTGTTGCTATGCTTTATTTAGATACTAGGGTCAGCTGAGTGAACAAACCTGTCAAAAAATATGTCATCCAAATATTACTTATAAATCTCAGCAAAAGCTTAGCAATATGGTTATAGTCATATAAGACATGTTTTGTGAGTCTCAAGTTTCAAGATATGGGCACACTTATCTAGGGCTTATTCAGGTATGGGATCAACTTTGGGTATTAGTAACTACCTCTCTGGGCTGAGGCGAGGAACTCTGTGAATATCAGGCCAAATATTTCCAAAGAATGTCTCCTTATTCTCTGTCCATTTTAACAATTATGCTGCATATTTAGATAATTTAAATATTCCAGATTGTACAAGTCCTTTTAAAATTCAGATGATTTTAGGAGTTGAAATATGTTTTAAACAAGTATCAATATCTTATAGAAAGGTCTAGTTGATATCTTAGAAAAGGCTAGTAACAAAAAATTGGCAAAGACTAGGTAAAGAGAAGACAAAGGCAAATGTAATATATTGTCAATGAGATCTAGATAGAAGGAATGCAGTGTTGATTTGAGTATGTAGGTTGGAGCCCAAACCATTTTTCTCTATTCACACTTTTACCTGGATGCATAATGAATCATGGAGGAAGGAAGTTGGATGATGTTCAAAGTGGAATCCGAAAAAGATGTAAAGTACATGGATAAATGATGAAGAGTAGAGAAAGAGAGAAAATGTGTGGAGGTGAGTATAATCTGCATTTGGAGCAGCAGTGAGACTAGAACTTATTCTGGGGAAACTCTTCAGGATATTTAAAAAAAATAACTGTGCGTGAAGGTTTTTCACAAGATGGAGTTTTGATCACTGTGATAGTCTCTCCATTTCTGAGTCCAATTCTGCTATGTTTTTAAACCAAAACAAGTATGCTGGTGTGTAAAACCAAAAATAAATCTACCATAGTACATGGTCAAAGTTCTAAAACTCTAGAAATCAAGTGAGCTTTTGTTGTCGCTTTCTGGTACACACAGCAAGCGAACCAAATCTTTCTGGACTTAGAATATTCTTTTATCTTCTGAAGAAAAGTGCATCCTTTGTGTCTCAGGCTGCAAAATATGTGTGCCTTTTGACAAAATTGACCAATTTAAATGTCTTGATATTTCCTAGAATCAGTTATGACAACCCTCAAAGGCCTGTGATGAGAAGATAATTAGAAATTCAACAACATTTAATATAACTGATGTTAAGTGACTGGTGATAAAGAATTCAATTTAAGGTTTGGTATGCCTATACTTTAAAGAAAGAGCAATTCATTTTAAGAAAATTAATGCACCTATCTCAGGAACAACCTAACTAGGGAGCCAAGCTGGTTAACACATTCTTAATGAGTATGGTCAGAGCATCATAGATTAAGGAGTTTTCTTAGGCAAGTATAATTCATGAATGAAACCAAAGGATGGGCACCTGTTTTATCTCATTCTCTGACTAGGGTATATAAGCCTCCTTGTAAAGATGTCGACATTCACACTCTGTGTCTTGCATGCAACAGCAAACTAACTCACCACCTCTGATACCATGAGTCATTACAGCAACTATATGGAGGCTTGGGCTTCAGCTATGGAGGCTTTGTTGGCCTGGGCCATGGCCATGGCTGTGGACATGGAAGCTTCTGAATACTGGGCCATGGCTGTGGCTTCAGAGGCTACGGATATGGCTCTGGTTATGGAAGCTACAGTTACAGCTGCTGTCACCATCCATCGTGCTATGGAGGATATGGATTCCTTAGTTTTTACTAAAGAAAATGGAAATTGGATGCAGAGGGAAAACCTCCAAATTTGTTTGGTCCTATTTTGTGCTTTCATCCCCAAAACATCCACCCTATTTTATCCAGGATCAATTAATAGCATTTATCAATAGTTACAGTGCCCCTATGAATATTTGGTGACTTTTTACCTCTAAAGCTGCCATCTAAATGCATAGTCAATATGTATCACCATTCTAGTTTGATACCCTTATTTTGGTTTACTCTTCTTGCCACCATTACCATGATGTTCTCTTTCTAGCAAGACCACAGAGAACACTTGTATTTTGCTTTTGTCTAATAAACTGATACTTTAATAAAATATAAATGTTTCTTTCTGATGCTTTTATTTTTTTTAACTCCTTCTTTTGAAACTAATCTAAAAAATTTACTTGTGAAGCAGTGACAGCTGTGGTTACACGTTATAGTATGATGCAAATGTTTCTAGTTCACCACATTATATAAGTTTGAGAACACCTAGGGTGTCAGTTAACACTAAATGAAATTAACGTGTCCCTGTTTACTCACTTAGGATATCAGCCCCCTCAAATATCCCTCAAATGTTCCTAGAATGACTAAGTATTCTGGGGTTCTGATATTTGCATTCAAGTACATTCTTCTGCGTGACATTGCTGTTAGCTAAATATGTTCTTTTTTAAAGACTTTTTTCTTAGAGCAATTTTAGGCTCGCAGCAAAATTGAAAAGTAGGTATTATGATTTCCCACATACTCTCTGCTCACACACACTACCAATATCTCCCTAGAGTGGTATACTGATTACAACTGAAGAATCTGCATTGACATATCATAATCACTTAAAGTCCATAGTTTACCTTAGGGTTCATTCTTGGTGTTGTACATTCTATGGGTTTGGACAAATATACAATGGCATGTATCCATCATTATAATATCATACAAAATATGTTCACTCTCCTAAACCTCTTCTATGCTACTCTTATTCATCCTTTCTCCCACTGAATATCTTCTTGGTACCACTGGCCAGACATGCCTTTGCTTTACTTCCAAACTTTCTCTTGGACAAGGGGAGGTGATGGGGAAGTATCACTCATTTCCTGGGAAGGAACTACATATCTATAGTTGGCATCTACTGAAGGCCATTGTCCCTTACAAGGCTGATCCACCTAGCACTGCCAGGATGCACTGGATCATAGAGGTACAGTGTTCTATGGAAAATAGGGGTGGGGGATCTTTTCTCATTTCTTTTGGCATTCTATTAGAGTGTTCTTAATATTCTATACATTTTCTCATGAATGGATGATGGTACAAGTCAAACCTGAGTAACACAAAAGATGCTTTGCTGATAAGAGTTTCTCATGGCTGTCAACTCTGGCTCCATTATTCAGTCAAGGTCAAGAAAATTGGTTGGCTCTTTCTTCTTTCAAGATTTATTCTCTCCCAGAAAATTCCTCAGTTTCTCTAGAGGGACTTTCTTTTTAGCTTATTTCATCATTCACCACTTGGAACAAGCCTTTTGGAACAAAAACAGTGAACACAGATTGACTCCTCCTCTAGAAGGTTTCTTAGCCAACAGGCCAGAGCAGCCTGTTTCACCAGTTTGTCTGACACGACCAGACATGTCTGAATCCACTTAAATTCATACTTGGACCACTATTGCTTATCTCTTGAGAAATTCTTTTTATCCTTTTGTAAATCTAAAGGAAGAGCATTACTGTATGAAAAATTTCCCACTGAAAAAGTGTTACTTTTTAACCTACACTGCAGTTTAGATTTCAAATTAAAAAAACAAACAAACATGAGAAGCAAAAGAAAAAAAAATAAATGAAAAAGAAGAATTCATAGATCAAGGGCTCAGTGTCTTACATAGAAGATGGCTTACATCATGGGGATGACATGAAGCTCAGAGTGAACACACACCCAGTGCTATTAGCTGGAAGGCGTCAACTCAAAGAATCTCCAGAAGATTCCTCTGTATGCATTTAACCTTGCTAGTGATATATAAACTTTGTATTTTCATGCATAAAACTTAGTGTGTTCTAAATCCCTTGGATAAAATAGAAGAGTTCTTCAGATAATTAGTTTGTCCTTTAACTAAAAAGGGCAATGGAATGATCCTTGTAGATTAATAATGATGATAATTGTAGTTCTTGTTCTGTATGATTCATATCTTTGATTTTCATTTTCTATTGTCTAAAATTTAACAATATGTGAATTGATTTGCATGTACTCTGATAAACATACAAAACATATGAGCCTTCTAGAGGACTATTACTTGGAATATATAGTATGTGATTGCTTAACTTAATTTTCTCCAGACAGATAGTACCTCCTACTAAGTATGACCTTGTATACCATGTATGTTATGTTTAAATATTGGCCTTATTTGAAGGTGTTTCTGATTTTTTGAACTGTCTAGATGCTATTAAATTGGATTTGTGCCCAAACATAATTAGTGATTCTCCTGAGTGTCATATCTTTTAGAAGCATATTGCAAAAGTGACGTTTATGTCCTTGGTTAGCTTGTAAAAGAATTGGAAGCCAGGAACATGAAACATTTTAAAATTGCGGTCACTAAATAGTTCTGTTGAGAGAATTTTGTTTATATCTCTTATGTCAGTAATATGTTAGAAAATAAGTAGGGGAGAAATCTCTTGATTAAAAATAAGGTCCTAATTTTGAAGAAAGCATAATAGTGTTAGTTTTATCCCTGGTATGCTAGTAAATAAAGGTTGCATAATTTAGGATCCAAGATTAATGTTAAAGGATAGAGAGTAATTTCTTGAAATGTGGATACAAAAAGTACAATTTCTTACCCCCACTAAAAAGAGTTTTAGAGACATAACATTCATAATCACAACTCATTACAGCTTAAATTGGTCACAGGAAATCTAATGATAAAAATAAATATAAAAACTCTTTAATCAATGAAAAGTACTCTATTAATATGAAAGGGCAGTTTAGTAAATATTTTATCATATGTATGTATAGAATAAAAAGTCAGTATACCTAGTCCATTTTCCAAGTCTGAATCAAAGTTTATTTTTTTTAAATATATTTAACAAATATAATTGCTGGTCTCCAAATGAAGGGGCCTAGGCTAAATCTATGAATCCGCCTATAACTATAGCTATGAACTTGGAGATTCTGAGGCTTAATATTGGCATATATTTAGTTATGTTCTTGCCAAACACCTTGCTATGGGCTGTAGAAACCATGTGGATTCTATTGTCCAGTTTGTTGATAATGGCACAGTGATCCATACAGCCACTCTGGTCAGAATTTGGAGAGGCTTCACATGTCTTTTCTCTCATCCATATCCAATTGGTAACCATTTTGTGCTGCCTACTTAATGTATGTATTTCAGTTTACTAATTTTTTAAAGTCTATAGTTATCGTTTGTCTCTTGGGCTATGGCTATACATTCTCATCTATTATTTTTTTCTTTTTCTTTTTATAAATTTAATTTTTATTGGAGTATAATTGCTTTACAATGTTGTGTTGGTTTTTGCTGTACAGCAAAGTGAATCAGTTATATGTACATATATCCCCTCTTTTTTAGATTTCCTTCCCATTTAGGTCATCACAGAGCATTGAGTATAGTTCCCTGTGCTATATAGTAGGTTCTCTATAGATAATAGTTATCTATTTTATACATAGTAGTGTATATATGTCAATCCCAATCTCCCAGTTCATCCCAACTCCTTCCCTCCTTGGTAACCATAAGTTTGTTCTCGATACTTGTGTCTCTATTTCTGCTTTGCAAATAAGTTCATCTGGACCATTTTTCTAGATTCCACATATAAGCGATATTATATGATATTTTATTTTCTCTGACTTACTTCACTCTGTATGACCAGTCTCTAGGTCTGGTTTCCAGGACTCAAAGCCTCCTTTCTTTTCTTTTCTTTTTTTTAAATTTAATTTTATTTATTTATTTTGGCTGCATTGAGTTTTCGTTTCTGCGTGAGGGCTTTTCTCTAGTTGTGGCGAGCAGGAGCTACTCTTCCTTGTGGTGCACAGGTTTCTCATTGTGGTGGCTTCTCTTGTTGCGGAGCATGGGGTCTAGGCGCGCGGGCTTCAGTAGTTGTGGCTCACGGGCTCTAGAGCGCAGGCTCAGTAGTTGTGGCACACGGGCTTAGTTGCTCTGCGGCATGTGGGATCTTCCTGGACCAGGGCTCGAACCCATGTCCCCTGCATTGGCAGGCGGATTCTTAACCACTGCACCACCAGGAAAGCCCTCAAAGCCTCCTTTCATCCTTTGGTCCCTTTGTTGAAAGCCGTTTGTTTAAAATAGTTTCTTATCTGACTTGGGATGACACATTATGCTGCTATTATGAAGAGAATAATTTAGCTCCCAATGTGCTGATATGGAAAGAATTCAATTAAAAATCAATTTGCAGAAAAACATGGATCATAAATTTGGCCCACCAGATATGAAGCTCAGTAAACACTGACTGAATGAATATGTGTAATTACCTAAATAATCCATAATCTTTCTCAAATAATTGCCTTTGTCCTAGCTCCTTCCTCACCTCAGATGGTATGGTCTTCTCTTTTCATGATGAGCTCCTACTCATCTTCAAATATCAATCTAATTATCATCTCTGTTGGGATGCCTTCTTGTATTCCACAAGGCACCCAACAACATCGCATACAAATGCCCGTTCCTGACTACCTTATTGTCCTCTAGTCCCCTATGTAGCTTTTTCCTCATAACAAATATCACCAATGGATATTATATATTTGCTTATTTATTCACATATATGGTTTGTCTTCCTCAGGAAGTGTAAACTCCATATGAGCAGAGACTTAATATGTTTTACTTACTGCTGAATCTTCAGTGTCTAGAGCAATGTTTGATCCACTTAAAGTATTTCATAAAGTATGTACTGAATAAAACTCTGCTAGCACTAATCTATTAATTATTTTTTATGTCACATTCTTCATTAAATTAGAAGTCATTTATTATAATAATATGATTCTATTGATGAAAAATAAACTTTTATTTTTATTTTAAACATCATGCTTCATCATCTTTTTCACAGATATTTATTAATCGTTTACAATATGCTAAGCACTCTGCTTGGTACAAAGGCATAATCATTACCCAACGTCAATATAACTACTAGTAATAATAACATATTTATTGTGTTCTTACTTTTCCTGTCATTGTCACACCTAAACTTCAGAATTTTAAGAGATTGTTGCTATTCTAGGGTAATAAGTGAGGGAATGATAGTTTGAGAGGCTAAATTACTTATCCCAAATCACACAATAGTGAGTTGTGAGATAATAATAATCAATGATAAATTAAAAAGTAAAAGATTTTCAACCTCAGCACAAGTTCGTATACATGTAGTAAAGATGGTCGGTTATAAGAATGTACCTTCATGCTACCATCACATTGCTGGTTAATGACTACAAACCTCAATTGTATACAAAAATAAGTCTGATGCTCATCCGAGAGCTGGGGGAAGTGAGATAGATTTTCTGGGTTCACTAACATGACTGGGGGTTGGTGTGGGTACTTGGCTCTGCACCACACATCTTTCATACTCCAATAGGCTAGACCAGATGTGTTTTCATGCAAATGTCAGGGGTATGAGAACAAAATAAATACCTGCAAGGATATTGGATACCCAAACCCAGAACTGACACACCATTAATTCTATCTCATTTTCTTGGTCAAAGCATCTTATATGGCTGAACTAGGGATCAGACTGGGAAAACACTAAAAATTCATAAGGCAAAGAGAGTCGATGAGAAAAGGGGCAAAACTTTGTATTTTATCAAGGACCTCATTGTCTACCCTCACCTTTGACAATTCTTTTTCTTAGGTAATGTCATTACTCAAGGCAATCAGTGATCTCTTCTCTGCAAGCTGATAACTCTCAAATCTATATCTCCAGTTTGTAGGGATGCCAAATTAAAAACAGGACAACATGTGAAATTTAAATTTCAGATAAACAAAAAATACATTTTTAAAATAGGAACGTGCAAAATATCAAATGGAACATACTTGTACTATAACCCGTGTCCCCTGCATCGGCAGGCGGACTCTCAACCACTGCACCACCAGGGAAGCCCATCACTCTGTATTTTTATTTGCACTATATTGTATCTGTCTTAATCTAGCCTTTCTTCTGATATTTTTCTGCTTGGAGAATGTTTCCAAATGTGTGTCTATGTAGGCAACTGAACCTCAACATGGTCTAATAGTTTATTCTTACGCATGTACCCTTTCTGCCTCCAGACCCTTTGTTCTCGTATTTCCATCCACTTAATACTACAAGACTGAAAAATCAGTCACGAAAATAATTCTCGACTTGTCTCCTCTCCTCATTCATTGATTTATCTTTAATTCTGCCATTTAAATCTTCCTATAAAAGATCTCATCTTCTTCATCACCAGTTTTTCTCCTTTACTTGACATCTTTTCATCTCTTCATCACAATATTCTCCATTAAGAGTCTTCTTAAATCAACTTTTACTCCATTCACATCTTAAGATTACATTCTCTTTTACATCCATTGAAGTCATACTGCTTGGGTTACAATGTCAATGTCGAATAACTCTATTACCTTGGGCAATTTATTTTACCTCATTAAGTCTCATTTTTGTTATCTGAAAATTGAAGATGATTTCATTGTTTTCCCTGTAATGTTGTGAGGATTAAATGAGCTAATGTTTGTAAAGCCCAAAGAATGGCCAGAGTAAACAATAGACTTGAGCTATAAGTATAATTATTACTCTAATACTTTCATTGCTGTATAATACCTTTTTCCTCTATTTCATTCCATAGAAGCACCTCCTCATCCTGTAAGGCTTAGCATAAAAAAACTATTCTTACATCATGGTCCTGAAAAAAATAAAATAAAAAATCTGTCCTCAACTATATTTTTTTCACGTGTTTTATTTTTTCACAACAACCTTTATTTTATGATGTGACGTTTACTTATCTTTCTCCCCTGCTCAATAGTGAGCTCCTTCACTGAAGTCTAGATTTACTCAAGTTTAATGCAGCTACATTGAAATTCATTACAGACTTATACAGTGAGATGTCTTTCTTTTTCCATTCATTGCTGTAATACTAGATTCCTATTAAAACTGTAATACCAGATGGTTCTTAAACTTGATATGATCTTATTATAAGTTGAATTTCTTTTATGCTATATTTTTATGCTAAAATGAGAACTGAAATAATTTGCTAAAAAGATTTAAACAGCCCATATAAAACACTGCATTGCTTCCTAGGTAGACAGTAAATACACAATTAAATTATCAGAACCCACATTCCAACAGTCATTTGTACCATATGAAGAGGCTCAAACCCACATTCTCTCCACCAGTCTACTTCTTCTATCCACCTGTCTACTCCAAGGTTCTGTTCAGAGATCTTAGGAAAGCACTATTTACTAAGCAAGGAAGTAGTTAAAAGAAAGATTACCAAGTCATTATCATTGTCTTCATCGTGTACTTTTCTTCCAGAAGTAAAGAATGGAAGGAGAAATTGGATATATCTAACATAGTTCTTGATTGGAAGAGATGGAAACCACTTAAAAAATAAATTTATTGATAGTACAGGTAACTCAAAGAACCTGTTGGTAAGCTGAGAGATGAATTTAACAAACCATACAGGATCCAGGGATGTAAAGATGGCTGGAATAGCAACAAAACCAATGCTACAGCAATAGTCTTGTTACAATATCACTTTATCCATTACTGTCACAGTTGGACTGATGTGGTGGGACCAGCCCTGTGGTTTTTATAATTGTTAGAAACTATTAGCAATAATCAGGAAACTTTGGGGAAAAAAGAAAAGGTTTATTACTTACAGGACCTGGAAATTACACAGCACACCTGGGGTCACACAGCGAGGTCAAGGGGAGAGAGAGGGAATGCATGGGTCTGAGGTTCTGCTTTTATTGAGGTTGAGGGTGAAAACCTAGGGTTTCATGGTCTTACTCTTTATTGGTGAATTAATACATAAGAGTGAGAATTTACAGTGCAGGAAGAGAAAAAGAAACAAATGGCCCAAATTGTCAGTTATTGAAATCAACCAAGAGCTCTAAAACAAAGGTGGCTTGACTCTCTTTATCTAATCATATGGCTGGAAATGTGTTTATTTGAGATACCTTCTTTGAAGTGGATGTCTCTCTGAAGTGGATGCCTGGGTAATCAAAGCTTAAGTCAGGCACTTGACTTACAAAAAGAAAAAAACAAAACAAGACAACTGTCAAGGGTTTACACTACATGGTGAGAGTATTTCTTCTTCTTTTTTTTTTTTTTCCAACATCTTTATTGGAGTAGAATTGCCCTACAATGGTGCCTTAGCTTCTGCTGTATAACAAAGTGAATCAGCCATATGTATACACATATCCCCAATATCTCCTCCCTTTTGCATCTACCTCCCACCCTCCCTATCCCACCCCTCTAGGTGTTCACAGAGCACCAAGCTGATCTCCCTGTGCTATGCGGCTGCTTCCCACCAGCCATCCATTCTACATTTGATAGTGTATATATGTCCATGCCACTCTCTCACCTCGTCCCAGCCCACCCCTCCTCCTCCTCATGTCCTCAAGTCCATGAGTATTTTTGAGATGTGGTTAACATCTACAATTAGTCCGCTTTAAGTAAAAGAGATAACCTGTGTAATGTGGGTGGATCTAAACCAATCTATTGGAAACGTTAAAAGCAAAAACTAAGGTTTCCCAAAGAAGGACTTGGAATGCTTTTAAGACTGCAGTAGCAAGTCCTGCCTGAATTTCCAGCCTCAGTGTGTGTGTGTGTGTGTGTGTGTGTGTGTGTGTGTATACACTATTACTTCAGTTTATCTGGACACCCCAAAGATGCACCTTCCAAACAATTCCTCCAGTTCTCTATAGGTGGTGAAAATTTCCCTAAATCAAATCAAATCACCACTTAGCACTTAAGGTTATGACATGTGATCATGATTAGAACTGTCAATTTATTTCCCAGGGTTTGAGTGCACAGGCGGTACATTACACCCCACCTGTCCCTGAAACACTAGACACAAAAATATTGGGAGGAAAAGGAAAGAAGAAAACAAAGAGATAAATCTGGAGCAAGAGAAATGGTGTCAAGAGGGCAGACTCATGTGGAGTGACACAGTGAGAGCCTTGGAACCTGTGAATGAAAAATGTTGCCCTCCATATTAGTAAACAAAGGAGGTTGCAGCCATCAAACCACTACAGTCATCCCCATCAGTGAGCCCTGAGGGAACTCAGGATGGAGACAAATGGGCTGCCCACCGCCAAGCTCTCAGCCACTGCAGCTCCCCAGCAGTGCACTCCAAGGGGACTCAGGATGAGAAAGCACAGGATACTGACCCTGGATAGCTAAGGTGTATATTAAAGTCATAATCTCAATGAGCCCAGACTCTTGCATCTTCCCATACATAGAAAAGTGCTAAATTCATTAATTTGAGGTATCTGGTTTTCTTTAATTAATAGTAATCTTTTGCTGTTCCGACTACCTGGCCTTTGTTGTAAAAACCCCTATACATCCTGGATCCTCCCTTACCTCTTCAGAGCAGTGCCTCAGAGTTCTTCTGAGAGGCTGTCTTCCCAGCTTGAAGTCTTCAGAAAGTCCTCCAAATAAAACATAGTTCTCAATTTTTAGGTTGTGCTTTTTTTTTTCAGTAGATAAACTCAGGGAAAAGCATTTGGTGAGGGAGATCCTAAGAACAGATGTGACAGGGGTGAGAGACAGTGACCAAAAGAAAATGGATGAGAAGCCACCAAAGATCAATCACCTCTACAAAAATTATGCCCCAAGCTTTTACTTGTTCTAAGTGTGTTGTAGAAACACAATCAAGAAGTGTCTATCTTATTTCTCCTCTGGGGGCTCTCTAAATCAGCAGTTCAGGCAAGTGAAAACCAGATAAGCTCTCAAGCCTCTTAGCTAAATTCAAAACCAACTTATGCAGTTAATAGCTGTGATGCCTTGGGGCATGGTATTACTTAAGTGCTCTGTGACATCTGTGGAATGGGGGTAATAATATTATCTACCTCACAGGATGATTGTCTTAAATGAATTAATACTTCTAAAGTTTCTGGCACATAATAAGTATGAATAGACACTATTTTTACTATTATTATTAGGAAGTTGAGATTCCTTGTCTCTATTAGTTGTCTGATTATCTAATAGGTAGCCTATAAAATCTGCAAGGAAAGTGCTACAACATTCAAGCCAAATATATTTCCAGCTTTACCTAATGTACAAAGGCATAAAAGATAACTGCTCTTTAGTGTTTACTGAAGAATCTACTGAGACTTTAAATTCATGACTTGAAATAACTTGGGTTAACTGATTTTTATTTTCAAGATATTTTCTTACCCTTCACGAATTGATTTTTATTGCTAAAAATAAAACAAGTAAGCATATGCTTTTTGATGAGTTTGAGCTACAGTGCTTAGCAGTTAGTCTGGCTGGCCTCAAATTTAATCACCTGGGATCAATTAAATTTAATTTAATAAAAAATCAACCATTTAAAGCTGAATAATTTGCAACAACATGGATGAACCTGGAGGACATTTTGCTAAGTGAAGAAAGCCAGACACAGAAAGACAAATACTGTGTGATATTACTTACATGTGGAATCTAAAAACGTCAAACTCATAGTAACAGAGAATAGAATGGTGGTTCCAGGGTCTTCGGGCTGGGGGAAGTGAGCAGATGTTGGTCAAATGGTATAAACATTCAGTTATGAGGTGAATAAGTTCTGGAGACCTAATATATAGCATGAGGACTGTGGCTAATAATAATGTATTGTATACCTGAAATTTTTCAAGAGAGTAAATTTCAAGTGCAAAAAAGAAGTTAACTATGTGAAATGATGGATATGTTAGTTCATCTGATTATGGTAATCATTTCACAATGTATATGTATATTACAACAGCACGTTGTACACCTTAAATGTATACAGTCTTTATTTGTTAATAATACCTCTATAAAGCTAGAAAAAGTTGCCATTTAAGTGTGCCATTTCACACTAAACATTCTATCCTCCTCATATATCTATAGATGGGGAAGAGGAAGAAAGAAAACCTCTCTCTTTCATAAAATTCACTAAGGTTTTATTCCATTCCTTACAAGGCAATAGTTGTCAAAAGTACCTTTGGACTCATCAACTTATTTTTATTTGTTCAATTTCTTCCTTTATTATATTTTCTTTAGGTCACTTTTAATCACCTTTGTCCAAATTTCCCATTCTTTTCTCTAAACATTTCCTTTACTGCAAAAGACAAAAAATAATTCCTTTCCAACATGTTTACCTTCTTAAATTCTTCCTACATTATATCTCTAGATTAAAAGGAAATAATAGAAAAACATACAGAATCAACTAAATCATCCCTTGACAGATTAGACAGAAACTATAAATATCAAAAACAGCTCCCTTTTTGGGGTAAATATCAAGTATGTGTTTGCATTTGAACAAATGCATATGTAGATTTTGAACTTTCTATATGTGAGGACCGTCTTGAAGACTATTTAAAATGAAATTTGTATTAATCTTTATCCGCATCAATTTTAAGAGGAATACATTCAATTTTGAATATGACTGAACGGTTTTTGAGCATCTAACCTCCAAGCAGAAGAAAAAGAGAAAGTACTTTTAATATGAGTTGATAAAATATTAAAGTTGGCTGTTTCAGTCTGAGTGTTCATCAGCTATTGTTACTGAATTGTAAAGACATAATTTTAAATACATCACCTTCCATACCTTTTCTGTGAGTCTCTTAAGGAAGAGAATTGAGTCTTCAGAAATCAAAATGAGAAGTGCAGAGAAAAGAGAAGAAATGTTTTGCTAAATTGCTTTAGTTCTTGTCATACAAAGATTGAGAAACAGTGTTATAGTAGTATCATTGTATGAATATACCACATTTTCTTAACCCATTCATCTGGAGATGGACGTTTAGTTTGCTTCTGTCTTGAATAATGCTCAGTAAACATGGGAGTGCAGGTACTACTATTTCTATTTTGAGTGAAAGGTACTGAAGTTTCCATGGGTGACTTTATAAAACATTGACCTTATAAAAAAATTAATATGGAGAAAAATGTAGTTGCAGAGAAGAAAAGATATAAGATTAGCTAGCATTAAAGATACTAAGAACTTTAGAAGAGACAAGTACAATAGGAGAAATATAATATACAAAAATATTATAGACATCACTTATTAATTACCTAATTTAAGTCAGGCATTTTGAATACCTTACATAAACTCTGAAAAAATTACTATCCCCATTGTAAAGATAAGGGAATTGGATAAGACAGTGGAAGTGACTTGTCCAAGACCAAGCAGCTGGTAGATGGTAAAGTCAGGATTTGAATCTGGATTCAAAACCCATGTTTTTTCTTTATGCTACACCCTGCTGTTGCCAGAGAGAGGCATCAGCGGTGATATTTGGGATAAATTGTGGACTGCGAGAGATGATATTGATTTTGTAGTCTTCACTGGTTAATTTACATTGAGCATTAATTGGTAAAACTCAATAGAATTTTAGAAACCAGAAAAAAATAGAGAAAATGAATTTTGCTTAAGATCATAAGTTTTTCATTGGCATATACCTGGGAAAAATTTAGGAAACTTTAGTATAAGCCAACTGTGAGTAATTTTCTATAGTGTTTTGTTTTAGCATATCAAATTTTACATAAATTGAAACAGATATTAATAAATACTTTGTGTATAGCTGTTGAACAAGACCTATAATTTTAAGTAAAGGATGGACAGAAAATCACTTAAATAGAGGAAAATTCGTAAGGCTCAGGATCACAAAAGTGAGTCTCGGTCTAGTGGGATATGGCTGAAGGAAGAATAGTCATGTAAGCAGCAGATTCTAATCTTTCTTCATCCTCCTGTTACTCTCTCTCTTTCACCATGGGATGTATAATGTCTCAAACCCTAACTTTTAAGTAAGGGAAACTTTGCAAATATTCTCCCAGGTGGAATAAGACATTTTGTGGGAGGTAGCCTAGGTATTTAGAAGGAGAAAATTTGAAAGTATAATCCAAATGGAGCACAGATTCTCAAGAAAAGGGAAGATGGACTCTTCTCTTCATGGAGCATTTTCCTAATGTGCAATGTTGCCTAACACATAAAGTCTAGCTTCTCTGTGCTAAGAGTGGTTGGATTATTATTAGAGGGCAGATGGTTTGAACAGCAGAGGTCATATAAATGAAGCATTAATTAAATGTAGTTGTAAATAAAGTAATATTTGAAAGTAAAAAAAAAAATCATGGTTGTGGAAAGACTGTATTTGATTTTCTTAAGATTGAAGAGCCTCTAAAAATCCCTGATACAGGCAGACATCTTTTCCTTTAAGCAAGGCAAACGGCTGCAGAGGTACCTCTGTCCACCAGGGGGCATGTCACCATTGTTTACTCTCCACTTTCCACTTAGGAAATTTCTGAAGTAATTTTCAGAACTTTCATTCACTCTCTTGCTCATCAGCTCATTGATCATTTGGTTATCTTTCAAGACTGCCTTTGGTCTCTTCTAATTTTATCCTGGAGTCTGAAGACCTTGAAGTTGGCTGGGAGTTTCTACTGCAAGTGTTGTTTATAGGCCGACTGAGAGACATTTTAAGATTGGAATAAATCTCTTCAAACTTTCTTTATTTCAAAGCCTAAATTCTTTGTTCTATTAAGCCTGACACTTCTGTTGAGGTAGAAACTGCTGCAAATTAGGAAGAGCACGACCTAGTTTTACATGCTTTGGATGGTGTACTCCATTGCTAGTTTGCTGAGGATCTTTCTGACCTTACTTAGAACAATGCCCATGAAAATCAATGAAAAATTAGTGATACTTAAGGACACATAGAAAAAGTCCTAGAATACTGTCTAATGCTTCTTAAAGAAAAAATATTCATTAGCAAAAATCCTTTATTTTTAGTTATTAAAGAGTATATAGATTTTTGAAACTACTGAACCATAATCCTTGGTGTACAGAAGGTACTACTGCAGCCTTTTTGCCTTTGTCAAAAGAAAAGAAAGATTTCTCTCTCTCTCTCTCTCTCTCTCTCTCACTTGCTCTTTCTCTGTATACACACACACACACACACACACACACACACACATCTTTATTACAATTTCAGGACAAATTGAAATGCAAATGTAAAATAGAATATAAAAACCGAGCATTCTCAGCCAATTGATTTTTAACACTTGAACCTGAAGGAAACAGAGGCTGTGTATCAATAATAGAAAACATGATTTTCAATTTGCCTTGCAGTCTCTGTAAGGTGAATCCCTCATACAGATCAGAGTTAAGCAACATAATGGAGAACAGCATCTGATGTGGTTTCTGAGGCATGCCATAAATCATATTCTATTTCAATTTGCAAATGTCTCTGCTGGCAACAATCTTTGCATTCGGGGATCAAGTGGAATACTCATCTCCTATTAAATCAATGCAAAATGTGAAGCAAAGCTTAGTGGCTGTGTTGTGGTTTATTTCTCAAGGGACTCTGGTAATTACAAGTGAAAAAACCCTGGACTGTTCTCATGATAGAAGGTTGTGGAAATAAATATACCAATGCACAAGTGTTGCTTAGCAACATGGTTTTCATAAGGAAAAAACAATTGTTGAACCTTTCAGAAAGTCATCACTGTGAGTATACCATACTCCAGTGCCTTTAGTGAAAAGGTGAGAAAATTGGAAAAAGGTACAAACACTTTTGACCCCACTGTTGATGCTAAACTAGTGATGTTTATGTGTAAGTTCCAATATCTATTTACTCATGCAAGAATTCATATTTTTGGGAACATCTGCTACAAGTTAAGTGTGCACTCCAAATGTGATGTCAATATCTCACCTCATCAGAACAACATCCACTATCTCTTAAAGAAGTAGCAGATTACAAATAAAATGATTACCATTTCATAGTACTTCCATATTTTTTAATGGCCATAAAATTGGAAAGAAGAGCAATATTGTAGGGGTCATTGTTTAAGACTGTTTAAAACATTGTTTGTCTAGGTAGCCTTCTCTAATTACATTAAGTCCAATGAAATAAATAAAAATGAAATTTCTAGTATATAGCAATAAAAAATAGAAACCTGGGTTGGATGCTGTATTAGATTTTTAATGAAGTATGTACTCAAATGGTAGGAAACAAACATACATAAATTTCCCAATACAAAGAGAAAAATGGTTGTCATAAGTAGCAATATCATAGAACAGAGGAACACTTCTGAGAGGGTGAAAGTAAGAACAGGCTTAGAAAGAGTCGAGTATTTCAATATATAAAAAACAGAGCAAGGTCAAAAACAAAAGCAAATGTATATAAAAACATAGTATAAGAGGAACTGATGAATAATTTGGAGTGTGGCAAGAAATAAACTGGAAACAGTAGGTTGGAACCAAATCATAGATTATTATGTGAAAGAACTGTACTGAAAAGATGAGTTTGGATTCAGACTGAGCTAAGAATCCTGGCTCCAAACGTTATTAACCCTGTGTGCCCTTGGGCATATTATTTGTTTTCCCTGACTTCTAGTACCAACCACACAGAGTTGTGAGAATTAAGGTACCTCATGAAAAGATGAGACCTCATATTTAAACAGCAATGAGAGCCAGGCACTTTACATAAATGAGTACAAGAGAGCCACACATAAGGATTCAGTATATCGTTTTTCAAATGGTATCTTAGCTTCCTTTTTTTTTTTCTCTCACAAACACACTTGGTTAGTGTGGTTAGTGTATTCAGTATGTAGAAATAATCTTTCACAAAGAAGTATGTGCTTTAATACTTTTAAAAACATAGAAACCTCTCAGTATTTTTTTCACTTTTGATAGAGACTAGGGTTCACAAAATATTTCACCGCTTTTTAAATTTTACTGTATGATAGAAAACAGTGCAAGTACATTAAAAAATTCTAATCACATTAGTTCTCAGTTTAAAAGAAAGAGGTGAACTGCTGCAAAATGAGGATCATATCCCAGGATAAAAGGAAATATATCTACAGTTTTAATCTATTGTCCTGTAGGAGTCAGTCTGAGACTTACCAGATTAAAAATAAAAAATCCGAGTAGTAAGGTATCTTTTAATTTCTCCCTTTTAAAATCTTGAAAACCTATTCAAATTAAAAAAAAAAACAACACTAGGGCAATCAACATATGTCAGTTGAACAAAACTTGGAAGAATCATTGGCATACAGAGATTCTCTATAACTACTTATTGAATGAATGAATGATGACTGAATGAATGAATGATTGATTGAATAAATGAATGCAGGACCAATGTGGCCCACAGTTTTTGAACTCTGAAGTAAAGTATGTATCATATATGCCAACAGATAGTTCTCAATAAATCTTTATTCTCGTTATTATCATTGGCAAACCACTGAACATTTTTAAGGGAAGAAATGATATTATCTGAACTGATTTAAGAAGACAACTCTGTAATGTGGCCCACAGTTTTTGAACTCTGAAGTAAAGTATGTATCATATATGCCAACAGATAGTTCTCAATAAATCTTTATTCTTGTTATTATCATTGGCAAACCACTGAACATCTTTAAGGGAAAAATGATATTATCTGAACTGATTTAAGAAGACAACTCTGTCTTATTATTCAACTCCGTTTTATCAATTAAATTCTGTTTTATTCAATGCAGAGACTAGATTTATGTGGAAAGTAACCAGACGCAGCGAAGTTCTTGCAATATTGTCTGACAAGAGGTCACACAGGCCTACATAAGAGAGTAGGACAGAAGTGAGAAGAAATGGCAGCTATTCAGAACATTTTAAAGTACAGACTAATCCGATTGGTTGTGAATGAAGGTTGAGAGAAAGATAAAAATCAAATGAATATCAAGATTTTTGAGTCTCAGTTACAGAAGTAATGGTTTATCTTAATAGAAATAAGATATAACAATGAGTTCAAATTTAACAAGCTGCATTTGAGATAGTGATGGTTAACATACATGGCAAGACAGAACTTCCCTGGTGGTCCAGTGGTTAAGACTTCACCTTCCAGTGCAGGAGGTGCGAGTTCCATCACTGGTCGAGGAGCTAAGATCCCACATGCCTCAGGGCCATAAAAACCAAAACATAAAACAGAAGCAATCTTGTAACAAATTCAATAAGACTTAAAAAAAAAAGGTCCACATCAAAAGATCTAAAAAGAAAAAAAGAACTACATGGCAAGAGGTATAAGAGATATCTAGGAATTAGTTGACATTCAAGACTTTCTTTGGAAAGTAGTTAAGATTTCGAATGCAAATTTTAAAATTATCTGCAACATTGATAGTGGAAAACATGAAAGAAGATGCAATTGTCCTGGGAGGGAATATGGAGCTTAAAAAAAGAGAGAGCATGGTACTCCATCTTGCAAGATTCCTGCATTTGAAGACTGGATAGAAGGACATGGGAATGGAGAACTTATGGTGAGGTGCATGGTGAGAGATCTGAATGACACAGAATCAAATAAATAGTTTCACGAGAAGTTCAAAGGAAGAGAGAATTTCAAGAGAATGTAGAAAAATAGTCCTATGACACAGTTTAGGGAGGGTAGGTAAGTTTAAGAATGAGAAGAAAAGTACTGAGTTTGATCACTAGCAGGGCATTGGTGATCACTAACTCAGCATTTCAGCAGAGAGGAAGTGGCGGTGGCCAACAAAGAGTGAACAGGTAAGAAAAAGAAGAGACATCAAATATGAAGTTTATTTGTAGGGACTTCCCTGGTGGTCCAGTGGTTAAGACTCTGTGCTCCCAATGCAGGGGACCCAGGTTCAATCCCTGGTTGGGGAACTAGATCTCACGTGCATGCCACAACTAAGAGCACACATGCTGCAACTAAAGATTCCTGCACGTGGCAACAAAGATCCTGCGTGCCGCAACTAAGACTTGGCGCAGCCAAATAAGTAAGCAAATATTAAAAAATAAAATAAAAAGAAAGTTTGTTTGTAGATGTCGGTAAGAGTCATGGAGGTAAAAAATGGGGATGGGACATGTAACTAGTATGGAGGCAGAGGAAGGGGCTGCATCAGGCAATCAGATTTCACCAACTTGTTCATTTTTTCTCTATTCTCATGATATGTGTATTTAACGTTACATTTTTTATTTGTTACAAGTTGATGAGTTATATTGTGATTGTTTTGAGTCAGTCTAGATTGTAAACTCAGCATTTGCGTGAGCGCCTTGAATTATTATTGTTCTAGTGACTAGACCTGGTAACATCAGTGGAATGTAAGCTCTCCGAAGTCAGGAATCTTCTCTATCTTGTTCAACACTCTATACCTAGCATGTCTGACACATAATGGGTCAAAGGATGTTGACTGATTGACTGATTGATGTAGAAACCCTTTCTGACTCACTTGCTCTAACGTTTTACTTGCATATCTACTACCTTAGTTGGATTCTAAGTATCTTAATGGCAAGAGGTGTCAGTTTTTAATTCTTTTGGTTTCCCACAGTTACTTTGAAGATATGTGATATTCTTAAAAGGTTTCCAGAAGGGTGGGTGGCAATTAGATTAAATTATAAGGTGAAAAATATATGATAAAACTGTATTATCAGACTATTTTTAAAGGCCTACTTTTTAGGCATCCAGTTAGCTCAGGTTGTCCTAGATGCTTAGTCATGGCACATACTCTAATTCAGTGTTTTGAGAATTAATGGCTAAAATTATGTGAAGTAATTACTATAAAAAGATAAAAGATTTCTGAAAATGAAGTATTTTATTAGATTTATACCATATAAGTAAGTCTCCCTCACCACCAATTCCTAGGAAATTCAACTAAATATTAATGATCATGACATTTCTGCCTGCAGTTTCATTAAGGTGATAGATTCATCCAAATATCATGGTTGGACATCACATCCATTAGTAAGGCACAAAGGTTAGAATACTGGGTGCAATACTTTCTCAGACCACTCCCTAAAAATGAATGCATCAGAACTATTACCAACTGACATTCTGGAAACTTCAGTCAGGTCCTTAGGGTTCCCTTTAGCATCTCTCCTTCATTCTTCCTATCCAAGTCACTTTATTCTCTTCCTCATACCTTTAGCTTCTCTCCTTCATTCTTCCTATCCAAGCTACTTAATTCTCTTCTTCATGCTTTTCAAGATGGCTCTCAAATCCACGAAGGCTGCCATGATTCTTTCTGCAATGCCATTCACTATCTGTGCTCAACCCCTGTGTATCCAGCCAAAACTTTCTCCCTGTCTCATTCTTGACAAAGAATTTATACCAGATAGTGGGATTACAGAAATGGAGTTTACCATCTGAGCAGAGAATCCCCTGGGTTTCCATCTTTAAGTTATGATCCCTTGTGATATCTCACCAGGTGGAGAAACTGGTCACCTTGCAACTGGTACATGAGTGTCCAGGACCTATGGCTGAATGTGTGGGACTTACCAATCAATGTGCTGGTCCTTTTGTTGGAATTCTTCTGGTTTTGAATATTAGCAATCTGCAAATTCTCCATTATGAGGACATTGTAATGCAATACCTTTGAGAAAGTAGTAAATACCTGTATCTTCTATAGTACAATAGATGGTGTTCACAATGTAATGTATTAAAAAACCATATAAACTGTAAAACACTATATGAAAATTAAGGAACATTAAACTTTGTTAAGAGTTTTACTTGAAGTAATTCAAACTTGAATAGGTACTTGATTAATATGTTTTGATTACAAATATAAGCAGAGATATATGTGAATTATCTTTTAATTGATTTAAATTTGCATCAATATACTTTCCTAATTGTTATTTACTCCTTTTAGAATAGCAACTCTGATTTTGTCCTAAATCATCTTTCCATCTAAGGTTTTGTAATTTCATCTGAAAAAAACATGTCCAGAAATCTAAGATTTCTTCTATGACCATCTAGTGACCCATGGTAGAACTATTGTTTAATAGGAATTTTGTTCCACTTACTGGGAGAGAGATAGTGGGATGTTATATAAAATAATGGAAAATGTTCGAGATAAGGTTAAGTAGAAGGACATGGAATTATCTGCTTCAGTAACTCCCATGTGGGTAATATCCTTAGCAAAAGTTTCTATATGTGAGTTTTGTATCATTAATGGGTCACAAAATCCATTTCTTGATGGTGACCAGTACTTCTTCTAGTGAGGAATAATAGAATAGGATAGGATGGGATGGGATGGGATGGGAAAAAATTTCAGAGTTATCTCACACATTTTTTTCTGAAAGTTTGGTTTTTAAGAGAGAGTACGACACACACACACACACACACACACACACAGACAGAGAGACACATACAGAGAGAGAGAGAGAGAGAGAAAGAAAGTAGGAGAAATAGGTTCTGCAGTAAAATGTGTTTCTCAGTATCGGTCAGGGTTACACATATTTGAAAGGCTCTGATATTACAAGAACTTTCCCTGTCTCCCATTGCCCTGCTTCCATAGTGAAGACCATTGTGTCAGGGATGGTGTGGAAAATCTGCTAGTAGAAGAGCAGATACAGTTCTGGATACTGTTTTGGATACAGTTTTAAAGACTCATACATAGAAAGGGAAATAGTAAAATTCCTATGCAAAGTGTCCATTTTACTCTTCCGGCACTTGAAAACAATTTTCTTCTTGTGCTAGATGGAGTCTATTGTTTCTAATGCACTTAAATACACATGGGGATTTTCTTTCTTTCTGCTACAGTTTTTCTAACTACCATGTAAGTTGTTTAAGGGTAAGAGCTATGTTTCTTCATTTTGTAAACCCAAGGCCAGAACAGTGACTGCTACATTGTTGACATTCAGGGTTAAGTATCCACTGAAGAAATCTCCATGCTTTAGGACATATAAATTAAAACTAGTAAAAATAATACATCAAAGGACCTCACATTTGTGGCCACCTTCCATTAGATCACAAGTGTTTTTTTTTTATATAATGTCTCCTTTAATTCCTAGTCTAAACCTGCCAAATACAAGATTTTATTCAATTATAAAAATGAAGAAATTGAGGTTAGGAGGTAAGTCACCAAGAGTCACCAGTTTGTATGTCAGGAAAAAGTCACTCCTGATAACTAAGTTTAAAAGGAAAAAAAAAAATTAAGTAGATTTCTCAAGAAGAAGATGTGGAAACTGAGATGGGTCATATTTCCACCATAGCTGAGCTCAGAGGATATTCAGGATCTCAGTTTCTCAATAAAAACAGCTTCTCTCTGTTACTTAGTGTTATTAGTTTCAGAGAACACTTTAAAAAAAGGAAAACACTTTTATTCTTAATAGAGCTCATTTTATATATAAATATAAAATGGTTGTATATATTAAATTGTTGTATATGCAACAGAATAAGAACCATAGACAAATAATGAATAGTCATGTGTACTCATTGAAATATAAGGCATCTTTGGGGGTTGAGGTGAAGAATCAACAAACTAAATACATCCTAATTCCTCATAATAGAATTTGTACAAAATTGGCCTATTTCATAATTTTTAAGGGGCTAGAATGGATTTGATTCACTTGACCACTGCTTCACAGAAGCCTGGTACCATGAACTTAAGCAATTTAGAAGTTATCATTACAGACTTGCATTCCTCTGTTTCAAAAGGCAGCAAAAAATATTCCGTGCATGACATACAAAAGAGCAAATTAAAATGTTTCATAATTTTAATTTTCTTGTTAGTACTTTTTGTGTCCCTTCTATATTAATGTGAAATCTGATTACTTAAGTCGATCTCATAATAGTTAGAAATCTCTAATTTAGTTGTTCTGAGAACGTGGTAGCCACATGGGTTTAATGAGACTGCATTGTGCAATGTGTAAGAAAGCCTGCTCTTTGCTTGGGTCTTCTGCATGAACACTCTTGTCTTTGCATAGAGGTGTCACAATTTAAGTAAAATAGAGCCTCTCTTCAATTGCAGGCAATTTTGTCCAATTCTCCACACTAGTTCTTTCATGTCATCATTTCTCAATTTGTACTTCACTTGCTCAAAAAATATTCTTAGATACCCATCATGCATATGGCTATAATTATTCAGAGTGTTTTTCAGCATTCATTTTACCTTTTACTGGCCTTTACAGAATAAATTTGAAGAAATGCAATTTGTTAATGGCATAGATTCTTAATAACAAAATGCTACATTTTTCAAGGCCTTTGAAAAAGTAATGCTCAGTATTTCCTTGATGTCAAAAGCTTAGAAAATATTAATAAGGAAAATAGATACTTTATTATATAGAAGACTGTGATGGTTCACCATCATCAGGATGTGTTCTTTTTAAATTAATTAATTAATTATTACTCCTTGCATTGGGTGATATGTTAAAAAGATAAAGTTTTAAAAGTAAAACAGTTTATAATACATCACTAACTAGCTGTATGATCTTGGACAAATTGACTTCTCTGTACATTATTTAAAAACAAAACAAAAACAAACAGACAAACAAAAAAGCTGAACTAATACCCAACCCAACTCTTTGTCTTGTTTTATGGATTATAAGAGTATCTTGTTATAACATATATTATTAAAAATGAAAGCCCTCAAAATTGAGACTACTGCTTTTAAAAGTAACATAAAAGTGGATGAATTAATGATTGTAATTGTGATAACTAATTTTTATTTTTGTCTACAATGAAACTTTTTAAATGTTGTGATCTTTTTTTCAGCCAGCAATAAGAGCCTAACAATGTAATTTGGTATTAATGGAGCAACATTGTTCAAAACGTCCTTACACACAAGCATGTTTGAAATTGTCATTAATAAGAAATATGTGCTGCTTCTGAGATGGAACATTCAGCTCCTTTGAGAGGATTGCTCTGTCTCCAAAATTTTCTACTGTTCATCAGGAAACATGACCTGTCTGCAACATAATAAGATACATGTCAGAAACATCAGGAAATAACAGAGATTTTTGTCGATCAAGACAACTTCTGAGGGACAGAAGATATCAAGGTAGTTTTCTACATTTAATAAATAATTTATAACTAAAGTGCTGTGCTCCCTTAAAAGAAGAGTGACTCAATTGTTAGCATTTCATTAAATGATACTCTTAAGGTAAAAAATTATGAAGAAGATACAGTTCTTGTCTTGGGGCTTCCTTTCAGGCAAGTGGGCAAGAGTTGGAAAAAAAGAATATAACCCTCTAACTACAAAATATTTCTAATACCTTTCTGGCCAGAATGATTCCAAATGATAAAACATGAAAAAAAAAGTGAATTGCAAATATATTGCAAAAAATCTATTGACTAAACTAATCAAATGAAAGTTCTCATTTAAAAATCTGCCCCCCAAAATGCACATTAAATTGAGGTGACAGAATGAAATTCTAAAATTATTACTCAGAAATTTCTATTGATCTCCAGTTTCTTATCTAATATAATCTAAATTTGTAACTATGATACCCATGGCCAAATAACCTTTCTAGTTCAAGCTGAAGCTTCTTTTCCACACACAAAGGCAAGGGGGTATCCTCATAGATACTCTTTGCCTATTTCTAGTTCAAGCTGAAGCTTTCTAGTTCAAGCTGAAGCTTCTTTTCCACACACAAAGGCAAGGGGGTATCCTCATGGATACTCTTTGCCTATTTCACTTGTCCTATTTCCTGTGACTTTAATCTGCCTGTTCAAATGTATTATCTTCTAAGTCCTACCTTGAGCTTTACTTTTTCTGGGAAGTGTCTTCCAATCTTCATGTCTTGTCTTGTGAGATTATATCAGTCTAACTAAAATTATAGTTAGTTTACAGTATTGTTGATAGCTGTGTTTCAACAATTTCATTACATTATTACCTAAACTTGTATTCTCCAGGATCTAGCATAAACCCTGGCATATAGCAGGAACAAATAAATGTTTGTTTAAATAAACTTGTTTTCTTGTATTTGAAATATGAATCTCTTTGAGTAGATGAAATATTTAGCATGAAGTATTTGGTAGATACAACTGAAGTTCATAGTACCCATATGATGAATTGAATTGAAATGTTGAGATACTTAGAGAGTAAAACTTGTGATGTCAGCTTCAAAGCCTCAAATTGAAGAAATGTAGTTTATGATCAACTTCATCACTGCTGGCACATACTAAAAGAGTTGAAGTCTTTTTTGTGGAGTACACAGAATGAGTCAGATAAATTGAAGAAAGCTCTCAGAATGTCCAAGAGATATCGCAGCAGAGTCTATAAACCAGAAATTGGCCTCAATTGGTCTTGACTATTTGAAACAGAGTGAGAAGATAACTAAATCTTACTATTACTTTTTGGTCTGGGATGATCAGAATAGGTGTGATCCCAACAGACAACTTAGACATTCTAGAGCTGAGAAGCTTGTCACAAACATACCATTTTCTTTTCTCTAATTGCATTTGAACAGATCATTATAATTGTGATAGTTGTAAACATAATCACAACTACTATATTTATGTGCAACAGTGGAATAATATTTGCCAAGTAAGTATTCAACATTATTTTAGATTTATGAAGTATAAATATATTTATTGGGTAGTCATCATTCATAACACCTCATTAATCCATGGAATAAAGTACTATTGCATTTTTACTGTTCTAGCCCTATCCCAAACATCTCATTCTCAGAATACCCATCTAAATCAGTGGTTCTAAACAAGGGATAATTTCACTTCCAGGGGACATTTGGTAATATCTGAAGACATACTTGTTTGTCACAACTGGGGTGAAGAGGGGATGGTAGTGGGAAGAGACCAGGGATGCTATTAAACATCATACAATGCACAAAACAGCCCTATCCTAACAAAATAGTATCCATCCTAAATGTTGATAGTGCCAAAAGTTATGGAAACTGTGAAGAGAATGAATACATGTATAAAGTACAGGAAACAAAGCAGGAAAGTAGAAAATGATAAAAGAAGGGCATGGCAAACAATGGGGGCATGAAAGAAGCTAATGAAGCAAATATGAGAAATATGATGACAGAAATAGCATAAGTTGAGCAAATAGATTAAAAATGATCTTGGAAATAAATTCTCTGAACATTGACCTCTGCCCTAATAAGTCTCTTGTGCACAGCTGGGTCAGAGTTGTGTTCTTAGCAGAACCACACTAAAGAGGCCAGAGGGCTCATTAGCAGAAAAGAAATAATTTTTGTGAACAAATATAGACATTTTATTGAGACTTAGTTATTCTAGTGAGTGATCATGAAATTGTGCTAGAAATCTCTCTTACAAATTAGACATAAGAATCTGAAAAATTGATTATTAAAAAGTATGAAAATAATTTTGTAAACTGAGAGGAAGATTGCTTATAAGTAAAATTTTGATTTACTCTCGCTTTCAGTCTTGTGCAGTAATTTAAACTATAATTTTTTATGAAACAGAAACTGTGAGCCCAGATTTTCTTGGAAACAGAGACTTTGATGGTTAATTTTATGTGTCAGTTTGGCTAGGCTATGGTGCCCAGTTGTTTGGTCAAATACTAGTCTTGCTCTCATTGTAAAGGCATTTTCCAGATGAATTTGTCGTTTATAATCCATTGACTTTAAGGTGATTGCTCTCACTAATGTGGGCAGGCTCATTCAACCAATTAAGACCTTCAGAGAAGAAGACATTCTGCCCATCGAAAGCATGCTGCCAGACTCTGCTCGCATGAGTAGTGTAGCAAGTGTGTGTGTGTGTTTCCTTTAGGCTAAGAGGGTTGGCTCCACAACAAGTGGATCCTAGCAGAGGAAAGCTGGGTGGGTGCAGCACTGGTGGTGGGCAGGAACTGAGGGTGAGGACCTACGGAGAAGTTATGGAAGTGTGTGTGCTGTCAGGGTAACGGTTCAGTGCAGAGGGTCCCAGGGAGTGGGGCGGGTGGTAAGACGGTGGTTTCTGGAAAACATACCACCAGAAAAGAGTTAGTATCCAGACATGAGTGATAAGTGAGGATATTCAACAGCAAAGACAGAACCATAGGGGACACTTAGCACTGGCTAAGTGGAAAGACTTTTGATGTCCCTTTTGAACATCTCAGAATATCACCAGACAATCTGTTAACAAAGCAAAATGAAGAGTATTCAAACTTCCTGCAGAAAAGGGAACACGGTTGCATGGAAGCATTTGGCTGCGTCTCTATAGACAGACATTAGAAGTGAGATTTTGGGCTCAGATGGTTTCAAGGCACAGAATTGATCAGCACTGGGCAAATTTATTAGTTGATAGTTTAGAATTGATGGGCATGGCAAAGAGAGGGTACCAACATGAGTCTCTTGATAAGTTAACTGTTGCTTAATTAGAGAGCTATTTTTCAGGTCTACAGGCTGTTGTATTCATACTACAGGAGTTTCCTGAAGCATACAGTGAAATGATTTATTGGTTTAGTCTCATCTTTTCCCAGGAAAAGTTTCCTGAATCAACTAGCTCATGCTGACACAGTTGGTCTAAAGCAGATTGAGACAGATGGCCTCAGCTGTCATTTCCTTTCCTCCCATCCTTTCTCTTTGGCTTGAAGAGAAGCCAGGAGGAGCACATTAATGGAAGACAAAGGAGATCAAAGCAGGTAAATAAAATTATTGGGCCCCTCCAAGTCACAGGCGGCCTACGTAATCACATGACAGGCTTGAACTCAGGATAAAGGGAGGAGGCTTTAATATGGCTGTAAGACTGGTTCTTAATTTATACTAGAGTAAACTTAACTACTAATATGGAATAAAATGTTTTTTAATATCTTAATGTGATCATAGATCTGCACAAGGTATTATTCAGAAATTCAGGGAAGTTAGAGTCTGCAGGTCAAGAGTGAAGTTCCATAGCAGGAGAAAAATGAAGCACTTTCCTAATGATGCCCTACTGGATCCAATCTGTTTAATACATCACTTGCATTTAAAATCAAAGATGGCCATCCAGTAATTCTGAATTGTTTCTCACATTCAGTTGTAAGGTTTGACTTTCACTCAGTGAGTCCTATATAGGGTCTAAGATAGGAATTAATTTTTTTGATTGATGAAAGTAAAATAAAGTATATTGAACTTAATTCATGGAAAAGTCTTTTTTTCAGTTATTATTATACTATTTGTCATTATTTCGGCTTATTTGAAATCAGAATAAATTTCATGAACATGGAAACTATGAAAATGTAGCTCTCAGAACTTCCCTGTTTGCACAGTGGTTAAGAATCCGCCTGCCAATGCAGGAGACATGGGTTCGAGCCCTGGTCCAGGAAGATCCCAAATGCCGTGGAGCAATTAAGCCCATGCACCACAACTACTGAGCCCACGTGCCACAACTACTGAAGTCTGTGCACCTAGAGCCTGTGCTCTGCAGTAAGAGAAGCCACTGCAATGAGAAGACTGTGCACCACAACGGAGAGCGGTCGCCACTCGCTGCAACTAGAGAAAGGCCGCGGGCAGCAGCAAAGACCCAACACAGCCAAAAATAAATAAATTAAAAAAAAATGTAGCTCTCATATCTCCCACTTCAGGGAGTATAACTGACTTACAGTCCCAGCTGCCAGTCTCTGAATCTACCCCCACGTTTATGCCAAGGTCATGCTGTGCACTGTTCTTGGCCAGTAACTGAGCTTGGCAGGGATACTCAGGCAGGCCCATCTCTGTGACTTGCGGGTGACTTACCAAAACTTTCTTGGAACTGCCTGAAGAAGATTATTCTAATGCAAACTTCCTTCCTTCCTTCCCTCTTTCCTTCACTGAGTTCAGACCTGCATTGTTGTCTGCTGGATCTCCCAGAATTCTCCAGCTACCTCCCCATTTTCACTGACAGGTATTTTCCCCAATAAATATCTGTCATGTCAAATCCTAGAGAGCAGCTATTTCTCAAAGGACCACAACTAACACATTAGAACAGCAAGATTTATATTTTTATATGAACTGGTAATTTACACTTACTATTGTTAATAATGAGTTTTGTGTGATATTCTCACCATTCTTTGAAGTTCCTGTTCTTTGTGTTCCCTTTGAAACATGTTTTTATCACCATTTTGCACTTGCTACATGGCAGTGAGTTAAAATAGTGTGTGTGTGAATTCCGTGAAGGCAGGGAATTTATGTCTTCATTCAGCATAAATGCCTGGTCTAGCACCAGAACACAATAAATATTTTTCAACGAATGCCTACCTAAAAACAAGAAAAGTAAGTTGGGCAGCAGAAGCTGGATCCACACCCCAGAGACTGCAAGCCAGTATTTCCATAACCAAAAGATCCAAGGCCAGTATTTCCAAAACCTAGAGATCCAGTGTAATTTGTTTGGCAGGGACTGTGGAAGATGATATTTTTTGGATGGAAGTAGGATTTCTGGTAGGATCTGGTCACAGCCCAGGGTGTCTGGAAGGTGGTGGGCTTAAAGAAGGTCTCATGACAACCACCGTGGAGAGAGGAGCCCAGCTGGAAAGTGCTGGGGTGGGGGTAGATTATATTGCTGGGGTAGAAAGAATCATAGGTGGAAACTGGGTACCCCAGGTAACCTCCAAGGGAGAGGGAGGAGAAGTTTCTGGAGCTGCAGTTGAAAGACATGTTGTCAGGAGTTCTAAGTTCAACTGAGTTGCAGAGGGAGGTTTGTGAGTGTGAACATTACCTTCTATAGTGGACAGTTATATACTGTACTTTAGCAATGGGTGTAATAGCATGTGCCCATTTTAATAAGAATGCTTAATTAGGTTCTAGTCCAAATGAAATACATTAACCTTCAAAGACCTTTTTTTATGAATGTGGACTTTTAAATTAAAGAATTGCATTCGTTTTTCAAAGTAATTGTTCATGAAGCAAAAATGTTACTGTACTATAATTGTACCTATAAGATTGGTGTTTTATTCATCCTATCCTTAAAGATATTGTATTGAATGGGTAACACAGTGAGAATTTTGTTGTGTTTAAGGCTCTAAAAAATACTTTGTATTCTGGAGGGGACATTTATTTAGTTCAAAGTTTAGCAACCAGATTGAGAAAAAGAAACCCTCAATATCT
Organism: Neophocaena asiaeorientalis asiaeorientalis; assembly: GCF_003031525.2. NCBI lineage: Eukaryota > Metazoa > Chordata > Mammalia > Artiodactyla > Phocoenidae > Neophocaena > Neophocaena asiaeorientalis. Next base: position 3,200,955 of record NW_020173953.1, on the reverse strand, counting down.
GCTCCATCTCCCAAATTTTGTGTACCTTATAGAAGAAATAACCTACTTACAATCCTCAATTGGTACAAACGTTAGATGAGTGTTTAACACATTTACATTCTAGTTTTCTTATAGCACAGGTACCCAAGTTGCTCTTGTGTGCATGAGTTTTTGATTTAAAAATAAGGGTTCAGTATTTGCAGGAGTACTTTGAATATTACATTATAAAAATACTTAAGTCAAGAAATTTTTGTTCTGCAGTTGATTTGTTTCTTGAAAGAACTCATCAATAAATTTAATTCTCAAAAAAATCTCTATCCTCATAAAGTTTAAGTAATTTTTGGTGGTGTTGATGTTACTGAGAAGTAAATGATAAGCAGTATACATTAAAAATGGGCTTTTATTCCCTTAGTTTTCACTCATAGAGTGGGATTTTTATTACAGAAGGTAAGTAAAATCAAGAAATTAGGAAAGTGTCTACCCCGGGTAAACTTCACCGAAAGATCAAGTTAGAAAAATTCATAGTTACAAATGATCTTTATAAATTGAACTGAGAGTGGATGTTATCAAAATGTACGATAATGTAAAAAAGAGAATGAATCCTTTTGGGACCTCTGATGTGGTAAATATATCAAATGACGTATATATATTCTGCCTAGAGGACTAGTATAAGTATTTTTCTAGACTCTCTCATAAAGTTCATCATCGCTAACTGTAATTAGAGTAGTGCCTGGTACAGGGGATGGCTTAAGATAACCTGTGGGTATAGGCAAATCTCTTAAGACATCTATCTTCAAAAACTGATGTATTGTCCAACGGAAATGAGCTGAGACTCATTCTATGAAGACTTGAAATTACTAAGTGGAAGTTTTTAGGAAAGATTCAGCTAAAAATCTAAAACAAGGTACTTTTGCAGGTAAGTGAGATTTCCATCTTGGGGGCACTTATTAGATATCCATCTAAAGAGGTATTGTAAATGGGATTCCAACATGGTAGAGTACTGAAGGTAATTGCAAAACTACCTTCCAAACTGTAGATTTTATGAGTCTGAACATTTTGAGTAGACAAATTGGTCTTCAATCATGTTGCGTATACTAGGTAACATAATACGTGCTCCATTTCTGTAATAAACAATTCTTATTTATTAGGCTTCTTAATTATGAATAGAAAAAAACATTCTAGTGAATTCCAAACCTTCCTGTTTTATTTGTTAATAAATTATTGAACATCAAAACATCCATATACATATTTAACTCAGCTAAATTGAATTTGCTTGCTTCAATGTCATTCACTCTTATATAAGCTATTTCTGTGGAAGAATATTCTATGAGATCAGATATTAAGTAATTTTGAACATCCTTTTCTCAACAAAATGGAGGTTTGTGTACCCAAGCACTTTTGTTCAAAAGTAGAAGGGAAATGTTTTTCTATGAAATGAACAAATCAAACAGCACAGAAGCCACAGAAAGATAAACCTTCTTAATCTCTCCTCTTCTTCAAGGTTGTCAGTCTTCATTAGCCTACTACACAGAGGTGGAATACAAGTCATAGAACAATAACAACAAAAAAAAATGACGATTATTTTAGAAATTTTCTAATACTTGTCAGAAACACCTGAAAACAATTTAAGTCAAAGTGATATATGTCACTTTCTGAGGCAAAGGAAGAATCTGCTTAAGATGACTCCTTTGCTCCAAAAGTTCAAGGCAATTACCTTATAAACTTTCTATAGAACAGGGGCATTTTTCAGATTCTGGGAAATCCTTCTAGTGGTAAACATTGCCTCTGATTAGAGAGAGAAATACTAGACATTTTTGACACATTTTTAATGTTTGTTTTTTCCAGCATCTTAGATAAATAACCTCTAACATTCCAAACTAATATAAAGAAATTTATATTTAATACTTAACTCATTCTACAGTAAAGACACACACAGAAGACAGAAAAACTAAGACTGACTCATTAGTTTGCATACAATTTTAAGCAGGGACATCAGAAATAAGGGAATCTCTCAGTTAACATTTCACTAAAGCCATTAAAATCAAGATCCGATGTAAAAAAATAATCCTCATACATCTGCATGTTACCATTGCTGCTTCCTGATGGCACTGTCCATTAGGTAAACTTTCCACTTCCTGGGAGCAGTCAATGTATGTTTTTGCTTTTGAAAAAATGACTTTGAGTAGATCAGTTAGCAACTTTGTTATCCAGATGGCAACGATTTTGAGACAGACTTTGAAAGGGGTATCAATTATTTTTAATTAAGCCCACTTCCCTCAGCCCAGACACTACATCTAAAGTTTTCTGAGTGATCTGCTCAGTGACCTTTGGTAGAGAAGGATGACTAAGAGCTTTGAAAATTCAATACTATTAACTGAATTCCAAGGCACAAACATGACTGCACTTTCCAGTTGTAAAACCACAAATACTACATATGTATAACTATGCTGATCTTTTCCAATTCATTTAAAAAGAGGAAGGTGACTTGTTTTTATAAACCATGTGGATGACACAGTCAATGATAAGGTTATATAAATGCCCCTGTCAAAAAAGCGACATTCAAACTTAGAGTATTCCCATTGTAAGTTACATGTCCTGTCAACATGTCCTACTACCGCTGCTCTGGAAACTTCTCCTCCTGCTCCCTTGGGGACCACCTGTGTTACTCAGGCTCCTCCTGTGGCTCTTCTTACCCCAGAGACCTGGTCTAAAGCACTGATCGCTGCTCTCCCAGCTCTTGCCGTCTGCACTCCTCTCTCTACACTGGCTGTCAGGAGACTTGCTGTGAGCCCATCAGATGCCAGACATTCCATGTTGTGTCCGGTCCCTGCCAGACGTCCTGCTACCACTGGAGGACCTCCATGTTCTTCATTCCCTGCCAGATGACCTACTCTGTGTCTCTGGGCCTCTGGGCTTTGGCTCCAAGTAACTTTCAATCTTTTGATTGTGGCATCCCATCTCTGGGCTTTGGATCCAGTGGTTTCCAATCAGCAGTTTGTGGTCACAGTGCTTTCTCATCCCTAAGTTGTAGATCCAGCTTTTACCTTCTGACCTACCTCTCTTCTAGGAGCTGCCAGTCTCTTTCTTTCCAACCAACCTGTGGACCTGGCTTCTACTAATATTATGCGTGAACACAATACCTACTACATCTAGAAATTTAATGCAATACCTGCTATATCAATATCTATACTATTTATTGACCTTTTGTCCTACATTTAACTTATAAATTTGACTTCTACTGTTACCTACTATGGGTTAGGGATAATTTGAATACCAGTAACTGGCATTACTAGTAGAAAAAAATGTTTTAAGTTTAAATAAAAATATGGTAGGGCTTCCCTGGTGGCGCAGTGGTTGAGAGTCCGCCTGCCAATGCAGGGGACACAGGTTCGTGCCCCGGTCCAGGAAGATCCCACATGCCGCAGAGTGGCTGGGGCCGTGAGCCATAGCTGCTGAGCCTGCGCGTCCGGAGCCTGTGCTCCACAACGGGAGAGGCCACAACAGTGAGAGGACTGCATACCGAAAAAAAAAAATGTGGTGTATGACATCCACATATTGGTTTTAACATTATTTGTTTACTTTTTGTCTTCAAAACTACTTCTAAATATCTGGCTGGATATTTCTGTATCTTGTATTCATCATTTAAAAAATCTTTACTTTAAAATGTAAAATTGCCCAGTGTCCTTTAGGTTTGGAAGAAATTATTTCACCTTTTATGTTTACTCCATCTGTTAATACCTTAATATGATAAAACCTGAAAATACATTTTTAAGACTACAAACAAATGACTGTGACCTTTGGTTTTGTCGTGGGTTAGAAACGGATATTTTCATATAAAATAGTTACAGATTGTAAGGTATATTAAATTGACTACATCATATAATTCTGGAAGGAAAGTTAATCATAAATACATTCTAAAATATTTGAGAAATTGAAATGGGGATATTCAGTAAGAACTTAGATTTTAGTGAGTTAGATTTGGTGAGAATTCCAGTTCTCCCAGCTTTACAGGCATATAAGAAATCAAATGAAATTTCTAATTGATTTATAAATGAAACATCTAACACATTCCAGCACTTATTAGCAAGTAAGCCCAACATTTTCCATACAATCCGTTATACAAGTTTGGAGTCCCAATTGCTACTATTTTTTTAGTTCTGTTGATAGCATTTGTTTGGAAAAAAAACAAACAAAAAGAAAATGAAATTCAAAAACAATGCAAATATTCTCTTTTTACAACATTCAACTAAATGTTTAAGGAGCTGATCACTCCTGAATCAGCAGTTATGCTCCAAACTTTTATCCATTATGTCAAGGACAACATTACTGAAAGATACAGATGACCTAGATTCTCACCCACAGGGTAACCATATGTCTTGGTTTATTCCATTTGTCTAAGCATCCAGTCCCATTTGTTAATTGTCTTAGATTTTTCACTTTTTATTTATAATGAATAATTGAGTTAACATAAGTGATGATCAGTTTAGGAAATCACTTTGCTTTTCCTATGGTTTCATCTAGTGGAGTATGACATACATGTATAGTATACAGAGTTTTCACTTTAACCAGTGTTAAATCTGAAAGAAGACAAGCTATATCCTATCCTTTCTTTGGTCATCCTGCCTGAACAAAATGGAACTACTCCTTTTATTGCAGAGGGACCATGGAAAACAAATTACACTCAGATACAAGTGATAGGACAGCTCACATGTTCAAACCTTGCTGGACGGTCATTTGTCATTCTAACCTAGCCAGTACTGCTACGGCTCTTTCCACAGCCTGCAAGATGCAATAATACACCCCAAACTACCAGTTGGTGGAGATAGTGGGGAATTTAGAATTACTGATTAGGTGTACATAAAATATGGGCCTAAAATTGAGGGTGGCACACAGCATATAAATATTAATCTAAATGCTCTTGCTACAGTGGCTTGGCCACATGTTGTATTGTTTAAATCTACAACTATTCATTTAATTGTTTGGGAACATCTTTCTTCTTTAACCTTTGCAAAAAAAATATCTGTTTAGGAGCAAAGAGCTAAAGCTAAAAGTTCATATTTAATTTAAAAATGTGAATACTTAATATCTATTACTAAAGCAAATTGATGGTGAATATATGACTTGTACAGCAATTCAATAACATTAACTCTCCACCACTGGCGTCAGAAATATCACTTACCACATGAAAAATAAAAGAAGCAATTTTGCTGAAGAAGCATCAGTATCTATTTCAAAAGATAGAAATTTTAAGATGATTATTTCCAAAGATAATTATTTATCACTAGTAGTTGCAAAAGCTGTGTTAATATATCACTCTGATGCATACATTTCATTTAGGTCACATAACTATTCTAAATCATTTTCACTCGTGTTAAATCCTAAGTTTTCTTGTGGAAGTAAAAACAAACAGGGCTTCCCTGGTGGCGCAGTGGTTGAGAATCCGCCTGCCGATGCAGGGGACATGGGTTCGTGCCCCAGTCGGGGAAGATCCCACATGCCGCGGAGTGGCTGGGCCCGTGAGCCATGGCCGCTGAGCCTGCGTGTCAGGAAAGAACAAGAAAAGATTAATTCAAGAGATTGGATTCTACTAGATCTTTGATGTATAACCTTGGGCAAGATTCTAATTCTTTTTGACTTTTCATTCCTTCATGCCTAGAAAGATCTACGTGACACAATATCTGTCTTTCTCACAAGGATGTTTGAGCATTAAATGCAAGTGGCATATCTGGTACCTTTGTATTCCCTGTTATATCCTCATTTTCTCACCTATGATCCCAGGCACAGCTATGGTGAACAATTTCATGCAGGTTTCAACCCTCTTTGCACAGACAGTCTCTCCCTTCATGCATAGACAACTTTTCTTTCATTCTCTACCTGGGCTTCTCAGAGGGCACAGCCAGGAAAACAAAAGGAACACACTATGAATCCTCTCTGCCCAGGTAATGATGTTCCAGAAAAGTGACAAACATCACGGACAACATTCTAGCAATGGGAAACAGAAGCTGATGCATAAATGCTTCCCCCTGTTGATCAGATCCTGGGGTGGACAATTCCAAAAGTCATTCTGTACATTCCTAAAAAGGCCCTGAACGATTGAGTCCCCAGTGCCCACCATAAAGTCAACCAAAAAATATGTCCCTTTGTGAAATTTTCATCTTTCATTCTTTCACCTTCCATGGTCTCCCAAATCAGTTCCCTGGGGTCTCGTGGCAAATACACTGTCTGCACCCAAGGTTTTGACTTCAGCTCTGCTTTCAGGGAGAGAGGGGTTCAGGCTAAGACTAATGGATACAAATGTTTGTTCGGCATTGCTCAGGTGTGTTGCTCTTAGTTAATGCACTTTGAAACTTGGAGAAGCATCAGGAGGTTTTCCCACACCGCCTTAACCCAGTTACTCCCCACTTAAGGTCATTGTGCATCTCTTTACATATGTTCATAGGGACGGCTCACGAATGGATCATGCTCAGGGACCAGGCTCAGGGAAGGATCATGGCACTTATGCCAAGCAACAGGGAGCAAAACATCTATCTTAGCAGTTGTTTAAGGCTAATCTTTTCTCTTAGCTGAAAATCCACACTCAGATACTAGACTTTCAGGTACGTTTTTGGTCTATGTGTAACCTTATCTTATAAGTTATATTGTATTCTTGTTGCCTGCATTTCTAGTTTTGTGTCAATTTCTCTGTTTTCCTTTATCAGCAGAAATCCATGCCTCCATTCTCAGGCAAGTGTCACTGATATTGAGACATACAAAATATGGACCTCCAGGAAATAAATACTCCCAGTAGGGAACATATGCACTGACAAAAGAAATTTGCTCAAATCTATCAAAATCTATGTTCCCAAACCCAGTTTCAGAGTCATATTGGTCTTTATTTTAAATTCCCAAATCCTAAATAAACTATAGGCAAATAATAATAAGCCGAACAATATATTTCGGTGCTAGATGACAATATAAATTTATCAGATTAAGATTTTCATTTTCAACTGCTCTTCCAAGAAAATCCAATAGCATATTTTCTATCAATAGTACAGATATTAGGACTTCATATTGGGTTATTCATTAAATTCAGAGTCTCTCAAAAGTTGATGATGCAAGAAACTGATGATTTTAGAATAAAAGAACAGTGGTAAATGGTGAGAATGAAAATGATGGCTGTACTGATAGAGACTTTGCTCTCAATACTCAAAAGGATCTAGACCCTCAACAAGTTGAACGATAGAAAGCAAATCCACATGTTGTTCTGTAACATGATGATTGGCAGCTATTGGAGGCAAAGTTGGTTGGACGGAAGAATCTGGATCCACAGCCTGGGGAAGGGAAGCCACAGACTCCATAACCCCGGGGTTTGAGGCCATGGAATCCATAGCCCAGTGAGTAGCAGCTTCTGGATCCAGAGCTCAGGGAACTTCAGCTGCTGGTCCTAAAGCCCAGACACCCAGCATATGTTGTCCAACAGGGACTGCAGAGACTGGAGGGCCTGGGGCAGTAGCAGGATGTCTGGCAGGGACTGGACACCACAAGGGACATCTGGCACCTGATGGGCTCATAACAGGTCTCCTGACTGTAGAGAGAGGAGCCCAGCTGGCAGGTGCTGGGAGAGCAGAGGTCAGTGCTGTAGACCAGGTTGCTGGGGTGGAAGGAGCCTGGGTAGCACAAGTGGCCCCCAAGGGAGTGGAAGGAGAAATTTCCAGAGAGGCAATTATGGGACATGTTGACAGGAGATGTGAGTTCAGCTGAGTTACTGTGAGAAGATTCTAAGTTTGAATGTCACTCCTGCACTATGGCATTTATATACTTTCAGCAATAGGTGTGACACCTATGGGGTCATGGGCCCTACGTTAGATTTCCTCTTTTTCATATGTGTAATTAGATAGTCTTCTCTGTAATTGCAGTTGCATTCGAATAGTTTTCCACATTTGTTTTTATGGGTGCTGTATTTTGTTGTTATAGCCAAAGCCAATGGACTACTGCTGTGTCAGAAATGCTGACTCTTCTACATTAATGCACATCCCATCATGGCCAGGAAAGCAACAAGACCAGAACCTTTTCCTCTGGCTTATGCTAATCTGATTCCTGTGTATCCACATCTGGTTTTGCTGGTAGATGCTTTCCTCCTAAGAGTGGGGAGTGAGACAAAATCAATTTTCTTCTGGTACAATGGATCAGAGGCACAGTTTCTAGCTGGATGGAATCCTTCCTGGAATGATCCGCCTTGTCAACATTCATTCCCATTCTCCAAAATCACTTGGTGGTAATCTGTTATGGCAGCAACAGAAAACTAATACACCAAGTATCACAGTTACATTGTGTCTTTAAACTGATGAAGAGAGACCAAAAATAAATAAAACAGAGACTGAGAGAGAAATGGCTAGAAACTGAAAGACATTTTGCTGTGTATGTAAAGATAAGATGACAAAAAACAAACAAACAAAAAAACGGCTCAATTGAAATAGTACCAGGGAAGATCAATCTGGGCCCATCTCTATTCAGCCAGGAAGGAATAGTCTGATGAGGCGAGGAAACAAATGAAAGTAAAACAGAGAAGGCTCAGGAATTTTTTTTTTTCTATTGCACTAAAATTACTATCTGTTTCCTAATGTCTTTTTAATTAAAATTTTCAAAATTAGTATATTTTATGAATTTTCATATGTTGTTCCTTTGCAGAGCTGCAGTTTGAAGGTGTTTTCTTTTTTTTCAGAGTACAGGCTCCGGACGCGCAGGCTTAGAGGTCATGGCTCACGGGCCCAGCCACTCCGCGGCATGAGGGATCCTCCCAGATCGTGGCATGAACCCATGTCCCCTGCATCGGCAGGCGGACTCTCAACCACTGTGCCACCAGGGAAGCTCAGTTTGAAGTTTTTTTTTTTCTTTCCAGTTCTCTTTTCCTCTGCAGAACGTATGAATCTCTCTCTCTTCTCTCTTTCTGTCCCCACAGTAGCATTTTTCTCTCCTCCTTTTTCTGTGCTTAACTTAGACTTTCTCTTCTGTTTTTTCATATATATATATTATAGCCTCTACTTAACTACAGATTATAAGCTTAAAAACAAAATTTGCTAGATTTTTCATATTCTGAGAGTATAAACAGATACTTTCTAGTTCATTCACAAAATATGTAATGTTAGAATAAAACCAGTTAAATTATATTCCAGACTCGAGGAAATATAGTGTTATGGTTGATGGCAATATTTTCTTATTTTATTTTCTAATAAAACTGTTATAAACTTACAAAAAATAATAATGTTAAAAATATTGAATTTTATCAATAAAATCTATGGCGACTGGGCTTCCCTGGTGGAGCCATGGTTGAGAGTCCACCTGCCGATGCAGGGGACATGGGTTCGTGCCCCGGTCTGGGAAGATCCCACATGCCGCAGAGCGGCTGGGCCTGTGAGCCATGGCCGCTGAGCCTGCGCGTCCGGAGCCTGTGCTCCACGACTGGAGAGGCCACAACAGTGAGAGGCCCGCTTACCGCAAAAAAAAAAAAAAAAAAAAAAAAAAAACTATGGCAACTTTGAAAGTAACATAATGTAGACCTTATAGAAGGAAGAGGACCCAGGGAAGAAGTAAATACACCCAATTCAAATAGTTACTTGGTGAGTCCTTTATTTTCTGTTCTTCAAGACCAGAATTCATTTCTCCTTGCTTCGTGCCTCAGCAAGTAGGTAAAATGTCTAATTGATACAATACTGTGGACACTATTCTTTCCCCATGTTTTCTGTTTTCAAACATAACTCTAAAAGTATTCTGATATTGGCCAAAGGGTACAAGATGTTAATTATGCAGGATGAACACATTCTGCAGGTCTGATGTACAGCCTGGTAACTATAGTTAATGATACCACTAATATTATTTTGTATACTTGATATTTCCTAAGAGAGATGATCTTAAGTGTTCTCACCACACGTACACACACAAATTGTAACCACATGAAGTGATGGATATGTTAGTTTGATTTCAGTAATCATTTCACAATATATACCTATAGCAAAACGCCACATTGTACACTATATATATCAACTGTTATTTGTCATTTATACTTCAATAAAGCTGGACAAAATTTTAAAAATGTTTGAATATAAAATACCTGAGTTAAAAGGGGAACATAAATTTGTCTGGCAAAACTGGGAAATTGAGTGAATTTGTCTTCAGTTACTCCAGTTTCCTTGTTCAAGGACTATTCCCTGAGAAGAGGTATTCTTCTCTTCCCTTTGCTCTAAATTGCTAAATTTTCATCTACCTTAAATTAATATAAATTCAAGAAGAATTTGTAAACTCCCTAATTGTGGACGAAATTAAGCACAGAGATTATATTGTTTGTTCTATGTACCATAAACCTCCACCATTATTTTTGTTCTTTTTTTAAACTGAGTTATTTATAACAAAAAATGAGATATATATTTCATGTAAAATTTAACACTTTGAGCTGTGATCCTGAGACTTCTGATTTTTTAATTGCAGAGTCTAAACCCTTATGTTATGAACAAAGTTGTTTTGATATGTGAGGTGTGTTTCCAGCAGAATCTCATCCATAGTTAAAAGTTACAATGGTCGGCACCCAGCTACTACTCTTCTCCAAATTACCAGTCAACTTGTCACTAACCTGCTGGGGATCTTTCTTTTATTAATCATCTAGGCTTGAAACAATAAACAAAAGCCAATACTTCTTATATAAAGATCCCCTTTAATCACTATCTAGTATTACCTATTAGCCACAAAATATGTTCTTTATTATTATCCAACATAGATTAGAAGTCTTTTGAATTCTGTGTTCTTAAAAATATATTCATTGGACAAAGATATCATGGCTGCCTTTCTTAAATGTGTCACATGCAATACTAAAGCACATTTCCCTTTGTAATATATTCTTGGTATTTTTCCCTAGGACTTTAAAATTACAATTTATTTATTTTTATTAAATTATGGTTGATTTAGAATACTGCATTAGTTTCAGGTGTACAGCACAGATTCACTTATAATGTACATATTATATATATATTCCTTTTCAGATTTTTTCTCTTATAAGTTATAAAATATTGAGTATAGTTCCTTGTGTTATAATTACAATTTTACAAGGTGGAGAAACATCGAAGATTTTTCGGTAAATGTATTAATGAGGCATCCAAGTATTTTTCTATAAATTATCTGGAAACAAAGCTTGAGAACATGGATTCAAGGGCAAGTTTTTTACTTGGGAGGTGATCACAGTAAACACCTGCAGGGGGTGGGAAGATTGACAGGGAATGGAAGGAAAGCAGTACGGTGTGCATTACTAAGCCAGGCACCACTGTAGACATCTGGAGCTCAGTTCTAGTGGAGGATTCGCTGTGCAGGGGCTCAGCATGCCCTGGGAAGTGAAAAGGTCCTTAGACAGAGCTTTACAGATGTGCTGAAGAATCAGCCTTCAGAATATACAGATGATTACCCAGGAGACATAGGCAGGGTGTGGACAGCTTCCGTTGGGAGTGGGGTGTCACTTAGAAAAGCAAAGGTGCAATAAATATGGAACAGAACAAGATAAGGTCTGGAAGGTTAAAACGGGATGAGAAAATCAGAAAGGTATGAAGGCACGTGGTGAGTGTAGGCCATATTGTAACAGTGTAAGGCACGGGAAGTGGTACGGGGGTGGGAGACAGGGTTAGAAAGTAAGGTTGATATTCACAACAGCAGCTTTAAATTCCATGACTTCTGGTGTCATCTATTACTACTTAAACTGCTGTAACAGACTTTTAAATGGTCACCGTCACTGTAGCTACTCCCTTATTTGAAATGCTCTTATGTATTCTAAACATAAATAAACCTTTCAAAATTACATAAAATTAGCAAGGTAACATTGTTTAAAACATTGAACAATTCCTTTCAATGAGAATAGAAAAGCTGGAGAAATTAAAAAAAAAAAAATCTGTGTTTGAAAACTTCAGAGACATATCAAAATGTTCCAGAGTCACAGAGACACTATATGGGTCAGAACTGAAATCAAAAGAAACGAGCCTATATCTGGAGTTTGCTATTCCCTTCAAATTATATGTTGATTTTGGAAGTAGTGACTAAGGAGCTGAGAGAATTTTCACAAACTAACAGGGCTAGAGAAATAAAATTAGAATTTTGGACTTACCAAAGAGTTGGGACCATGGAAAATATCCCAGACCATGGAGAACAAGTTCATAGAAGTAAAACTGAGTTGCTAATAGACAGTTTCCTATAAGAACTGAAGCCCAGGTTTGAATTCTCTCAATCCCTCTTTGGATTAAAATAATCTAGAATTCTGACATCTTTATCCTAGCAGCCTTCCAAAAATATAAGCAAATCTTTCTGGAGGGAGGTAAAGTCACCCAGGTTTTTAAAATATATATGAAATATCTATTACCCTAAAAATATAGCAGGAATATGAGAAAATAAGACTGGAACAAAACAGAACAGCAGAAAATAGAATCTGAAATACACAATCCATATAATGGACATGTCAAAATCAGACATTAAAATACCTATGTAAAGAATTTAACAATAGGAAATAGGAAAATACTATTATCAAGGAATAGTTATGTTTAAAGAATTAAAGATGATTGAAGATTTTGACAGAAAACTGAAAACTAAACAACAGAAACTAATTGAAAGTTTTAGAAATTTACAAAATAATAACTGATTTGGAAAACCTAATTTATATGTTTTATCAGGGGATTAAACATTGCTGAATAGACAATTAGTGAATTAGAAAATGGAATAGAAGGAAATTCCCAAAGTAAAGCGTAAAAAGACAAAAAGATTGAAAATAGAGAAAAGACTGTAAGGGGCATATATAACGTAGTTTAATAGTGTATTTTGCTTATAATTAGAATCTCAGGGAAAAAAGGAAATAAGAATGGGACAGAAAAAATACTTGAAGAGACTATAGTTGACAATTTATCAAAATTGATGAACGACATCATCTCACGTGAAATAGTAATGAGGAAAATAAGAAGAGCTGGCCTAAGGTTGAGATGGCTGAAAGATGATGGGCTTTAGCAAACGTTACCTAGAGACAGCCTGCAACAAATGCGCCAAAGCTGAACTTCCAAACAGTTTTCTTTAATTATTAAATAACTGAAATAATTTTATTTGTTAACCTGGGTTGGCATGTACAAGACAGAATGTCCAGTCTGAATGTTTTACTACCCACCAACCAATTAGTTTAATTCCAAAAATGTGTAAACAAGATTCAACATACTCAGATTACCTGCATTTTTCCTTCACCAGAATCTACCCTTTGTATTTTAAATCTTATCTTGCCTTTGCTTCTTTAAGACAAAGTTTAATGACTGTCTTCCTTATGTTTAAAGTAAGCATTTAGAATGTTTAACATGCAAAACAGAGAAATGCATCTGGGAATTCTTTGACACACAGATTAAGGAACTATCACAAATTTCAAACACAATAAATACAAAGAAAAAGATGGCTCACGCTGTCACACCAAAAAACAAAAAAATGACAATCTACAAAGAGAAATATACAAATCCACAATCACAACTAGAAATTTAATACTCTTCTTTCACTTCTGATAGAAATAGATGACAGACAAACAAACAATAAGGGCATAGAAAATATTAAAGACATGATTAGCAAATATGGTCTAAGTAACATGCATAAAACATTGCGGTCAAAACTTCAGAATATCAGTTATGTTCAAATGCCCACAAACCATTTACCAAAATAGATCATATGCTTATCATAGTGGTATAAGCTAAGAAGAAATAGCAACTAGAACAACAGAATTAACTAGTAAATCTTCATATATTTGGAAATTAAGCATTATGCTTGTAAACAATCCATCCTCAAAGAAGAAAACACAATAAAATATAAAATATCAAAAGTAAACTGTGCTTAGTAGGAAAGTTATAGCCTTAAATGCATACATTTTAGAAGAATAGCTGAAAATCACTGAATCCATATCCACACTAAGGAGTGAAAATTGGAAAGTACATTAATCCCAGATTAAGCAAAAGAGTGAACTAACAAAAGGGCAGAATTTACTGTTAAAAAAATAAGGAAATGAAAAATCCGTAACACCAGATAGATTCTTGGCAACAAATCCGTAAGGCCTGGAAGAGACATAGTTGGGCTGGCAAAAGTCACTCCATAACTTACTGTGTTAGTACAGGTCATTCATAAAGCAGACACCAAGATGGAATTAAAGGTACAAGGATTGTATTGTGAAATGTCTGTGGGAGAAAAGAGTTAGGAGAGGGAGTGAAGAAGGCTAGGAGATGTCAGACTTCCATACGAGTCTGACCAAAGTGAAGAAGAGAGGGAAGGACATGCCCCAGGTAACCACAGATTAAAGATAGTTCCTCAAGACCATTGGAGAATCCTCAGTTGTTGGCCATCAGAGGATTCCATGTGTATCTGCTATGCTCAGTCATTGCCTGGCAGCAGCCACATGAATAGGAATAGGAACCTACATGAATAGGAAGGTTTCCATGCCAATGAAGTGTTAGATTTCAGACCATAGCATGGTGGGGGGCCCTTGGTCAATCAAGCCTCCTGCAGATGAAGATCTGAGACGTAAATTCTCAGGGCTGCTACACATACAGATGACAATCTGTTAAGACTACAGGTCTCATATCAGATACACTGAACCTAAAACTCAATTTTTCCTTCCCTCATCTCAATATTTCTTAGCTCTTTGATTCTCTTCATAAGGGTCCAAACTGGCCTGCATTTGTGACTCTGTCTTGGTTCTGTCCCTCACTGTCACTATGTCTCCAAATAATTGTCCAGGTTTCTCTCTGGTTGTAGCCATCAGTGATATTCAATTTGTCCTGGCTGATATTTTTTCCTCTCCATTGTATCTGAGACACATATGTAATAGAATGTAATAGATGTGCAATAATTTTGGAGAATGAGAAAACATAGGGACAAGTAAGGTCAGTATTTAGTAGATTCCTCTTTTAAGCCAAAGTTGCACCTTTGATCCATTGACAAAAAAGAGATATAATTTTATCTTATTTAACCACCATTTGAGAAAAGTGTTTTCTTATCATTGCCAGACATAAAACACACAAGGATTATGACAAGAGGAAAAGGAAAATGATGCTTATCTCACCATTTCCTGACTATGATGGGATAAGCATTAGTGTGAAACAGTCATAGCATTTCTGACATAGTGCAGTTCATTGGCCTTGGCTATAACACCAAAATTATAACACCCATAAATACAATATGGAGAAAACGATTCCAACTGCAATTACAGGGAAGATTACTGAGTTACACACATGTAAACGAGGGAGCACAAATATGTAAAAAATGACCCTGTAGGTTACCACACCTACTGCTGAGAGTATATATATACACACCTGTCCAGAAGGTTAAATTCAAACTCAGAATCTTCTCCCTGTAACTCAACTGAGCTCATACCTCCTGTCAGCATGTCTTACAATAGCTGCCCTGGAAACTTCCCCTCCTGCTCCCTTGGATGCTATCTGCGCTGCCCAGGCTCCTTCCAGCCCAGCAACCTGGTCTACAGCACTGACCTCTGCTCTCCTAGCACCTGCCTGCTGGGCTCCTCTCTATTACGTAGCTGTCAGGAGATCTGCTAAGAGCCCATCAGGTTCCAGACATCTCGTGTGGTGTCCTTTCCCTGCCAGTCATCCTGCTACCACCCCAGGACCTCCAGGCTCTGCAGTTCCTGCTGGACAACTTATGCTTCATGTCTGGGCTTTAAGTCCAGCAGTTGCCTCTCCCTGAGCTCTGGATACAGAAGCTGCTACTCAATGGGCTTTGGATCCCATGGCTTCAGACCCCTGGGTTAAGGAGTCTGTGGCTTCTCTTCCCTGGGCTGTGGATCCAGATTCAGGCACCCAATCAAATTTCCTTCCAGGAGTTTCCATTCATCTGGTTACTGGTCAATCTGTAGATCTGGCTTCTACTGATTAATTTGTAGAAGAGTCAAATCCATTAAGAAATTTAGATTCTGTACTGTGATTATCTATTATATTAATTTCCTCCACTGAAAAGTATTCTAATGTTCCCCGATCATCGGCAACTCTTTACCTCTCCAGAGGTAAAGACAGATTAACTCTGTCAACCTACAAAATTAATGAGAAATTCAAATTGAATTGTTGATAGAATTTATGGTTT
The DNA here is from genome assembly GCF_003031525.2 of Neophocaena asiaeorientalis asiaeorientalis. NCBI lineage: Eukaryota > Metazoa > Chordata > Mammalia > Artiodactyla > Phocoenidae > Neophocaena > Neophocaena asiaeorientalis. The sequence continues at coordinate 3,184,863 of NW_020173953.1, read as the reverse complement.
TGTACTTCTCCCAAAGATAGATGGAAAATCAAATAATTTGATTTTAATATTCTGCTATCCAAATATGCTGTGAATATTGTTATTTACTAGTAATGTGTCAGCTAGGATTTGTATTGTCATTGCTTCTGTTAATGGGCTTTGGTAAGGTCAGATTTGGGGGACTATGCACTAATTTTGATTAGGCTTAGATATTTTTCTTTTTTTTAAGCAAAAGTTTTCCCCAAATGCCCACAGTTTCTTGGTACAGACTTTCTCTAAAAGAAAATCCAAGTGATTTGAATATCTTTATTCACACAATAAACATGGACCATGCATCTCTAAAGATATTATGTATGAGAATGGTTTTAAGAGTGTAGGAATGAAATTTAAGCTTCTATGATGAGGCATGTGCATAAAGGGTATTAAAATGGAAGACTAGTGTGTGGGTGTACATTTTTAGACTAAGACCACCTCTGAGCTTTAGATAATCACAGTGGTGGAATTTTTCTCAGTTTTTTAATTGACTAAATCCCTGTACAACAGTTACTATTTTCAGTCTGCTCTAATTATCACCATTTGTATAAGAAGGCAGGCAACAAACTTAGGAAGGAACTAGGATCAGCAGGTGTGAGGTTGCACCTGAGTTCTTAGCCAACATAGAAACTGAATCTAACTGCAAACAAGAAAGCTTTAATATTATCAAAAATGAATGTTTCAATTGTATATTGAAATAAAATTGGATATTCTTTATTTTATGCCATTCTTCTGACATCCAAGTGTTACACAAAGTAAAATACTGTCATAAATAATAATAACTGGAAACTTAATATCCATATAAAACAAGTAATGTTCAATTATTTTTCCTATCTTTATTTTATAAGATTCTCAAACATCCCTGAAATTAGGAAATGGGTTGCAGGGTATGAGAGGCTTAGCAAAATCTAGTCTTATAAGTATTTCTCAGTCTTCTCATCATGTTCTCTTTACTTCTTCCTTTACAACCAACGTGATAAAATATAAAACATAAAGGAGTTAAATAGAATTTTACAAGATTACACAGCAAGTTATAGTAGAGTGACGAAGTAGAATGACTTTATTCCATCCAACTGTACCATTCTCCCTTTTCTCTTCCCTCATATGCTCCTTCTCTGCCTCACCTTCTTATCCCTCTTCCTTCTCCTCCCCCATGTTTAAGAAATAGTTATGGTGACTGTATAGTTAGAAGGAAAAGAATAAAGGAATAATGAAAAATAATTGGGAAAAAATTCATCAGCCACTGCATTATAAAAATTTAAATGATAAACAGTAAATCCTCTGTAAAGTGTCCTGCTTATGAATCTTAATGATTCAAGGTCATCTCATGTGCATAATCTCCAACCAAAGAAATAATCAAATTTTAAACTTCAAAACATAAGCAACTGCAGAACACTCATGGGGAACAACTGAAGTTGTTGGCCAAGCTGATGCCTCATCTATTAATGTCTCTCAATTTGAGATGCAGGAGTGGAAAGTTTTCTGACTTTAGGAATATACTAATATCTTAGTTTTTAAATTATTGCTATAACAAATTATATAAAATAAGCCATACATACATATATATATATATATATATATATATATACACACATATACATATACACATGATAGCTTAAACAACAATTTATTATAATTCTGTAGGACAAAATTCAGGCAGTCTCACTGGACTAATATCATGGTGCTGGAAGGACTACATTTCTTTCCAGAGGATCTAGGGGAAAACTTATTTACTTACCTTTTTTTTGTTTTCTAGAGGCCATCCGAATTCCTTAGCCAATGTCCCACTTCCTCCATCTTCAAAGCCATCAATGGTGGGTCAGATCCTTCTTACAATGTATGACTCTGACCTACTCTTCTGCCTCTCTCTTCCATTTTTAAGTATGCTTATAATCATGTTGGGTCCACCTGGCAATCTCTATTTTAACATCAACTGGTTAGCAACTTTAATTACATCTACTACTTTCATTACCTTTGTCACATAACATAACATATTCAAAAGGTATATAAATAACTTTAAGGGACCATTATTCTCCCTACCAAAACTAGTAAACAAGCAAATTTATAAAAACAACTCAAAGATTTATTAAGTGTAACTAGCAGTATAATGAAGTGATCACAAACAAACACTAAAATTCAATGGTGGAGACAATGAATTTATAATACTACAATTATTTCTGAAATTAAATATAATATCCCATTTCAGGTAGATAGTCAAAATAAGAAAACTGTATTATTTTTACAACAAGAAACACAACTCCTGAACTGATATCTTGCCTTTACCACTCAGAAAACTGCATCTTCCTCTGTTCCAAGTCTCTGGCACATTATAAATTTCCCAGAGTAAAGATTTTATTCTTTCTCTATTTCATCAATTAATTATAGTACAGTGAATAATATAGTGGTCATCCAGATTTCATTAACTTAATCTCACTCTGCACAACTAAGAGGACACCAGTTGGTACTTATCTGGCTTCTAGCTTCCGAATTCCTCCTGGTGCATGCTTCCACAAGTGCATAACACCATGGACTGTGAACCCAGGGGTTTGGGTCCCAAGCTGCTGCCCACACAACTAAACTTCCAGAAGCTGCTGATTATCTGTCTATCAACTTGCTTCCAGTTCTGATTTCCAAGAATAAATATACCCAGTTTCCCAGGAACTTCTCTCATGAATCATTTCTAGGCACTTGATATAACAATTTCTATTTATCAATGTTTATCTCATTAGTAATTACAGAGAACAGCTTTAGCCTTCCCAGCTCCCTGTACCCATGTTTTTGTTTTTGTTTTCTTAATTATTCACACCTCAGAACACACTGTCAAACATTTTGCCAGTATTATTCTTTTCACAATGTTTTCATTAAACCTCTACCATGAGCCAAAATCTCTGCTATGGGAATGTATTGTTGAATATAGCTTTTAAAATAAAATTGTTTTGTATATTACTCCATAATGAAAAATAAAGTAAGAAAATGTGTGCTCTTTGTTCTAACAGGACTGAAAGTCTAACAGAGAAAGCAAATATAAAATAATGAGCTGTGAATGAGTCCTTGATGCTACAATAACATACATCAAGGGCACCTCATCTAGTCTTAGAAGTCAAGAAAAGATTCCCAGAGGAACTGCATTTGAAACAGGTCTAAGGAATAAGTAGGGCATAGATAGGTGGGGCTTGCAGAAGTGTTTTTAGGACCAAAGTCTTGATATGTGCATTTTAAAACTAAAAGCCATTTTGTCTGGTCATTGAGGGGAAAGGAAGGAATGACTTGAAATTAGACCAGAAAAAATTTGGGGCCATTTTTCCCCATGTCTTTAGTGCTAATTCAGCATTGCACTTTCTTCTAAAAGCAACAAGAGCTGTTGAATGGTTTTAAGCAGAGGTATAAGATTGTTGCACAACACATTTTTCCCTTTTATTTTTTTTTAGTTCTTTAAATGTACCCAGTGATTTTAATACCATGTGTTGAAAATACATTTTTCTGCATTTGAATTGATTTGGCATCTTTGTAAAAAGAAATCGACAGTATACTTGTGAATCTATTTCAGAATTCTGTTCCCCCGAATAATCACCTATACTTTTTGCTGTACCATAATTTCTTAATATATCTGTATATTAAGTCCTGAAATGAGATAATAAAAGACTTCCATATTTAATTCTCTTTTTAAATATTATTTTGCCTCTCCCTGCTCTCATATAAATTTTAGAATCAGGTTTTCAATTTCTATTAAAATGCCTACTGGCTTTGTTGTTCAGAATATATTGAATCAAAATGTAAAATGGATGGCTAGTGGGAAGCAGCTGCATACCACAGGGAGATCAGCTCCACGCTTTGTGACCACTTAGAGGGGTGGGATAGGGAGGATGGGAGGGAGATGCAAGAGGGAAGAGATATGGCGATATATGTATATGTATAGCTGACTCACTTTGTTATAAAGCGGAAACTAACACACCATTGTAAAGCAATTATACTCCAATAAAGATATAAAAAAATAATTAATTAATTTAAAAAAGAATATTGAATCTGTAAATTAGGGATATTGAACAGCTTTCAATCTGTGATATATCTCTATTTATTTGAGTCTTATTTAATTTCTTTCTGCAGTATTTTATAAGTATTAATATGGGAATCTAGAATCTTGAAATGTATTTTTAGATTGTATGTTTTGTTGTCATTACAACATATTTTAGACTTAATTTTTCATGTACTTTTGGTTTGTATATTGAAGTAAAATAGAGTTTTCTGTAGTAATTTTGTACATTCCTCGGATTTTTTATGTAGACAATCATTATACCTGTGAATAAAGACAACTTTCTTATTCACTTGCTGATATTTATGCCTTTTATTTGTTTTTCTTGTTTACTGCTCTGGCTAAGACCTATAGTACAATGATGACTGGAAATGTTGTGGGAATATGGTAATGTGGCTGATTTTGTGCGTGTTTATATGAGTAAGTAGTGTGCTACCTTCTCTATTCACAATTGATAAATATGTATCTTTTTAGTTTTACGAGCCTGTTGTTTATAGTATCTAAGTATATCTGACCAAGGGAGTGAGTGAAAAATGACTGATATTATTAATCTAGTTCATTTAGAAGGCATTTGCAAAAAAATCCCTGCTCTGTTATCCCCATAAGCCTGGGAATTCCATTTTCAAACTCTCCTGAGATCAGGAAATGGGGTCTTTACACATAGTAATTGACTAATTAAATGTCTAATTCAAGATTGCCATACTCACTCTACCATATTATCCCTATTACCTCACTCTTTAAATTTCACTGTAACTCAGTTCAGTTCCAATACCAGAAGATGGAAAGAAAACTTTTATTCGATGATATAAGAATTATAAAGGAAATGGCATTTAAAAATGAATCTAAAAGTTGAGACTCTCTTAAATATCGAAAACACAAAAGATATGAGAATAGATAAGGGGAAATATATGAAGATGAAGCGAAATGACCAAAGCAGAGGGGAAAAACATACACGTGTTCAGGGAAGAATTGAAGTTCAGTTGGTTTATACTAAAAGGAGAAATTTATGTAGACATGAGAGACAGAGATAGCAATGTAGGATGGGTACATGTGGATATGCTGACTTCATTAATGATGTTTATTATTTCTGTTCAGATTGGTACAATCATCTAATTGGGTACCTTTGCTCCAGATTCTACCTGGATCAAGCCATTTTTTTTTTTTTTTTTTTTTTAAGCCATTTTTACTCATTCTCCAGACTTAGCTTCTAAAATAGTTTCCCTGGGAAGTTTTGTTCACATCTCAGATTGTTATTAAGGTCTCATTGTCAAATGTACTTATATGTTGAAGAACAGCTCTTTTACAGCTTTACTTACTGTTGTAATTAAATCATTATTTGGTTAACCTTGCTAGTTGGTAAGTTTAGAGAAATGGGAATCCCACTTAAAATCCAGTTTAAAATTTTTCTTAATATAGAGAAGTATATGAATGAATGCATTCTCCCTGAAAAAAAAATGTAATAGAATATTTGTTCATCCTGCATTCCCTAAGAACAGAGCTAAATGAATATTATTTTGAGGACTGGTGCTGACGAGATGTTTGACAAGGTACTACTGAGGCATGACTAATAAAAAATATGGGAGTTAAGGCCGGGGGGAGAACAAAGCTGTTACCTATAATCACTAATGTGACAAGAATAAATAAATAGAAATTGGTGAAATCAATTGCATGGAAATGACTCATGATGAGTTTCCTGGGAAACTAAGTACATTAATCCCCTGAAGCAAGAACCACACGCTGGCTGGTAAAAAGATGACTGGCAAGTCCTGGAAATAAAGTTGCTTTGGCAGCAGGAGGTTGGGAGCTGAACCCCTGAGTTCAAATTTCATAGGGACATTGAGTGTAACAGAGGGACAAGGAATGCAGCAGGAGGAAATCAGAAATCTAGTTGGGGCAGGATCTAAGAAAGAGATAATGGGAATCTGGTAGAGAGTAGGGCTGCTTTTGTAAGGAACTGAAGACCCAGAATCCCTGTTGCTGGAATATAGGGAGAACCTTATCTTGATCCTGATAAATTCAGAGTGGCATGGATATAGGTACACTACCAAATGTAAAATCAATAGCTAGTGGAAAGCAGCCGCATAGCACAGGGAGATCAGCTCCATGCTTTGTGACCACCTACAGGGGTGGGATAGGGAGGGTGGGAGGGAGACGCAAGAGGGAGGGGGTATGGGGATATATGTATATGTATAGCTGATTCACTTTGTTATAAAGCAGAAACTAACACACCGTGGTAAAACAATTATACTCCAATAAGGATATTAAAAAAAAAAAAAAGCTTTGAATCCGGCCTCTGTATCCCAACACCAAATTAAATCTCAGAGACAGAGTTTTGGATGAAGTAGAAAAGAATAGCTTTATTGCTTTGTCAGGCAAAGGCGGACACAGCAGGCTAGTGCCCTCAAAACTGTGTGTCCCAAGAACTGGGGGGGAGGGGAGTGGCTGTAAGGAATTTTATAATCAAGGGGCAGGGTTACTAATAGGGACTGTAGTGCATGCAGGGCCCACATTCCCTCAATCCAGAGATCATCTGGCGTCAGGTGATGAGGGTTGAACTGTGACCTTCTCTGGAATGAAGAATGCTTCATCAAGTAGTTAACATCTTCCATTTGGTGGTGGTTTTAGTTCTGCAGAAGAGCTCAAATATATTGTTATATGTTTCCCTTGAGGGGGAAAAAGGACTCTGCCCCAAGTCTGTACCTGGTGTTTCTTGACTGCTGTTCCCTTATCTCTGCATCCCCTCGCTTTCCTGATTAACAACGGTTTGAACCTGCCCTTTGGAACTCAGGGAAGGGGACACAGAAAGGCTTTTGTGCCCAGGAACTCCACAGGGTCCTTCTCAGTTTCAGAGGTAGGGGTTGGCTCTTACTAGATTGTTGTATGGGATTGGGACAGTTTCTTGAGAAATAATGATAAAAGTTTTTATACTTTGATACTTATATATTTAAATGAGACTTTATTATATTTAACTTCAGCACCAGTTGTGATATTACAAATTTATTCTTTCCAACATTATAATTACTAGTTGTGTGTGAGTACTTCACTTTATGGCTGTATAAATATTATTGAAACTATCCCTGATTCTTCTTTAAAAGGAAGTTTGCTTTTTAACTAGAGTACTTCCGGAGGCCAGAGAACCACTTTCACATCTGAAATACGCAGGTAATTTTTAATCATCAGAGGCTGCTCTGACTTAACCAAAGTGGGTATTGCATATGGGGATAACTTGGATGATCACATTTTCAAAACATATGGAAATTATAAACAAAATATGATTACATCCATAGGGGAGCAACCCGATATTACTATTTCAATTTCTGTCAGGGATGCCAAATAAAATTTCTATATTTTCTCTCATTATTTTGATCCCTTTAGATTTCCCAGTAATAGTCTAAAAACCATGAATATTTCCCAAGCATTCTAATAGTGATGATGATGGTGATGATGATGTGGAGGAGAAGAAGAGAGAGAAATGACTGAAGGGGAGAGAAGATGAGATCGTGTGGCACAACTGAAATAACATTAAAATGAAATAGGAGGGCTTCCCTGGTGGCACAGTGATTGAGAGTCTGCCTGCCGATGCGGGGGACACAGGTTCGTGCCCCGATCCGGGAGGATTCCACATGCCGCAGAGCAGCTGGGCCCGTGAGCCATGGCTGCTGAGCCTGCGAGTCTGGAGCCTGTGCTCCACAACGGGAGAGGCCACAACAGTGAGAGGCCCGTGTACCGCAAAAAAACAAAAAAACAAACAAAAAACAAAATGAATTGATATCGCCCCTTAAAGATTTTGTCAATCTGGACTTCCCTGGTGGGGCAGTGTTTGAGTCCGCCTGCCGATGCAGGGGACACGGGTTCGTGCCCCGGTCCCGCAAGATCCCACATGCCGCGGAGCGGCTGGGCCCGTGAGCCATGGCTGCTGAGCCTGCGAGTCTGGAGCCTGTGCTCCACAACGGGAGAGGCCACAACAGTGAGAGGCCCGCGTACCGCAAAATAAATAAATAAATAAATAAATAAAAAGAAATAGGAATTAGGAGTTCTGTTGTTAGCCTTACCATTAACTTCCCGAGAGACCAAGAAACGAATGCTTCTAATTCTCAAGTTCTACATCTGTACAATAAGTTCAGCTTGGGGATCTATACAGTTACTTGTGTCACTCATATTTAATGTACTTAGGAAGAGAGTGAGACATTTTCATTTCCTTAAAGAAATGCCATCTTTGGCAAGTCTGGTTCTCTTTGAGCCACTCTCTTCTTAAATGCTAAAAGGACCTTACAATATAATGAGCAAATTCCTCGCAGGTCTGCTTGAGGGTATAATGAAATACCAATGCTTAGGAAATTTCTTTAGATTCCTTGGCTTTACACAAAGATAACATTTTATTTTTATGTTTGGCTCATTTACAGCAAGTTATATTTTTAGCAACTTATTATTTCCTGAAATTATATGTATATTTATAAAAACTTAGAAAATAACCATAAAAAATCAAACAGTATCCAATTTCATGGTGAGAGGCAACCAAAACGGACATATGGGCAGTTCTAGAAGCTCATTTGCAGCTGCTTTGAGTTTGAGACTTGGGAAGGCATTGAGATGAAACAAATGCCTTCTGAACCTGACCCTTCTAGAGCCTCTAGAGCAGCCCATATATCTGTTTTGGTTTTATCTCACCTAGGTTTAGAGATAACCTCCTTACATACACTTAAGAGAAATGAATCAGACTAGAAACTGGCTGTTGAAATGCAAAATTCAGATACTTTTGCCAACCAAAATGAGGCTAATTCAATGATAGTTAATGAAAGATCATAGGCATTTTTTTCTCAAGTTTACAAATGTATACTAGTCCTTCATTTACTTTTTTTTCATATGAACCGGAACATATAAACTAAATTATTTCCTTGTTTTCCTACTTCTGTCCTTCTGCAGATACAAACACATAGTCAATTGTTCATGAGTGAATTCAGCTCTCCTCTGCTTCAGAGATTTATAGTCAGAGAAAGTTGTGCCTTCAGTGAAATTCCAGGAAATTACCATATTAAGACACTTAAAATTCTGAAGACATTAGTTAAGACCTTGCACAGAGTTAGGATTTCAAAGCCCATTCACAGGGGAATATTGATCTTTTGTTTTAATCCCACAAATGGACAAGAGAACAAAATTAGAAAATAAACAGATAACAAACCACCACATTGTTTTTGGATTAAGGAGTTTATTACATTTAATTCATGTGAATTTCATTTTGAGGAGAAAATCTATTGAAATAAATTCTATCACAAATGGTGACATTAGACGTTAAATTTGGTTTATTGTTCAGTTTACTGCTGGCAATACATTTTTAAAAGGTGAGAAATCAGTAGCTATAAGATAAAAATAAACTACAAATTTTAAATAAAAAGAACCTCATATGGCTGTAAATTAACACCATTCATAAAAATTCAAACATTAAAGGAAAAAAATGGATGAAATTTTGGAAATATTTTAAAGTGCATAATGATGATAAGGTACAGCTAAGAGGTACAGCTGTTTAGAAGGAAAATTTTAGATTTTAAAGTATATATAACAATTCAAGAAAGCTTGAAATCAATTATTTTAGTACTTTATATGAGGAACTTAGAAAAAAGTAGCAATTTAAACCAAAAGTAAATTTAAGATAGAAATAAGAAAGGAAAGAACAGAAATCAATGAAATAGAAGTCAAATATAAAACAGAGAAAAAATACAAGGTCAAAATTTAGATTTTGAGAAAATCAATTATTTTAATTTTTAAAAGAAACATCATATAAGAAAAGAAGTAACCAATAGCTTCACAAAATTTAAATAATTATTTGGAAAAATATTTATTTTTCTATATTCCAAAGCAGAATTAATTTTTTTTCATTTTTTCCAGTAGGTGAGGTAAATATCTTAACCTTCCTCATTCTCCCTCTTTTCCAAACACTTCCTCAAAATAGCCCTGTTGGCAAACTTAAGAGTAACCACAGGATGAGCAGGGAGCAGAACTACTCTTAGAAAAAGTGGAAAGTTAATCCATTTGTTTTCAAAGGGTATAGAATCTTAGTTCATAACCTCTGCACCAATCAAAGAGGATCATGGCCTCATTCTTTACTAGTTTATTTTCATCTTTAATTCTACATTTGTATTAAAGTGAATGATGAGGGTTATCAGTTGAAGGAGACTTCCCAGGAACTCAGAACCTGGTCAACCCAGCTCCAGTCTTGTATTGATTATTCTGTACAGTGTAGGTTTCCAGGGGCAGCTTTTTTTTTTTTTTTTAAGAAAAAAACATAATTATAAAACTGGGCATTTCCAAAATATGTGTGATCTTTACCGTGGAAATATTGACTTGCAAGTTTTTTGTTTGTGAGTCTGTATTCCTTAGATATGGATCCAATTCTTTCTGATATGAGAAGTGTTATTGATAGATTATAGTACTTTTTCAACTGCACCCACTTCTGGAAATTGTTGATCAAATCAGGCAGGGTCAAATTAATTATTTTACAGAAAATTTTTGAGGATAAAATTTTTCTGAAAACATTTTTATTTTTTCTTTATTTTTGAAGGATATTTTGAACTGATATAGGTTGACTTTTTAAAAAAACTTAAATCTTTAACTTTCTGTTTGAGAATATCCATTAGGTGGTTGTTGTTATTGTTTTTAAATGAACATATCTTTTAAAATTCCCTATATATTTATTAATTATATCCATCTTTTTCTTAAATTATTCACATATCCATCATGGGCATTTTAGCCAACTAATTCTAATAAGTGTGTTAAATGTGAATTTCCTCTTATTGATTGTTATTCTTTTGATGGGGGTAGTAACACATGCTTTCTGACTTTTTTTGTAATGTTTTATTGCATTATGACATTGTATATAAAAGAACAGTGTATCTTGTAGTATAAATATTTATATTTTTGTACACATATGATTATATAATTATGTAATTGATACACACAAATATATATATGAAAATATTTTGATTTAATGTTTTCAAGAGAATGTAAGTCCTTTTTTCTGCATGTTAGGTGGGTCAAGGGCTTATCAGTAATGTTCTTCTAATAACTGAGTTAGGCAGGCACCGTCTCTATTTTTTTTAAAAAAATTTAATTTAACTTATTTTTTATACAACAGGTTCTTATTAGTTATCCATTTTATGCATATTAGTGTATATATGTCATCTAATTTTAATCAGCTTGATTGAACCTCTAGTTTTCCTATACTTTGACCAGGTATTCTGTCACTCCCTGATCTGAGCTCATTATTATATTTTATTTCAGCTGGGAGGGATATTGGCCCATAGTTTCAGACTGTTTTAGTTTGCCTTTGAAGTAATTTGAATTTTGTACATTTTAGTTACTGTATTTTACAGTTTTTGCATTTTTCATTTTCATCTTTATATATTCAAGCACTCTGTCAAAATTCTTAAACTTCTCTTTAATTTCTTAAGAAAAATAACCACAATTATTTTTGTGTATATTTCTAATATGTTCATTATCTGGATCTCCTGTAGACTTGTTTGTACTCTATGTTGTCTCTTGTTCTTATCTTGCTTTTTTTGCAGTATTGATAATTTTTAATCAATTACTATAGGTAATTTGAGGTCTATTTGCAGAAGAATTTACTCTGGAGATACCAAGCTGGGGCAAGATTACTAATATTGTCATATCATCAAGGTTGATGTAATTCAAAGGTTGACTTCAGTTCCTGTGAAACATATTCTGTTTGTATACCCTTAAAATTCTAGTGGAGCTTTAAAATCCTATAATGTTTCAAAATCCTAGAATGTTTACCAATATCCCCAGTTCCTTACAATGCCATGGGAGTCTAATTCTGTTCATTCACACTATGAGCCCATTGACGTTTTTGGATTTAGTGGGCAACCCTAGGAAGAAATCAGCCCAAATACCAACATTGCTTTTGACTTAAAACCTCTCCTAATTTTGATCTAGCAGTTCTGAGCCTGGTAATGCTCCAGTGTTTGTGCACAAATTATTTTATCCAGTTTTACTAGCATTCTAGTAGTGAGTTGAACTACCCACTCTGATGCTGACAAAAGTTATACTTGGTAAATAATATCATGTTACACTTCTATATATAAGGATGGTTGGTAAAAATATTTATTTTACAATATATGCAAAATTATTTAGAATAGACAAGAAATCTGGTGTGAGAATTATCACTGGAAGTCGGTTCCAGTAAATTTAATAGGTGGAGAGGAAACCTAGGATTAATGTCATTAATGTCATTCAAAATTCAAACTTCAAAATGACGGAGTAATGTGCAGCCATTAGAAATGCTATCTAAACCTATTTACCAAATGACTTAATTGCCCATTGTAAATTAACTGCCCATATATTCCCTGAACATACCAGGTAACTTTATATCTCTCTGCTTTGTCCATTCCATTTTATTTTTCCAAACTTTTTCGATTCTATCCTATACTACTTCTGTTTTTGCTTTTAATAGGAGGTTCCATCTTTTAGGAAAATTGTGAACATCAATTTCTCTGTAAGACTGGGATCTTTGGCCGGATCTTGAGTCCCTTTGAACTTCCATTGCCTCATGTTTAAAAAACAAACAAACATGTAGCACACAAAAGTTATGTTCCTCTGAGTGCTATTTAAAGTTCTAAAGAAATAATGACTTGAAAATCTCTTTGAACGTTTATTTAGCTCAACACAAAGATAATGCCCTTTTATTATTAGATTTGTCTCCTTTTCAAAATGTGTCCAACAGCAATGTACCATTTTCTGAAATCTGTGTCCTATAAAAAAGATTAGCACATGACTATAAAAAAGTAAAAGTAAAGGATATCCATTTTTTGCTGACATAAAGGTTGTGGTTCTCAGCCATATATAGCCTGAACCACTGGAAAGCATAGAGATAAAAACTCACACGTCCTGAATCAAAATTCTTCACAACAAGAATAATTGGCTTCCTTTTTACATGCTGTAAAAAAATGACTTTCATGGAAAAGTACTTACTGAGATTCAAAAAGTCAGTCACTTTTACCAACCAACTTTGGATGAAGTTAATAGAAGTTACTTAAGCTTTATATTTAGTATTTTCTGAAAATATACAGACACAAGTTAGATTTATATTTAATTTATATGTGCAAACCTAGAACTATATCTAAATTTTATTCTTTCTCTCTGCATTCCATACATATCCATTAACTTTTCTGCTTTTCTTCTCCTGTGAAGAGAGGTATAAGGACACATGCTTTAAAGAACAAGGCTTTTATAGCTCTTGAGATGTTTATTTATACTGTCTAATAATAATAACATATATGGATGCCAGAATAAATGTGTTTATTTACTTAAGATAATTAGATACTGTTAAATTTTGAAGGATATCTAATAATTGGATGATTTCCATCACCAAGGCAGGTATATGATTTAAAGTTTAGGTTTGTTACTTAGTTTTATATTCTATAAGACCAAATCTGTAAGTTAGGTTGGGTGGCTGCAGAGTGAGTGAACAGCCAGTCTTTGGGGACCATGAAGAGGGTTGTTTCTTGTGAGAATAAAATAGTTGTCATTTGGGGTTTCCCTGGTGGCGCAGTGGTTGAGAGTCCGCCTGCTGATGCAGGGGACATGGGTTCGTGCCCCGGTCTGGGAAGATCCCACATGCCGCGGAGCGGCTAGGCCCGTGAGCCATGGCCGCTGAGCCTGCGCGTCCGGAGCCTGTGCTCCACAACAGGAGAGGCCACAACAGTGAGAGGCCCGCGTACCACAGAAAAAAAAAAAAAAAAAAAAAAAGTTGTCATTCTGCCAAAAGATCTGGACATTCAATAAATTGGTCTTTAGAAGCCAGATCCACAGATAGGCCAAAAATCAAAATAGGTTGGGTGGCAGAATCTGGATCCATAGCCCAAGGTAGGAGAGCCCTGGACTCTATAACCCAGGTGTCTGAAGCCACTGGATCCACAGCCCAGTGAGTAGCAGCTTCTGGATCCAGAGCTCAGGGAGCAGCCTCTGCTGGACCTAAAGCCCAGAGACCCAGCATATATTGTCTAGCAGGGATGGTAGAGAGTGGAGGTCCTTGGACAGTAGCAGGATGTCTGGCAAGAACTGGACACCGCACTGAATGCCTGGCAGATTGTGGGCTCATAGCAGGTCTCCTGACAGCTACTGCAGAGAGAGGAGCCCAGCTGGCAGGTGCTGGGAGAGTAGAGATCAGTGCTATAGACAAGATTGCTGGAGTAGAAGGAGCCTGGGTAGTGCAGATGACTCCCAAGGGAGCTGGAGGAGAAGTTTCCAGAGCAGCAGTTGTAGGACATGTTGACAGGGGATGTGAGTTCAGCTGAATTAGACTGACAGTATTCTGTGGCATTAGACTGAGAATATTCTGTGGCATTTATATACTCTCAGAAATAGGTGTTTACAGCTACAAGGTCACCATTCCTACATGTCTGCTCCCTCATGTGCATAGTATTACCTCAATCACCATTTCTGTAATTGCAGCTGCATAGTTCCCTACACATTGTATTTATGGGTGCTATAATAGTTTTGGTTACAACACAAAGCCAATAAGCTAGTCATGTCACAAATGCTATGACTGTTTTATATTAATGACCATCCCATCACAGCCAAGAATGTCCCTCCTTCCTGGTATACGCTGCATGTGTATCTGAGTCTGGCTTTGCTGGGGTATGCATTCCTTCTAAGGGTGGAGATCAAAATGGTACCATCTTTCTTTTTTATTTGGTTAGAGGCATAGCTTTGGCCTTCTAAAAAGCCTTCTAAAGATTGAAACTATTTGTGACTATTCATTTTTTTCTCCAAAATTAATTTCCAAGTATTAAATATTAATGCAGATATCTTATAACCAATGGAGAAAGCCCAGCAATGTTACAAATGGAATGGAGGAAAGCTACTAAAAGAGGGAACCCTGGGTCTAAAGCCATTGGATCCACAGCCCAGTGAGTAGCAGTTTCCAGATCCAGAGCTCAGGAAGTTGCAGCTGCTGAACCTAAATCCCAGAGACCCAGGGTAAGTTTTCCATCAGAGTGTGGAGGTCCTTGGGTGGTAGCAGGATGTCTGACAGCGACTGGACACCACACAGGATGTCTGGTACCTGGTGGGCTCACAGCAGGTCTCCTGACTGTAGAGAGAGAAGTCCAGCTGGCAGGTGTTGGGAGAGCAGAGGTCAGTGCTGTAGACCAGGTTGCTGGGGTAGAAGGAGCCACGGGAGAAGCCTGGCTAGCACTGGTAGCCCCCAAGGGAGTGGGAGGAGAAGTTTCCAGAGCAGCAATTGTAGGACATCTTGACGGGAGATATGAGTTCAGCAGAAATACACTGAGAATATTCTGAGGTCTAAGGTCATCTTGTGGACTGGGTAATTATATACTCTTGTCAATGGTTCAGCACAGTACTGGTGCAATCCTCTCACATTTTTCACTCCTCTTCTGCATGTGTGTAGTTCATTAATCGTCTCTGTAATTGCAGTTGACTAGTTTCCTACTTATTCTATTTACTGGTGTCATGATTTATTATAACACAAAGCCAATGACCATTCCTGTACAGAAATTCTAGGACAATTTGTCAGTTATCTTCATCCTATTAAGGCCAGGAAAGCCCATTTTTTACTTCCTGGCCATGACTCCATGTATATCTACTTCTGCTTTGCTCTGGGATTTCTTCTGCACTTTTCTACCATGTCAAGTGATCAGTGGCATAACTTTGTTTTTTATAAGGATGCTTCTAATGATTGATTCTACTTGTCACTACTGATTCACATTCTTCAAATTTATTTCCCATCTATCACATATTATTATACAGTGCTCCTTATTTCCAATGGAGGGAAGAAAAATAACACATAATGAGAAATGGTTAGAAACAGAAAGGAATCAGGCAAACATTTAAAGACAAAGTGACTCCAGAAGACTGAATTAAGATGGAACCACAAGAAGAAACTGATTTGGGGCATGTGAAGAGGGAGTGGGGATAATGATGGTAGTTTGAGAAACTGGGAAAAGAGATGAAGAGACAGGGATTTCAGGTATCTCTTCTACTTGCTTTGAGACTATGGATCTAAATGCCATTACAAAAAAAAAACACTTCAAAAATGAATATAATTGATATATTTTCATATATTTTTATTTACCTCATAAAAATTTTAAAAGAACCTGGGTTCTGCATCCTAGAACAACTCAGGCTTTTCTCTGCTCATACTGTGAATGATTTTTGTGCATTTTTCAAAGTCAGTTCCTTTTCTGTAATTTCTTTCAAAAATATAAAATATTTTCCCTTTGTCACCCCTGTTCTCTATTTTATTTTTTCTGTTGTATAATATAATAGCTGAGTGCTAATTTCCAGTGGGCTAATTATATCAGATAAACTTGCACTGAAATAAACACAGAAATTCTTTAGGATGAAGGAAAATAATATTAAAAGGAAACATTAAGTTTCAAGAAAGAATAGAATATTTGCTAGTTGGATTCTCCAGGAAGCAGGCACTGAGACAGGAATGGAAGAACAAAAAGTTTGTAAGAGAGTAACACTTGTGAAAGAAAAAAAACCATTCTACCACCTTGTTCAGTCATTGACAAGGGGCTGCCATGAGAAAAACCTGACCTTGGCTTGAAATCCGAGGCAGATTCCAAGGAAGCCAACAGAGAAAGGCTGTCAGCTAACCTCACTTGTCACATCTGGATAGCTATTCCTTTTTTGAAGTGATGTGATATGAGTTCCAGTGCAGATCTGTACCTGTCACAGTCCACCATTTTCACCTTGAGGGTCAACTTATCAGGAGAGAGATTCTCCGTAGCTCTGGTTGGCCTCTCTTCCTGAGGGGAAATGTTCAAGAGTGACTGGGTGGGATGAAATGCACTCTGTCACTGCATTTGATCTTGGAGCTGAGATGGGTACTCATTATTTCCCTCCTTCACAATCCATTAGAAATTTGCTTCACCCTCAGCTACCACTTCTATTGGTCTCAGTGGATTTCTTGGTGGTATTACCTATGCCCTTTCCTAAGAAGTATGAACACTGATAACCATACCCTTTTCTTTCTATAGTTACTGCACATGACAAATCACATCAATTGGGCAGGAATTTTCAAGGGCCATCCAAGTAGATCGACTGAGCTCCAACATACTCCCTCTTACCCTCACTGTGTAACAGTAACCCTACTATTTTCTACTAAACAGGATCATCTACCCTTGGATTAGATGGTAACTCTTTTTTTTTGCTTGCTGGTACCTGAAAAAAGGAACTCGAAGTGCTCAGCCAGCAGTCATAATTATAGTTCAATGAGACCCTTGGTATGTCCGTTAGAAAGTCTATCTTTGGGAACAGGTCTTCTATCCTTGGAAATTCCAGTTGCAGAAATAGGAAGCACAAAGTTCTTAAACTGGTCACTGGGGATGACAGTAAGTGGATATTTTGGACCCAATCTTTGAGAACATTGCTTCCATGTTCCAAGCAAACTTCAGCTTTGCCATCAGTGGGACTATTTAATGCACTATCAGGCAGACAGCTTCAGGGTCCTGTGGTTTTTGATATAACTTGTGGATCCCATTTCTTGCTGTCTCTACTATGAAATGGATTTCCTGATTAGATGCTGCCTTGTGAGGAATTCCATGCTGGTGGATCAAGTTTTTCATCAGCTCCTGAAAAATATTGCTGCTGAGATAAGCACAAAAAGTAGAGGCTTACTCTGAATAGGTAGTTATGTGCTTGAGGATGAACCACTGATCTTTTCAGGGCACAAGGGGGCCATGTTAACTTGCAACCAAGTGACCAGTTGGTTTCCTTGAGGAATAGTGCCATACTGGGAGTTTAGCATTAGCCTCCATTGCTGACAGATTGGACATTTGTAGTGGCATTAATTATATCAGATTTGTAAGTGGGAGCTTATGCTGTTGGACCCATTCATGGCCTCTTTAGTCACTTATTCACATGCTCATCTTGCCAGCATGATGAGGACTTCTAGCAAAGGCAAGCTAGCTCGACTGACAGTCATTTTGTCAACTTGATTTTTTAGTTCCTCTTCCATGATAGATGCATTCTGGTGGGCATTGAGAAGAAATACAAAGATCTTGACACTTTGGACCAACTTGCATATATCCATCCATATGTCTCTATACCAGATTTTATTGTCTGAATATTATATATTCTCCCTTCCAGGTTTTTAACTAGCTGCTCAGGTCAATTGCAACTGTCCGGGAATCTAGATGTATCATCAACTGGGACCACTTTTCTCTTTTATACAAAGTGGATAACCAGTTGTGAGACATATGATTCTATACATAGAGAAAGCATATTTTTCTCATCATGGTGTTTAAAGGCATCCATGCAATGAGCCAATCCATCTGCAAGCCTTGCTTGGGCTTCTCCCTTCCTCCTTCAGCTGGTCATTTGAGGCACCAAATGTGACCACACATGTGATCTGAGAAAGAGGTGGTGGTGCAGTGCTGGTCGGTGACATGGGGGTCTGGGCTTCTGCTCATGGAGCCTGCTTTCTTGTTCTGCTAGTGTTCATTCCTCTATGAGCTATTTCTGTCTTACAATGGATTGCTACTGAGTCCACCTGACTTCATGACTTGGAAGTTTCAACAGAACGCAGCTCATGATGGACAGCTACAGATGCATGATCACTTGTCCCACAGTCAAGTTTTGTACCTCTACCAGGTCCAAGTAGTTTCCAAGGATCTGATTATCCAAAGATATGTTAATTTTCAACTACAGATTATAAGACCTTGTTCTACAACTTTATTTGCCTGCATTGTGATTTTCCCACTGAGGTGTGCCGTAAACTCCACATTGCAGTTTTATTGTATTTTTATTTTTTTCAATACCACAGATGCCACCAACACCATATGGTCTGCCAGATTGTTTGACCCAACCAGTAGGGTTGCTTGCATCTGAGACTAGACCTACAGAATCTTTTCCTGCTCCTGGTCTAAAGGAAGCTTTGTATTAGGCCAGAGAGGTACTTCTACTTGGGGAGTATGTTTGTTCCAGAACCCCAAAAAGCCTACCAGATGCTCTGCTACTTTATTTGTAGTAGGGGATTTAAGAGATTTAACTGTTTGTTATATATTTTATATTATGTTATATATTTAATATGAATATATTTATATAAAATAAGGAAATATAATGACATACTATTTTACATAATATTTGACAAAAGTTTTATTTTATAAAGTATTTAAAAATGTTTAAATAAGTAGAAAATAGAATGAAAATGAGCAGGCAGAAAGCTATTTTAGCTATGAATAAGAGAAGATGAATCCTAAGATTAATGTGATCCAAAACTCAAGATATCCAAAACAATGAAGTGAAAGAGACCTATTATACCTCTCTAGCTGATTTTCCATTACTAATCCGTACAAATTGTAACTTGATTTTCAATAATTTCCTGAACACAAGTACCTTTTTACCTCTCTGCTTTGATCATTTTATTTCACCTTCTCAGAATTCTCGTTATTCTCTCCCATGTTGCTTGCATCTTCACTTCTTATATTAGTCCTCATCTATCATATAGATAGATAGTTTTATTTGGTTTTATTGTAAGACTGGGACCTATAGTGAACCCTTAATCTTCTTTGAGTCTTCATTTCCTTCTGTGTAAAATAACTAGTTCATAAAATGTGTGTTTCTCATAATTCTTATAGTGATCTGAAAAATGATGAATAGGAAAATTCTTTGAACCTTGCTCTTTATCTCTGTATAAAGATACTGTCTTTTTGCTATTTTCTTTAGACCTTATCAATATGTTATCTATACTAGCATAATGCTGTTTTCAGAAATATGTGACCTATAAGATGTCAGAATTGCAACATAAAACATAAAAACAAGGAGTGTGTAAATGTGTGTTGCAATATGAATGAAACAGCGACTTCTGATGGTTTGAAAACCTTGTTTTTCCAGCCATGTTCAATTTGGATCTGGATACAATAAGGTGAAACTCTACATCTCATGAACTTAATTAATTCTCACCAAATATAATTGGCTTCCTCTTTACACCTGTGAAGAAATCAATTACATACAAAGATACTCAATGAGATGAAGGGATATGGTTTTTTTGCCACCCAACATTGACTGAATCAAAGAAAGCTCTCTAAACTAATGTACAAAACTTTTCATATAACCTAAAATTTTCCCCCATTCAGTTGTATTTTCCAAATTGCTTGCTTTTCTCCTTCAGTCAGCAAACAACAAGGCCCCATATTCTTTGAAGAAAATGTGCTCTATGCCACTCCTGAGATTATTATTCACGTGAAGTTTATACACGCAATGTAAGGATTTCAGAAAACAGAAGTTTTGAAGAAGAAAACATTTAAACCCTCAAATAAATTAGTTCAAATCTCTCAATATTAGTTTTTCAAAGTTTGCTTTCAGAGGTATAGTAAATGTTAACTCAAAAACAGCCTCCAAAAAAAGTAAAAGAAAAAAAAACCCCGCCTAACTAGTTAAAACTAACAATAAAATTAGTAGCATATTTGCAAGCCAGATTGAATGAGTTTATTAGATTATATTCATTTAGGTTTTTATCCATTTTGTGAATAAAATTCATGAACAATGATCCCATTAATTCATTAACATTAATTCATTGTTTGTTAACATGAATTTCATTAATTGATTTAGTAATATATTTCATTCATTTTACTAATTCTGTTAATTTATTCCATAAAATTAATCATTAAGTTCAGTATATGTGGCAGACAGTTTTTTGGTCAGTATTTTACAAATGGAAAAATGATGAAGAACAGGTGATATTCCCGAAGATCATGAAGATGATAGAAGCTCTGTATAGAGGTTGGACACATTGCTCACATCTGAATGTTCCACAAGTTGATCAATAGAAGGCAGATTGGTCTGTAACACAGTGATTGGCAACTCCTAGAGGCAAAGTAGGATGGACGGCAGAACCCGGATCTATGGCTCAACTAAGGGAAGGTGTAGACTTCATAACCCAGGGGTCTGAAGCCATGGGATCCAAAGCCCAGTGTGTAGCAGCTTCTGGATCCATAGCCCAGGGAGCAGCCTCTGCCATGGGATCCAAAGCCCAGTGTGTAGCAGCTTTTGGATCCATAGCCCAGGGAGCAACCTCTGTTGGACCGAGAGCCCAGAGACCCAGGATAAGTTGTCCAGCAAGGACTGTAGAGCATGCAGGTCCTTGGGCAGTAGCAGAATGTCTGGCAGGGACTGGATAGCACACAGGATGTAAGGCACCTGATGGGCTCATAGCAGCCACTCTGGAGAGAGGAGTCCAGACGGCAGGAGCTGGGAGAGCAGCGGTCAGTGCTGTAGACCAGGTTGCTGGGGTAGGAAGAGCCACAGGAGGAGCCTGAGTAGCACAGGTGGTCCCCAAGGGAGCGGGAGGAGAAGTTTCCTGAGCAGTGATAGTAGGACATGTTGACAGGAGATGTGAGTTTCAATGAGTGACAATGAGAAGATTCTGAGGTTTAATGTCATCTCCTGGACTGGGGTGTTTTTATACTCTTAGCCATGGGTGTGGCATTCTACACAGTCACCTTTCTCATGCTTGTAATCTCTCATCTCTGTATGTGTAATTCAATAATATCTTCTGTAATTGCAGATGAAAAATTCCTTTCATCTCATATTCATGGGTGAATTCACTGTGTTGTTAAAGCACTAAGCTGTTCCAAAGTCAGAAATTCTATGACTACATGTCTTTCATGCCATCTCATCATGACCAGAAAATCCCTTACTCTTCTCGCTGGCCAAGATTCTTTGTTCATTTGACTGTATATTGGCTGGGGACTGCTTACCTCAAAGGGAAGGGATTAAGATGAAGTAAATTTTTTTTTGTCAGTGGAATAAAGGCACCCTATTTGCCACCAATGATTTTCT
>NW_020173953.1:3004934-3162923 GCF_003031525.2 Neophocaena asiaeorientalis asiaeorientalis | reverse complement strand
ACCAATGATTTTTTTTCCCTAATTTTATTTCATTGCCTAAAATTATTTTTATATATTTTATTATAAAATTGCTTCTCAAATTCTTTAGAAAGAGAAAATAGATCAGATAAATTGAATAAGAAATATGGTGGATCACAGAGATAAACCAGAACAAATGTTTAGAGGTAAAAATGACTAAAGAAGTCTACTTTGAAGCAGAGACTCAGGGGGTGCCAATATGTGCACATGTGAAATGACTCAAATATTTTAGAGTCAATTGGAGATAAGTAGTGACTTTATGGGGTTTTCTATCTCTGTAGTTTAAATTAAAAAGTTCAATATGAGTATAGTTTTTGGCTTTTCATATATATATTGTCTCTTTTGTCATCTATATTTAAAATTTTCTAGAGGTCTTTCTTCTCTAGAACAACTCCCAAGTAATACCTTCTGAACATTTCTACCTTCAGATTCTTTCATATGATTTTCTTTTTCACTTTAAAGCATACTTTTTATCTACTCTATTCCTTTAAGATTATTTTTCCACTGTAAAATATCCAAATATCTTCTTTTTATAGAGCTTTCCATAACAGGTAAACCTGAACTAAAATGAATATTGAAGGATTTTCTCAAATTAAAAAGACAATAATCTCAGGGGGAAATTTGGAATTGCAGGAGGGGAAAAGACTGAAATATGAGTAAATTATGTCTAAATACACATTGTACACAGCACTAATAAAGTGGTTCTTAATATATAAGAAGAAGTAAACAGTAATAAATTAAGAATGATCATTAAAATCTAAGATTTTGCTTAAAAATTAAAAGCCTGGAAAAAATAAAAAAAGAGTAAAATTATAACATTAAACCATTTTATTACTCCTCAAATGCATGAAAGGAGACAAAAAGAAACAAAAGATGGATTAAATAACAATAAAATAGTAAATATGTAGGTAGAAATCTGTATCAATAATTAAGTTAAATATAATATGACAAATAGTCCATATAAAAGACTTAGAATATCAGACTGGAATGAAAATCTAAACTATTTTCTACATAAAAGAGATTTTCTTAAATATGAGGAAACAGAAAAGGAAACATAAAAGATATATCTGGCAAAAGAAACAAAAATGCTAGTTCTACTTTATTAATTTCAAAGTTTGCTATATGTTAAGAAGTTTATTGTATATTAATCAAGATATTTCTTAACAATCAATCTGTCAGACTACCAGGAGGATACACATTATTTCATTAGTTATTTAAATGTTACACTAAGGCCACACCATCCAATAGAGTAGGCACTAGCCACATATATCAAATTCAATTTGCATACATTAAATTAAATTAAATTACAATTCAGTTCCTCAGTCATATTCATCACATTTCAAGTGCACAACAGATAACGTGTGGCTAATGGATACCAAATATTGGAAATGGCAGATAAAAAATATTTTCAGCATCAAAGAAAGTTCTCTTGGGCAGTGCTGCCTTAGAGATCACAGCCGATTGTTGATTTGCTAATATAAATTTATATTTGTACTGTTTTCTGTACAATGCAAGAATGTTAGAAATCTTAAGGCCATTTATCCTTATCCCAATTCATGTATTATTATGTTAGTATTTTCATTTTATGTATGCTTATGCATATTGATAAATATTTGTCCCCATGTTTTACAGGCAATATTTGCTTAAATGTACACAATATATATATATATTTTATTTACTCTTTATTCTTTCTTACATTTTTTTTTGCTATAGGCTAGGATCATTTTGCTTTTGACTATGTATAACTTTTAACTATATATTTTTGTGCTGGAAGGTTAGTGACAAGTTCTTGAAGTTTTCAATTGTCTGAAAATATCTGTATTTCTATTTCCTTTTTGAAACAGATACTCACTAGTCATGTATTCTAGTTTTAAATTGTTTTTTCTTCACAAATTTGAGGCTATTTAATTGTTTTCCTACCTTCCCCTTTCTATGTGTTTAGAGTTCAGTTGTCAATTTTATTGTTGTTGTTGTTGTTGTTGTTGTTTTGTGGTATGCGCGCCTTTCACTGTTGTGGCCTCTCCCGTTGCAGAGCACAGGATCCAGACGCTCAGGCTCAGCGGCCATGGCTCACGGGCCCAGCCGCTCTGTGGCATGTGGGATCTTCCCGGACTGGGGCACGAACCCGTGTGCCCTGCATCGGCAGGCGGACTCTCAATCACTGCGCCACCAGGGAAGCCCTATTGTTGCTTTTTTTTGAAGGTAACTTGATTTTTTCCCCATAGGTTGTTTTACATTTTTTTTTCTTTTTCTTGTTCATCAGTTTGACTCCATTGTGCCTAGGTGTGGGCCTTTCTTCATATTTGTCATACATGGGATTTGTAACATTTCTTGAATTTGTGAATTGATTTTCCTCTATTTGGAAAATTCTCTCTGGATCTGTTTCTATTCTATGCTTCGTCTCTTAGATTTGGTGATGTCTTGACTTGTCAATGGCTGTTAATTTTTCATTGAATATGAACGTGTATATATATATTTATATATATGTATATATACATGTGTCTGTGTATAAATACATACATATATATATATATATATATATATATATATATATATATACACACACACAACTTGTTTTAGGACTCCAGTTGAAATTTTTAGACCTTTCCATATTCTCCATGTTCCATATGCTCTGGAGTGCTGTTCAATATTTTTATGCTTTCTTAACTTTTTAGTTTGAACATACTCTTCTGAACAATCTCTAATTGTTTCTTCAGCTACATCTAATTTATTTTTAATCCAATTGTAACCAATTCTACATTTAATTTATTGCATTTTTTAATTTTAGAATTTCTACTTGATTCTTTTAATATGTTTCAATGTTCTGCCAAAATTTTCTATCCCTTTATTTCTTAAGCATATGGATTATAGTTATTATAAGATCTATGTCTTACCTTTCTATTTACTGAATCCCTTGTAAGTCTGTTTATACCACATAACACATATTTTGGTTTTAATAATTTCTTAACTTCTTGAAGTCTGATAAATTTTCCTTGGATATCAAACTATAACTGTATCATCTATATATTCATCTATATTTACATATTCATTTATAGCTATATATTCATTGGTAATTATAGCTATATAAAACTATATCTATATCTATGTGGGGATCCACATCCTACAAGGGAATCAATCTAATTTCTGATTCTGAGATATTCTATTCAAACAATACTCTTCCACCAGTTATAGTCTGAGTAAGAAAAATATCTGAGGTCCTCTAAAATTTGTTCAAATCCCCAACTTTGTAGGATTTCAGAACCTATTCCCATGTGCATATTGATCTTTTTCTTTTTTTTGCCGTATGCGGGCCTCTCACTGTTGTGGCCTCTCCCGTTGTGGAACACAGGCTCTGGACATGCAGGTTCAGTGGCCATGGCTCATGGTCCCAGCCGTTCCGCAGCTTGTGGGATCTTTCCAGACCAGGGCACGAACCCATGTCCCCTGCATTGGCAGGCAGACTCTCAACCACTGTGCCACCAGGGAAGCCCTGATCTTTTCATATTATCTCTTTTATCTATCACAATCAAACCCTAGTCAATAAACACTTTTATCTATTACAATCACATAAACAATAATAATAAACAACTAACAATAATAAACATAGCTGGATATCAGAATCAATTAATTTATTAGATTATAATGACTTTTCACACAATTTTGGAAGAAAATACAATGTCAATTCCATCTGCGATGCAGACTTTAGACTTTATTTTGAGTTAGTATTTTAATAATAAAAATTGTTAGATAAAGTATGTCAGCCAATGTTTAGGACCAGAGACAAGGTGACAATTTGATAATTAGAAATAAGAGGGTAGTTCTTCCTATAGATGATGAAAACAATAATGGTTATGAATAGAGTCATTGAAGACATTGGACAAGATTAAAAATTATATATGATGATCAGTAGGAGCCAGATCCACAGGTTGGTCTGTAACAAGACTGGAAGTTCCCAGAAGTGAAGTAGGTTGGGTAGCAGACTCTAGATCCATAGTTTAGAGAAGAGAAACCACAAACTCTGCCAGCCACGGGTCTGAAGCTACTGGAAGCACAGCCTGGTAAGTAGGAGCTTCCAGATCCATAGCCCAGGGAGCAGCTGTTGCTGGACCCAAAGCCTAGAGACCCAGAATAAGTTGTCTGAGAGGGCCTACAGAGTGTGGAGGTTCTTGAGTGGTAGCAGGATATCTGGCTAGGTCTAGACAGCACATAGAATGTCTGATACCTAGTGGGTTTACAGCAGGTCTCCTGACAACCACTGTAGAGAGAGGAGCCCAGCTGGCAGGTAGTGGGAGAGCAAGGGTCAGTACCAGTACCAGTAGACCAGGTTGCTGGAGTAAGAAGAGCCACAGGAGGAGCCTGAATAGCACAGGTGGTCCCCAAGGGAGAGAGAGAAGTTTCCAGAGCAGCGGTTGTAGGACATATTGACAGGAGGTGTGAGTTCAGCTGAATTACAGTGAGAAGATTCTGAGTTTGAATGTTATTCCTGGACTGTGGTATTTATATATTCACAGTAATGGGTGTGGCACCTTACAGTAACATCTTTTCCATATTTGAGCCCACTCATTTGCTTACATGTAACTCAGTAATTCTTTTTGTAATAGCAGTTAACTAACTCCCTTCATCTTATATTTATAAGTGAACTCATTTTTATAGCTCTATGTCAATGAATTATATCTATGTTACAAATGGTCTGACAGTATGGAATTAATGTCTACTTCATCATGGCCAAGGAAGCCCCTCTTATTTTCTTGGGCAATAACTCCTTGTATATCTACTCCTGGTTCGGCTGGGGAAGGTTTTCTTCCTAGAATGGGGACTGCAATGCTGTCATCTCCCTTTTGTGCCAATTGTCAAGAGGCAGAAATCAGGTCTTGTTGAGAAACCTTACAAAGATTGCCTTTATAGCAAGCCATTGATTCTCACTCTGCAACATAATTTTCCATCTTACTTACTTACTGTTTCCAATTTGCTTAACTATTAGCAGTGCTTACTATGTCCAATCTAGAAGAGCCATATAAAATACGCCAAAGGGATTGAGAGAGATCACTAGGAATGGGGATAATCTTGAATAAATTTTTA
The DNA here is from genome assembly GCF_003031525.2 of Neophocaena asiaeorientalis asiaeorientalis. Taxonomy (NCBI): domain Eukaryota; kingdom Metazoa; phylum Chordata; class Mammalia; order Artiodactyla; family Phocoenidae; genus Neophocaena; species Neophocaena asiaeorientalis. The sequence goes on along the minus strand of NW_020173953.1, from coordinate 3,157,826 downwards.
AAATTGTTTTAAAAATTAATCAATTCTAAAGCAAGAACAGACCACTATGGACATATGTGAAGAAAAACAAAGTGGGAGACACTATGGGGATGAAGTGAGGAAACTAGTGACAGTAGTAGAAAGAGGGACAAATCTGCCAGGGTTTTCTTCTAACTCAGTGGACAACCTATGGATACTCTACTTTTAATTCAACTAAATCAAAATTGTTTCAAAATGAACTCAATTCATGATTTTTGTAAATACATTTATATTTGTAAAACATCCTGGGGTTTCTCCTCCCACAGTATTTCTGAACCCCATCACAAAATTTTGAATGCCTTCTGAGTATTTCCAAGGCCTTGGTAGAGCCCTACTTAAGTACATGATTCTGTCCCAGGTTTCTTACTAAAGGTGGACTCAGGTTTTGAAAACCTTAAAGTTTATAACTTCAGGGTCCTTTTATAGCACAAAGAATACAACACTGTGTATATAATAGTAGATATAAATATGAATACTACTTTAGAATAAAGATAATATTAACCAACAAAAACCTACAGGTTGACTAAGACACAAATATTACAAAATCAAGACATTAATTTATCATCTATAAACTTTCCCCAACATTTCTTGGCTACACAGTCCTTGATCGCCTCTACGTAGGATGATCGTTTTATCAACATGATTTTCTTTGAAAAGAATAGAAATATAATTCAGCTTTTCTCTAGAGTTGTATATCAAAAAACACTTAAATTATTTTCGATGACATAGAAAGTTTTCTTTCAACATTGCCACTTGTTATTACTGATGCTGCACCTGTAACATCCTCTGTTACTCCTTCTTGGTCAGAGCTTCAAGCCTGGGGTTATGCTTAGCTCTGCCAGGTGTCCTGGTTCACCTCCCCTCCAAGTCTTCTGGCCCTGGGGTTTGGGGGCTTGTGTGAGGATTAGCTGCAAATAGCTGTGGACCCTAGGCTTTAGTGGCCTCCTAGCATGTAGCAGAGCAGTATATTGGTTCAAATCCTTCTTCTTGTGGTCAAAGCTCCCTGAGGTCCTGAGGTTCATCAGGTTGACTCTGTTGGCTAGAGGAACTAGAGGCAGCTCTCTGGATTCATCCACAGCCCCAGCACTACCACAAGGACACAGAAGTGACACCCAGTCTATAGAAGTCCAGCTGGAGCAGCAGCTTTTTCCAAGCTTCCCTGGAGGAGTGCCAAGAGAGCTTTGGAAAAAGTTAGGCGAAAGAATCCTCAGGAGGACCCTCACACTTAAGCTTCATTAGGTTAAATCTATCTCTGTCTTTACCTTAGATGCCCTGGCCAAGATGTCTGAATATGTGCTATTGATGTTCTCTTTGAAATATCAGGAACCTACGTGGAGTGCCCAAATCTCCCTCCAAGATATCTTCCGTGGCAACGTCTCTCTCCTGTGCTCCAACCTAAGCTTTGATCATTACATTGTTATAGTTTATTGTTGCTTTTGTTATTTGTCTCTGATCTTCTTTAACTCCAAGTTAAAATACGTAGGAACATGTCTGACAGATTTATCATATTCTTTGAGTATATTACTGTTTCTGACAATTTCAAGAGAAACGCACTGATGTAACACACACCAATGGTCAAATATGTGTTATCAGGAACTCAAGAAGTTAATGTTGTGGCTTATGGCACTGAATTGCAGCTTTATTTAATAAAAATACAATAAAATTTTACTATATGCGCTTAAATTATCAACTTTTCCTCAGTGTAAAAATATGTTTAATTGCCACTTAAAAAAAGAAAGCACTATCCAGCATTTTTATAAGTCAAAGGAATGATGAAGTAGCTGCACCCACATCAAACAGCTACTTTTTAAAAGCTTATCTTTTATTTTTCTTTTTTTCATATGGACTCCTAGCCACTGGGGTAAAAATCCTAGCCCATGCAATGCTGTGAAAACCATGACTTTCTCAAATCTCTGTTTCCTTTCTTGAAAATAGTTGCCTTATCACAAGTAAGAATGACTTTTTACTGGCTCAAGGCAGGACCAGTGTTAAGTAAAATAATAAATTCAGCAAAATTTGTCTGTAGTGACACAACCTTCTGGCTACAGCGATGTCCTTCTCTCCTCAGTATACCTCTAACTGTCCTTACATCAATGTGGTAATCAATGATACCAGTTGAAATAATACATCACAAACTCTCAGGTCCTCTATCAAATCCAACCTGCATAGGTTTGTTTATTGCACAAGTGTGGGTTTCCATAGGCTTTTTATTAAACTCCAAATTAGTTGCCTATATTTAAAAATCAAAAGTATTCACATAAAACGTGGATTTATGACTTCCAAAATTTCTGAAACTCTGACTACACTGGGCTCCCTTGCCTGTCGTTGCCTGGAACTGCATACAAGCTGCTCCATTTGTATGGGTGTGCTTCCCTCTAATTCCCAACAACTCTAACCACTCTGCTAATTTCAGTTACCATTAGTCATTGAGCTGGCACTACTATTTTGTTGTGTTAGTTAATGCCTCTATCATAAATAGGAGAATGAGAGATGAATTAGAAGCTTTGGGTGTTAAGAGAATTTGTGAGAACCAACTCCCTTGTGCACTTGAAGGATATTATTCCATGTTTAATAGGAAAATACCATGTATCTGTGTTGATGGGCTGGAATATAAAACATCAATTATGGAAAAAATCACAAGCCAATTGGACTACCTCACTTATGTTGATGATCCTCTGACTTAAATTCTTCAGATACCAGAAGAATTTGAGTTGGTTTTTATATATTGGGCAAAGACTTAAATCAGTGGTGTATTACTGCTGAATATTCAACAAACCATCCTGAAAAATACATAAACAATTAAAAATAACCCAGATGATTGAACTCCTTCCCAGGCCACTCCACATGTGATTCTGATTGTTAAATCAGAATTTAACCATTGTTAAACTAAAGGTTTAACATATAGCTGGTAGCCCATAGGAGATGCTTGTAGCTGTGTGAAATCATACTACATGCCTGACAAGTGTAACCACTTTTGTATAGGAATTGTCTTTCCAAGAATATAAAGCAGAACATTAAAAAGAGAGAAAGGGAAATCTATTTTCTGTTTATAACATCATAATTCTATTGTAATGGGAGGTTTCTGCTAATAATACGCAGTACCCCTTCTTCTTGTTACTGCAGAAATATAATAGCTGTTACGAACACTGTTGTTTGGGAACGTTGAAGATGGATTTAGTAACATTAATATCCATCCTGCAAGATGTGGCATCTTAGGGATTGAACAAAGGCTGTGTGTCACTACCCAGTGACACAGTGCGGATGGCCTCATGATGACTAGTAATGACTGACTATAAATACAGGAGAGAAGAGCAATTTTGACAGACTATGATAGCTACAATTGGGAGGTGGAATAAAAAGGTCTTTTTAGTTAAAAATCAGATGAATGGCATGTTGAATATATGAGTGGAACTGAAACAGTCCATGGCATATAGTAGACACTCCATAAATATATGTTTATTGACTGAAAAGGGAATTTAGATAGCAAATATCTTAAATGAAATAAAACATATAAGAAGGTTATGCAAATATTAGCTACATTTTGTTTGTTCTTTCTTTGATAGGGTAGCTGAGGGAAGGTTGACTATACCTATTAACAGATTTGGAAATTTTTCCCTTCACAAGTCATGCTCAGATAAGACTCATAGGCTTGGATTTATCGAGCTGGTATCAAGTCCTGAGCTAGTGGAGAGTAGTGAGATGGGGAAAGAGAAAATGCTAGAAGACATGTGTGTGAGCACGTTTCCTCTCCTGCCACTTTGTGGATGTTTGACCTCTTCCTGATCTGGGGTTGTCACAATCCCCTGCCTCATTTCTTTTTGCCCAAAGTCTTTGCTGATTGAAGGCATGATGAGTGGCATACAGAAGGCAGGCCCATATTTACTCTATTTAGTCATCTAACCTCTGGAAGGTAACATAGGATTGGATGAGTTTCCTGTTCATAAACTCTCTTCATCTCCAGATGTAGGGGTAGACACGTTGGGGGAATATGGGTGGGGAATACCTGGAGGGGAGAGCAGGAAAAAGGATGCTGAAGAGGAAAAGTTTATCCCAAGATGTTTCTGGATTTTCAGAGCCTTAAAAGTAGACGATACTTGAGATTTCTTTGTTTCCTAGGCTGTTCACCCCTGTAATTAGGTGGAGCCCTAGACAGGAATGGAGCCCCATTTTCTCTCGAGCAGACTGGTTTTGCAGTGCTAGGTTGGCTGAACACAGCAGTAGTTGGATGATTGGAGATACAGATATAGCAGAGGCCATGGTTTCCCAATGTCTGTTGGAGACAACAGGAGAGAGTTCTGACAACTGAGAAACCTCTAATTTAGGGTCTTTGTTTTGGTTTTCTCACTTAACTTGCAGGGTAAGATGCATAACTCTATTTATTTTCACATTGCAGCGCTCAAATTCTATGATGCTAAAACTTGGTTCTGGCAACATCACTGTCAGAGTTCTGTCCTAGACGAGTTCTGTCCTAGATGAAGTAGACTAAGGTTTTGATAAGAGCGGTTAAAGGACTGTAAAGCATAGTTTAGTCCATTTATTTCTAGGGAAGTGTTATGCACAGGGTTCCTTCTTCCTTTCTTGTTATCTTTTTTGATATTGAATTTTAAGCTTATCCTAAAACCACTATTTGATTTATTTCTAAAAACTTGGAATTTAAATAAAACAAACAAAGATATAGGGCACTGTGGAATGAAGTATGTTTGATCACTCAGAATCTTATATTTTTTAATTATGGAACTATAGTTGATTTACAATGTTGTGTTAGTTTCAGGTGTACAGCAAAGTGATTCAGTTGCATATAAATATTCTTTTTCAGATTCTTTTCCATTATAAGGCATTACAAGATATTGAATATAGTTCCCTGTACTATATGGTAGGTCCTTGTTGGTTATCTATTTTATATATAGTAGTGTGTATCTGTTAATCCCAAACTCCCAATTTATCCCCATTTCCCTTTTGGTAGCCTTAAGTTTGTTTTCTATGTCTGTGAGTCTATTTCTGTTTTGTAAATAAGTTCATTTGTATTATTTCTTAGATTCCACATATAAGTGATATCATCACATGATATTTGTCTTTCTTTGAGTTACTTCACTTAGTATGATAATCTCTAGGTCCATCCATGTTGCTGCCAATGTCATTATTTCATTCTTTTTTATGGCTGGGTAATATTCCATTGTGTATGTATACCACTCAGGAGGTAAAACTCTGGTGAGATAAAACATAGATCTCAGAATCTCACCAGCACAGTGAGAAGCTCTGGGGAGGGGGCCTCCCATCACAATTGATGGACAATGTAAGGTAGAAGCAAAAGCACAGGCTCTGTCATCAGAATCCCTTTGAGGCAAACCCTGGCACTGCCTTTTCTAGTACTGAGATCTTGTGCCATTGACTTGCGAACTTCATGCTCCACTTTTCTCACCAGTGACATGCAAATAATAGTACCTCCCTCATTGGATTACTATAAGAATTAAAGGACATAATGCACGTAAAATATCCAGAGTATTGCCTGGCAGTTATTAAGGAATATATGTAAATCTTTGCTCAAATAAACAAAGAAAATACTTCCCACGTGGTGTTGAGGAATCAAATTTAAGAATCACTGCTATAAATCTCTGAGGTACATTTTTATCATCTGAGTCATTCTTTAGCCAAAGAGCCAAATGTCTCTGATTAAATGAGAAATTTGGGATTTCAAAAAATACACTTGTGTAAAGCTAAGAGCATAAGAACTGCAACCCCATGCAGAAAGCACTGTTTTAAACCTATATGGAACTAATCAGCGGTTCAAAACCAGTGATAAATGACTTCTTAACTGAATGATTTCACAAGATGTGCTGCTTCTTTTATCCTTCCTTCTCTAGTTTTCCTTTCTTTCTCATCTCCATCCATCTCTTACTTTCCCCTTCTTTCCATTCTCTCTTTTTTCCCTCTCTTTTTATTTCATTTGCCTTTCATCTTGGTTAAACTTTCTAAACTGGTAATGCTCTCAAGGAAATGTTTCTATTTGTTTCATGGGTTGAATAGAATTGATGCTTCTTTATGTCATTTCCAAGAGTAGTTAAGCATTTCTACTCACTTCTCTTAGAATGCTTGAAATTTAACTAGTTTTATTGGTATTTTATTTAATTTTAGAATAGAAATATTTGAATGAAAAATTTCCAGTGTTCATTTTAAATGTTGAAATCTCAGTGTAATAATGCCAATATTCCCAAAGTCGAACAATTTCAAGATAACTTGCAACTGTGGCCCTGATAAAACTGAGTTCATAACTGTACATATCTGGTTTCCAGAGCATTAGCCTGTTTCTTACAGGGTGCTTTAGGAATATTCAGCTGTGCACATCATGTCTTTTTTTTAGAATTTCAATCACGTTTTCTTTATTGAAGTATAGTTGATTTACAAAATTGTGTTACTTTGAGGTTTATAGCAAAGTAATTTTTATACACACAAATATATACATACACATACATATACATGTGTATATACACATATATATTCTGTTTCAGATTCTTTTTCATCATATATTATTACAAGATACTGAATATAGTTCCCTGTGCTATACAGCAGGTCCCTTTTGTTCATCTATTTTATATTCGGTAGTGTGTATATGTTAATCCCAAACTCCCAATTTATCCCTCCCCATTTTCCCCTTTGATAACCATAAGTTTGTTTTCTATGTCTGTGAGTCTATTTCTGTTTTGTAAATAAATTCATTTGTATCATACTTTTAGATTCCACATATAAATAATATCATATGATATTTATCTTTCTCTGTCTGACTTACTTCACTTAATATGATAATCTCTGGGTCCATCCATGTCCCTGCAAGTGCATTATTTCAATTCTTTTTTATGGCTGAGTAATATCCCATAATATATATAAACCACATTTTCTTCATCCGTTCCTCTGTCAATGGACATTTAGGTGGCTTCCATGTCTTGGCTATTGTAAATAGGGTTGCTCTGAACATTGGGGTGCATGTATCTTTTCAAATTAGTTTTCTTTGGATATGTGCCCAGGAGTGGGATCATTGGATCATATGGAAACTCTATTTTTAGTTCTTAAAGGAGCCTCCATACTGTTCTCCATAGTGGCTGCACAAGTTTACTTTCCCACCAACAGTGTAGGAGGGTTCCTTTTTCTCCACACCCATTCCAGCAATTATTATTTGTAGACTTTTTGATGTTGGTCATTCTGACTGGTGTGAGGTGCTACCTCATTGTAGTTTTGATCTGCATTTCTCTAATAATTAGTGATATTGAGCATCTCTCCTTGTGCTTGTTGCCCATCTGTATATCTTCTTTTGAGAAATATCTATTTAGGTCTTCTGCCCATATTTTGACTGAGGTTGTTTGTTTGTGTTTTTGATATTAATAATCCCTTGTCATCATGTCTTAATCTACCAGATTGGAGGGACCTAGGTGAGAAGGATGATGTCCTTTTCTCAGTTACCAGTTCACAATGGACTTTCAGTAATGTTTATTAAAAAGATGACTATCAGAACTCTTAGTATTGACTTTATTATTTTTACTTGTTGACAATTGAAAATACCTAATCATCGCTCATGAACTGAGATTGTGCTGCTTTGTTCCTTAGGAAACAGAAATAAAAGAGCATGGAATCTTGTCAATATAAGATGGCAGAGAGTGGACAGTGAGCAGGGAGCGCTGCTTTGGTGCATGGTGATTATTGGATTGTTGGCCATGAAAATAGCAACGTTCATTTTGTAAATGAGAAAAGAATGATTTGTGTCTCTTAAGTAAGTGAATAAAACATATTCAGCCATGTCTGTGCAGGGGAAAATTAATTTCATTTTAATTATATAACTGATTAGTGAGACCCCAGAGGACTTTACCGGGATGTTTCCAGCATATACCATACCCAGTGGTAAAGGTCTATAAAGTTCTTTAGGAGAAAATTCACCCCAATTCCTCATTAAACCCAAAGAAAGATGAAATTGGGAAACTGTATCTGATCAACTTTGTAAAGTGCCTGTTTTTCCTTTTGTTTTTTTTTTTGTTTTTTTTGCGGTACGCGGGCCTCTCACTGTTGCGGCCTCTCCTGTTGCAGAGCACAGGCTCCGGGCATGCAGGCTCAGCGGCCATGGCTCACGGGCCCAGCCTCTCCGTGGCATGTGGGATCCTCCCGGACCGGGACACGAACCCGTGTCCCCTGCATCGGCAGGTGGACTCTCAAACACTGCGCCACCAGGGAAGTCCTTTTTCCATTTTTAATGACTGTCTCTTGTTATGAGTTGAATTGTGCCCCTGCAAAAATTCATAGGTTGAAGTCCTAAATCCTAATACCTCCTAACAGGACCTTGTTAGAAGATAGGACTTTACAGATGTAATCAAGTTATAATGAGGACATTACTGTCAAAGGGGGGAATCCTCCCTTCCCAGGAACTGAATGAACACAGTGACTTCCTATACCCAGTGTCTACCAAGTATTTTCTGACCACCAGGGAACCTTCCAGCCATCCTGTGACCACATATGAGAGCTCTTCCACATCAGTGTATTTAGAAGATGAGACTGTGTGCTTGGTGCTGTAAACTCTGTGGTTTCCAGTCTCTGGGTTATGGATGAGGGACTTCCTTACCTCTAGGGATGGACTGGGGTTCCTGGACAGTCCTATTGTTTCTCCAGGAAAGGTTGGTTGACCTTATTCCCAACCCATGTGTGTTCAGAAGTTCACAGGTCATGTGACACATTTCCAAGATCTCAAAGAACTAATTTTTTTTTTTTTTTGCTGTGCGTGGGCCTCTCACTGTTGTGGCCTCTCCCGTTGTGGAGCACAGGCTCCAGACGCACAAGCTCAGCGGCCATGGCTCACGGGCCCAGCCGCTCTGCGGCATGTGGGATCCTCCCGGACCGGGGCACGAACCTGTGTCCCCTGCATCGACAGGCGGACTCTCAACCACTGCGCCACCAGGGAAGCCCAAGAACTAATTTTTTAAAACTTTATTACTAAGGAAATTTCAGATCTGCTAACTCAGGAGCTGCCTATAAATTTCCAAGAAATTACACTTTTAAAATCCATTTTTAATTGCTAACTCAAACTTTTCAGTTCACCAATAATTCAAGCTATAACTAGGAATCTGCAAATTATTATTTCTGAAATTCTCTCTCTCATTCTCTTTCTTTCTCACTCCCCACCTCTCTCTCTCCCTTTCTCTTCCTCTCCCTTTGCCAGAACACATTTGTTATTTTAACATCTTTATTGGAGTATAATTGCTTTACATGCTTGTGTTAGTTTCTGCTGTATAAAAAAGTGAATCAGTTATACGTATAAATATATCCCCATAACACCTCCCTCTTGCGTCCCCTTCCCACCCTCCCAATCTCACCCCTCTAGGTGGTCACAAAGCACCAAGCTGATCTCACTGTGCTTTGTGATTGCTTCCCACTAGCTATCTATTTTACAGTTGGTAGTGTATATATGTCAATGCCACTGTCTCACTTCGTCCCAGCTTACCCTTCCCCCTCCCTGTGTCCTCAAGTCCATTCTCTACATTTGTGTCTTTATTCCTGCCCTACCCCTAGGTTCTTCAGAACTATTTTTTTTTAGATTCCATATATATGTGTTAGCATACAGTGTTTATTTTTCTCTTTCTGACTTACTTCACTCTATATGACAGCTTCTAAATCCATCCACCTCACTACAAATAACTCAATTTCATTTCTTTATATGACTAAGTAATATTCCATTGTATATATGTGCCACATCTTCTTTATCCATTCATCTGTCAATGCACAGTTGGGTTGCTTCCATGTCCTGGTTATTGTAAATAGTGCTGCAATGAACATTGTGGCACATGACACTTTTTGAATTATGGTTTTCTCAGAGTATGTGCCCAGTAGTGGGATTGCTGGGTCATATGGTAGTTCTATTTTTAGTTTCTTAAGGAACCTTCATACTGTTTTCCATAGTAGCAGTATCAATTTACATTCCCACCAACAGTGCAAGAGGGTTCCCTTTTCTCCACACCCTCTCCAGCATTTATTGTTTGTAGATTTTTTGGTGATAGCCATTCTGAAAGGTATGAGGTGATACCTCATTGTAGTTTTGATTTGCATTTCTCTAATGATTAGTGATGTTGAGAGTCCTTTCATGTATTTTTGTGAAATTTGGATATCTTCTTTGGAGAAATGTCTATTTAGGTCTTCTGCCCATATTTGAATTGGGTTGTTTGTTTTTTGATATTTAGCTGCAGGACCTGCTTGTAAATTTTGGAGATTAAACCTTTGTCAGTGGCTTCATTTGCACTTTTTTTCTCCCATCCTGAGGGTTGTCTTTTTGTCTTGTTTGTGGTTTCCTTGGCTGTGCAATAGCTTTTAAGTTTCATTAGGTCCCATTTGTTTATTTTTGGTTTTATTTCCTTTTCTCTAGGAGGTGGGTCAAAAAGAATCTTACTGTTATTTATGTCATAGAGTGTTCTGCCTATGTTTTCCTCCAAGAGTTTTATAGTGTCTGCCCTTACATTTAGGTTTTTAATTCATTTTGAGTTTATTTTTGTGTATGGTGTTAGGGAGTGTTCTAATTTCATTCTTTTACATGTAGCTGTCCAGTTTTCCCAGCACCACTTACTGAAGAGGCTGTCTTTTATCCATTGCATATTCTTGCCTCCTTTATCAATGATAAGATGACCATATGTGTGTGGGTTTATCTTGGGCCTTTCCATCCTGTTCCATTGATCTATATTTCTGTTTGTGTGCCAGTACCATATTGTCTTGATTACCATAGCTTTGTAGTATAGTCTGAAATCAGGGAGACTGTTCCCTCCAACTCCATTTTTCTTTCTCAAGATTGCTTTGGCTATTTGGGATCTTTTGTGTTTCCATACAAATTGTGAAATTTTTTGTTCTAGTTCTGTGAAAAATGCCAGTGGTAGTTTGATAGTGATTGCCTTGAATCTGTAGATTGCTTTGGGTAGTAGAGTCATTTTCACAATGTTGATTCTTCCAATCCAAGGACATGGTATATCTCTCCATCTGTTTGTATCATCTTTAATTACTTTTATCTGTGTTTTATAATTTTCTGCATACAGGTCTTTTGTCTCCTTAGGTAAGTTTATTCCTAGGTCTTTTATTCTTTTTGTTGTAATAGTAAGTGGGAGTGTTCCCTTAATTTCTCTTTCAGATGTTTCATCATTAGTGTATAGGAATGCAAGAGATTTCTGTGCATTAATTTTTTATCCTGCTACTTTACCAAATTCATTGATTAGCTCTAGTAGTTTTCTGGTAGCATCTTTAAGATTCTCTATGTATAGTATCATGTCATCAGCAAACAGTGACAGTTTTAATTCTTCTTTTCTGATTTGTATGATTTTTGTTTCTTTTTCATCTGATTGCTGTGGCTAAAACTTTCAAAACTATGTTGAATAATAGTGATAAGAGTGGGCAACCTTGTCTTTTTACTGATCTTAGTGGAAATGGTTTCAGTTTTTCACCATTGAGACTGATGTTGGCTGTGGGTTTGTTACATATAGACTTTATTCTGTTGAGATACGTTCCCTCTATGCCTACTTTCTAGAGGGTTTTTTTTTCATAAATAGGTGTTGAATTTTTTTGAAAACTTTTTCTGCATCTATTGAGATTATCATATGGTTTTTCTCCTTCAGTTTAGTAATAGGGTGTACCACATTGACTGATTAGCCTATATTGAAGAATCCTTGCATTCCTGGGATAAACGGCACTTGATCATGGTGTATGATCCTTTTGATGTGCTATTGGATTCTGTTTGCTAGTATTTTGTTGAGGATTTTTCCATCTATGTTCATCAGTGATATTGGCCTGTAGTTTTCTTCCTTGTGACATCTTTGTCTGGTATTGGTATCAGGGTGATGGTGGTCTCATAGAATGAGTTTGGGAGTGCTCCTCCCTTTGCTATAGTTTGGAAGAGTTTGGGAAAGGTAGGTGTTAGCTCTTCTCTAAATGTTTGGTAGAATTCTACTGTGAAGCCATCTGGTCCTTGGATTTTGTTTGTTGGAAGTTTTTAAATCACCGTTTCAATTTCAGTGCTTGTGATTGGTCCATTTATACTTTCTATTTCTTCCTGGTTCAGTCTCAGAAGGTTGTGCTCTTCTAAGAATTTGTCCATTACTTCCAGGTTGTCCATTTTATTGGCATAGAGTTGCTTTTAGTATTCTCCTTTGTATTTCTTCAGGGTCAGTTGTTACTTCTTTTTCCTTTCTAATTCTATTGGTTTGAGTCTTCTCCCTTTTTTTCTTGATGAGTCTGGCTAATGTTTTATCAATTTTGTTTATCTTCTCAAATAACCAGCTTTTAATTTTATTGATCCTTACTATCGTTTCCTTCATTGCTTTTTCATTTACTTCTGATCTGATCTTTATGATTATTTTCCTTCTGCTAACTTTGCAGGTTTTTTGTTCTTCTTTCTCTAATTACTTTAGGTATAAGGTTAGGTTGTTTATTTGAGATTTGTCTCAGTTCTTGAAGTAGGATTGCATTGTTATAAACTTCCCTCTTAGAATTGCTTTTGCTGCATCCCATAGGTTTTGCACGTCATGTTTTCATTGTCATTTGTTTGTAAGTAGTTTTTAATTGCCTCTTTGATTTTTTCAGGGATCTCTTGGATTATTAGTACCATAGTGTTTAGCCTCAATGTGTTTTTATATTTTACAGGTTTTTTTTCCTGTAACTGATATCTAGACTCAAAGCACTGTGGTCTCAAAAGATACTTGATACTATTTCAATTTTCTTAAATTTACCAAGACTTGATTTGTGACCCAAGATGTGATCTATCCTGGAGAATGTTCCATGAGCCCTTGAGAAGAAACTGTATTCTGGTGCTTGTGGATGGAATTTCCTATAAATATCAATTAAGTCCATCATATTTAATGTGTCATTTAAACTTGTGTTTCCTTATTCATTTTCATTTTGGTTGATCTGTCCATTGGTGAAAGTGGGGTGTTAAAGTACCCTACTATTATTATGTTTCCCCTTTTATGGCTGTTAACATTTATCTTATGTATTGAGGTGCTCCGATGTTGGGTGCATAAATTTTTACAATTTTTATATCTTCTTCTTAGGTTGATCCCTTGATCATTATGTAGTGTCCTTCTTTGTGTCTTGTAATAGTCTTTATTTTAAAGTCTATATTGTCTGATATGAGACTTGCTACTCCAGCTTTCTTTTGATTTCCATTTTCATGGAATATCTCATTCCATCCCTTCACTTTCAGTCTGTATGTGTCCCTATGTACTGAAGTGGGTCTCTTAAAGACAGCATATATATGGGTATTCTTTTTTTTAATCCATTCAGCTAGTCGATGTATTTTGGATGGAGCATTTAATCCATTTACATTTAAGGTAATTATCGGTATGTATGTTCTCATTACCATTTTATTAATTGTTTTGGGTTTGTTATTGTAAGTCTTTTCCTTCTCTTGTGTTTCCTGCCTAGAGAAGTTCCTGTGGCATTTGTTGTAAAGCTGGTTTGGTGGTGCTGAATTCTCTTAGCTTTTTCTTGTCTGTAAAGTTTTTAATTTCTCCATCGAATCTGAGTGAGATCCTTGCTGGGTAGAGTAATCTTGGTTGTAGGCTTTTTCCCTTTCATCACTTTAAATATTTCCTACCACTCTCTTCTGACTTCTAGAGTTTCTGCTGAAAGATCAGCTGTTAATCTTAGAGATTCCTTTGTATGCTATTTGTTGTTTTCCCTATGTTTCTTTTAATATATTTTCTTTGTACTTAATTTTTGATAGTTTGATTTATATGTGTCTTGGCATGTTTCTCCTTAGATTTATCCTGTATGGGACTCTCTTTGCTTCCTGGACTTGATTGACTATTTCCTTTCCCATATTAGGGAAGGTTTCAACTATAATCTCTTCAAATAGTTTCTTAGTCCCTTTCCTTTTCTCTTCTTCTTCTGGGACCCATACAATTCAAATGTTGGTGCATTTAACATTGTCCCAGATGTCTCTGAGACTGTCCTCAATTCTTTTCATTCTTTTTTCTTTATTCTGTTCTGTGGTAGTTATTACCATTATTTTATCTTGCAGCTCACTCATCTGTTCTTCTGCCTCAGTTTTTCTGCTACTGATTCATTCTAGAGAATTTTTAATTTCATTTATTGTGTTGTTCATCACTGTTTGTTTGCTCTTTAGTTCTTCTAGGTCCTTGTTAAATGTTTCTTGTATTTTCTCCATTCTATTTCCAAGATTTTGGGTTATCTTTACTATCATTACTCTGAATTCTTTTTCAGGTAGACTGCCTATTTCCTCTTCATTTGCTTGGTCTGGTGGGTTTTTACTTTGTTCCTTCTTCTGCTGCGCATTTCTCTGTCTTCTCATTTTGCATAACTTACTCTGTTTGAGGTGTCCTTTTCACAGCCTGCAAGTTCATAGTTCCTGTTGTTTTTGTTTTCTGCCCCCAGTGAGTAAGGTTGATTTAGTGGGCTTTGTAGGTTTCCTGGTGGAGGGATTGATGCCTGTGTTTCGGTGGATGAGGCTGTATCTTGTCTTTTTGGTGGGCAGGATTGAGTCCAGCAGTGTGTTTTGGGGTGTCTGTGAACTTATTATGATTTTAGTCAGCCTCTCTGCTAATGGGTGGTTTTGTGTTCCTATCTTGCTAGTTGTTTGGCATGGGGTGTCCAGCACTGGAGCTTGCTGGTCGTTGAATGGAGCTGGGTCTTAGTGTTGAGACAGAGATCTCTGTGAGAGCTCTCACCGACTGATATTACATGGGACCAAGAGGGCTCTGGTGGTCCAATGTACTGAACTCAGAACTTGGCTCTCCCACCTCCGAGGATCAGGCCTGGCACCCAGCCAGAGCACCAAAACCCTGTCAACCACATGGCTCAGAAGAAAGGGGAGAAAAATAGAAAGAAATAACAAAATTAAAATTAGTTATTAAAATAAAAATTAATAAAATATATTATTAAAATTTAAAAGTAATTTAAAAAAAAGAAGAGAGCAACCAAACCGATAACCAAATCCACCAATGATAACAAGCACTAAACTAAGAAAAATATATAAATCAGAAACTATTCAGTTGCATATAGCAAACCCCAAGTCTACAGTTGCTCCCAAAGTCCACTGCCTCAATTTTGGGATGATTCATTTTCTATTCAGGTATTTCACAGAGAAAGGGTATATCAAATTGATTGTGGACATTTGATCCACTGCTCCTAAGGCTGCACGGAGAGATTTCCCTTTCTCTTCTTTGCTTGCACAGCTCCTGAGGTTCAGCTTTGGATTTGGCCCCGCCTCTGCATGTAGGTCGTTCTCTGGTGTCTGTTCTTCACCCAGACAGTAGGGCATTAAAGGAGTGGCTGATTAAGGGGCTCTGGCTTACTGAGGCCAGTGGGAGGAAGGGCTATGGAATACGGGGAGAGCCTGAGGCGGCAAAGGCCTATGTGACCTTGCAACAGCTTGAGACGCACCATGTGTTCTCTCTGGGAAGTTGTTCCTGGATCACGGGATCTTGGCAGTAGTGGGCTGCACAGGCTCCCGGGGAGGTGTGGATATTGACCTGTGCTTGTACACAGGATTCTTGGTGGCTTTAGCAGCAGCCTTAGCATCTCATGCCCATCTCTGGTGTCTGCACTGGTAGCCGCATCTTGTGCCCATCTCTGGAGCTTGTTTAGGTGGTGCTCTGCATCCCTTCTCCTCGCACATCCTGAAACAATGGTCTCTTGCCTCTTAGGCAGTTCCAGACTTTTTCCCGGACTCCCTCCCAGCTACCTGTGATGCACAAACCCCCTTCAGGCTGTGTTCACGCAGCCAATCTCAGTCCTCTCCCTGGGATCTGACCTCCAAAGCCCAAGCCTCAGCTCCCAACCCACACCAACCCTGGCGGTTTAGCAGACAAGCTTCTCAGGCTGTTGAGTGCTGGTCGGCACCAATCCCCTGTGTCAGAATCTCTGTACTTTTCCCTCTGCACTCTTGTTGCTGAGCTCTCCTCTGTGGCTCTGAAGCTTCCCCCTTGCTCACACCCCGTTTCCACCAGTGAAGGGACTTCTTAGTGTGTGGAAACCTTTCCTCCTTCACAGCTCCTTCCCAGAGGTGCAGGTCCCATCCCTATTCTTTTGTCTGTTTTTTCTTTTTTCTTTTGCCCCACCCAGGTACGTGGGGAGTTTCTTGCCTTTTGGGAAATCTGAGGTCTTCTGTCAGCGTTCAGTAGGTGTTCTGTAGCAGTTGTTCCACATGTAGATCCATTTTTGATGTATTTGTGGGGCAGAAGGTGATCTTCATGTCTTACTCTTCTGCCGTCTTGAAGGTCCTCTCCTCCAGAACACATTTTATTTTCCCTACTTTCTGGATCATCTCTTTCTAGGATGTCACAAAAGAATAGAAAGATTCCAGCTTATTTTACAATAATTTGCTTAACTTAGGATAAAAAGTCAGGTTTATGTTTCTATTTATGTATTTCAGTGTGTTCTGTGTGCCTTTGGTCAGTTTTCTTTGGCATGAACATACATTGGTACTGCTTCCCCTAAGCAATACCATGTAACTGCAAGGTATAGAGTTTCTGAAGAATATGCAAACCAGGTGCCCCAGATATTGAAGTCATTGTTATAGTTAGTTTCTTAATCATCTCTCCTTTTTCTCTATTTTCCTCTCTTGGTCTCTATCCAAACTTGGAGCCCCAAGCAAGATATTTTTTTAAAAGTCCAAACAATAATTAGCCTCTCCCCATCCCTTGTGAGGTAAAGCAATGAGTACAACTTAAGAAATGTGCTGAGATAAGATCTTTATTTCATGTTACCTGTTCCATTTGAGACCTAAATGTTACCTCAAAGAAGCAGAATCAAAATTCAGACTAAGTTCAGAATACAGTTCTTGTCATCCTGAAATATATTGCAGGCTCCTAACAAAGTCAGAGTTTGGGAGAATGTGGGAATGGATTTGCTACTAATAATTCAGACTTTCTTCATTTACTCTATTGTTTGTGTATCTATATATCAACTCATCTGTTCAAAATTAATAAAATACCTATTCTGTGTAAGAAACTCATACTTATGAGAGCAAACTAAATGAATAGAAAGAGTAAATTAATGAATGAATGAAAAGAATGGAATTTGGAGTAAAATAAACCTGAACTTGAATCTTAATTCTATCACTTATAAGAAATTACTTTACATAAGTTGCTAAATTTTGTTTGTCTCTGCTTCTACATCTGTAAAATGTGAGTTATAATGGCATGTATTTCTTAAGAGAATTAAATTAGTTTGTATATGTAAAATTCCTGGTATGTAGTTGCTTTTTTTTGTTGTTTATTTGTTTGTTTAATACATATTGAATCTTCTACTTTCTTTCCTTCCCATCTAACCTCTATGCTACTCCATATCCCCCTTTTTTAATCTCTCTGTACCCAGAAAGACTTTCTAGATTAAATTTTCTCGACTTATTATTATTTGTGTCTATGCTTTCTACTATATGAGCTTGCTTCTGATTATTAGTAGTCCTGAACTTGCCTTTTTTATGATTTTTGTATGCTTATAATCTATGGCATGTAAATTAGAAACTAAACTTTTCAGAGTTGACAAAAAAGGGTAACACTGATGAATATATTTGAACCAAGGGGATCTTGTCAGAGCAAAGCTAGAAAGTCCTCATGAGTACCATTATTTGAGGTGGATCTAAAGTTCAACTCTTTGAATCAAAAGTTGAATCAAAAGAAGATGGAGATATTCAGGAAAGATTCAAGAATTTGTAATAAGTAGAGAATCAGGATGGAAGATTTTGTTTTTTCTATTAAGGAATATAGAACATTTCGTGTCATTGAAGCCTAGGGTGGCATGAAGTTGTACTATTTAGATCTTAGGTATTGTTTTTTCTGGTTTGGTTCAATCATACACAGACTACAGCCTAATTAAAATTTATTTTCAACAGAATTGTGTTAACTGCAACCGAAATAGATCCTAAGCATTCCTCAACCCTAATTATTCCAATATTTCTCACTTTTTTCTTCTAATATTTTCTCATTCTTTAGCCTGCTTCCAATATTTTACTCTTGACCCTCCCCACCATCCTTATCCATCTTCCTTGTTACTGAGACAGTACACAGTTAAGAGTGTAGACTCAGAAAAATCTATAATGGTATATAGTCTCTGCTCATCTGTGAGAAGATATAAATCATTATAAAACTACTGTGAGTAAAATAGGATTCCTTATTCACCATGTATAATGCTTAGCACAATGTCTGACCCATACAAAACACTTATTAAATATTATTCACTAATGTTATTTTATTAAGAGAGAAAATTGAGATTAGGCATTGTGTTAAAAAATTAGTCATTAGACCATCCAATCTATTTTACCTGCTTTTCTGTTTTTAAGAACTAAGAATGTTTTCCTATGTTTCTAGTTTCAAAGATCTCTCCAGGGCTTTCCCACTGCTTACACAAGTTAATGATAATTAATTCAGTAATGTCATAGTTAAAATGTTAATAATCACAAGTATAGTGAGGGAAAATTCACATCCTACAGCAAATGGCAAATATAGTTTACAACTTTAAGTGAATAAATATATCTTAACAAATGTGTCTTCTATATAACAAAGATTTAGAGTCTCATGTTTCAAAGTCAAGAGTTCTTAAAACTATTATAATAAACATTTCAGTATTATGGGAAATTAATTTATACTTTTTGGTAAATAAATACACAGGCATTAACTTTATGATGAGGTTTAGAGTATATATAGATTTAATTTACATTTAATAGTACTGGTATATGAATATTCTGAAACATTCTTTCCTATATATGTAAGCAAGATGAATTCGTCTTTCCCAGATGGTGCTTTAGTTTTACAAAACACTTGTATCAAGAGCTTCTTCTTATTTTTTTTTTAAGTGCTGTTGAGGTTTTAAAGCTTGCAACTTGAAATATAACTTCATCCTGTTGACTCAAAGATATTTAGATTTCCACAAGTTCTATATTATCAATATTATTAAAACAAACAAAAAATACTAAATCAACAAAAGGAGAACATGGTACAGCAACAAATAATTACACTTTTCTGATGAAAGCATTGTTTGCTAACACTTTAATTCCTGATAATACTTGATTTGCAGGTATTGTTTAAAGCCTTAATAACCATCTCTAGTAGTTTACTTTAATGTTTCCACTTGCCTAGTATATTGTGTCCAGTTGTTTGCCATACACCAATCTAGATATTGCTATGATTAACATATAAATCAGTAGGTTCTGAGTAAAGCAGACTACCTTTCGTAATGTGGGTGAGCCTCGACCAATGAATTGAAGGCCTTAAGGGCAAACA
Organism: Neophocaena asiaeorientalis asiaeorientalis; assembly: GCF_003031525.2. Lineage (NCBI taxonomy): Eukaryota > Metazoa > Chordata > Mammalia > Artiodactyla > Phocoenidae > Neophocaena > Neophocaena asiaeorientalis. The sequence goes on along the minus strand of NW_020173953.1, from coordinate 3,138,564 downwards.
CTGAGGTTTCATTCAGAAGGAATTATCAAGGTTGCAACATTGAAACCCTGCCTGAGCTTCCAGCCTGCTGTATAGAATTCAGACTTGACTTCCTCATCAGTCTGAATTTCTAGCTCAGTCTGTTTTGTAGGTTTCATACTCAATCAAATGAGCCAATTTTAAGAATAAATCCCCCCCTCTGTCTCCACATGCACTCACATACATGTACACATTACAGATAAGTGTGTATACTGTATACATATCTTGTATAAAGACCCACATTATATATATAGACACATATACTCATATATATATTATATATACATGCATCATACACATGGTTCTGTTTCTCTGGAGAACTATAATACACTCTTCAAGAAATAGATGATTTCCTTAATGTTTGTTATCCTTATCCTGTCTAATCAAATTGACCATGTGCTTCTCAAATCTTGCTTGAACTTCACTAGGGAGAGAATATACCCTTTCTTCACAGTCAGAATAAGGAATAAAACCAATATTTCAAAACTTTAAATACAGTATAATTTATAAAAATTTTGAATCTTTATTGTGTTTACCTAAACAAATATAACATTGTAAATCAACTATACTTCAATTAAAAGAAAAGGAAAAAAAATAAAGAACAAAATGTAGTCATATGAAAACTGGTGTAGATTGAATTATCAGAACATGAATTTTACCTTAGAGTCATAGAATTTTGCCATTGTCAAGACCTTCAGCAGCCATTTAGTCCTGTCTCTGATGTATGTAATAGCCAGTACTGTAACTCAATGTTGTTCCCATCACAATACACTAAAACTTACCTTTGTCAGTGTAAGAAATTAGACTTTATAATCCATGGTTTCATACACTAGCATTTCCTTGGTAGGTTCAGTAATATCTAATTCTGTGAAATACGTTTGGGCTTTACTCAATTCCTAGCTAGGCACTTTTCTGTTTTGTCCATGACACTGAATTCAAACAAACAAAACAATAAAATTAAAAAAACTTAGAGTTGAATATGATACTGGACTCCCTTTCTGGTCCCTTAACAATTTTTTTCCAGATTATGCACATCTTTAAAAATGTTCAAGATGGAGATTTGAAAACTAAGTTTTGGAAATAGGAGTTAGATATTTTTCAATCCTCTCAGAAGAGTCAGAAGTGTTTATTAACTGACCAGCAAACTGGAGATTGAGGACTTCCACTAACCTCTGCCAGTTAAATGACCCATCCATCCTCCAGGAAAGGATCTTCACTTCAAACGCAAGGTGAAACCTATCACCACCTTCTGCCCCTTAGTAACACACCACTAAATGTGACAGCAAGAGGAAGTGAGGTAGAAAAGTGGCCAGGCATGTCCATAAAAAATGATGGCAATAAGACAACTGGGGCATCTATTCAGCTGGAGTGTGTATTCTATTTTGAAGCAATAAAATTTAATAGGATTTAAAAGATGTTTGGTTGCTTTAAAAAACTTTTAATAAAGATAAGCAATAAAATTTGATTTGAAGGAACATCTGAAAGAGGGCAGGTATATTAGTATTACGTTATTTTTTAAAGATGGTTTCCAGTTTTTGATGGGTAAATGCAAGTGTAAGATCAGAGAGGTCTGTAAGAAGAACCCTTTAGAAGTCAGCTATCCTGGCCTTTTCACTTCAAATAAAAGTTTTGGATGACGCAGTTCTGCAGATGTAAAATGGGTCAATTTGAAGCAGGAAAAAGCTGCAGTCATGCAAGTGGAGTACCAGTATCAAGAAGAATCTCTAACAATGAAGCAGGATGACCTCTGGTAAAGCAGCAGCCAAGGGCAGACTTCCATGAGTGCCTGGGAGAGAGGCCAGAGCAGAAAGGTCAAGTGGTTTATCTCAAGTCCTTTACCGAGAAATGATCTTTCAACCCATACCTAGCAATAATGCTTAACAGATGGATCTCCTACTGAGTAAGAAAATTTGGAAAGTAAAATGTTAATGAATGGACTTCCTCAGAATCCCAGTGGTTAAGACTCCACAATTCCACTGCAGGGGGCCCAGGTTCGATCCCTCGTTGGGAAACTAAGATCCCACGTGCTGTGTGATCTGGCCAAAATATAATAAAATATAAAAAAATAAGATGAGTAAAAAACTGGAAACAAAGAAATAAAAATAAAATTTATATATTTTTAAAAAAAATCTTAGTGAAGAATAGTTGTTATGAATAAGAGCCTTTGGGGAAGGGGCAATACAAAGGTTTTGTAAGTCTAAACAAGGCAGTTTTGAGGACACAGGAGAAAAGTGAACAGGAAGGGAAAAAGTTCTAGGTTGGAGCATATGGATTTCTACTCTTTCTATTACTGCCTAGTATTTGTCTAATTAGAAAGGTTTCAAAAATCTCTGAAAACTCATTGCAAAGGGGATTGTCATCTTTAAGACTGAGCTACATTAATATTGTGACCTGGAAACAACATCATTATTCAAGTCATTCAGATCATAAGCTACTTATGACTAGTGGGTACTCCAATATTTGTTCTATCCTACGTAATGTTGATATTCCTCTATTTCTCAAAAAAAAAAAAAAAAAAGTTTTCCAGTATTGCATTTTTCCTCTGACTTATCCAAAGAGTAATATGTTTTTCTCTTAAACACTTTGCCTGTGTGTACAGAGCACACAGAGTATTTTATTAGTTCCAGGATGTACTTCTGAACTATTATAACAACTTTAGTTTGTTTTGCTTTTTCTTCCTTTCAGAGGGACACATTTATTAGCATTCATGAGTTATTAATTAGCATTTGTACAAAGTGCACAAAAGACTAATGAAAAGTGTTCACCTATTAGGAATAGGCTGGGGGGAATGTTAATTGGAATTGACTTATTCCTGAATTATTTTAATATTAATTCCCAGACACAGAGTGCTGGTCTGGAAAAGCAAGGAGTTCTTCATATTAGAACATCTTTCTTTTTTTAAGCAGAAGCCAATTATTAATAGGAAGAGATAAATATTATCCATTCTAAAGGAGTTAAAAGATGGCACTATAAGGAATCCCCTGTGCTGGGGGTGACACATACATCTTTAGTAAATTTAATAGGTATCCATTCATAAAGCATAGCTTATTTTACTTCAGTGAATCAGAATGATGGCTTAAGTATTGCACAAGGGCACTTCATGTGATGCATGCCACACTTTGGATTCTGCATGGGAGAGATAATCATAAAACAAAGTCACTAAGTGCTCTGAAGCAGCGTGCTTTGGAATAAAGCAACTTAATTTTCAGGTAGTTAAGGAGCTTTCTTTCCAATAACAATTGTGAATGCCATTTCACTTAAACCAAATAAAATGTTAGATTTCAAAGAAGACAGGGCTTCCCTGGTGGCGCAGTAGTTGAGAGTCCGCCTGCCAATGCAGGGGACATAAAAAAAAAAAAAAAAAAAAAAAAAAAAACTAAAAATAAAAGAAGACAGATGGCCACAACACCAGATTTCAAAAGCCCTTTTCTTCTTTTTTTTTCCCATTAATCTAAGTATGGATTATACAGGATTTTTTCTCTTTCTTGGGTTATAAAGTAAAATATACTTTAAATGTATAAAGACCAGTGATGCATGGAATCATGGAATTCTACTCTGGAACACTATTCAAAGCAAATATTCTGAGATGTAAATAAAGCTTTATTAGGCATTTGTATCTTAGTATAAATAAGCTTAAGATTCATTTCTGAGACAAGTTAAAGTTAAATTTGCTTTTTTCTTTGCAGAGTATTTGAATCTTGACTGCATAAGGAAATCATAGTTCAAGCTTCAATTTTGTTTCAATCTTACTGAACAATTAAAGGAAATTTATTAAAATTCTCTGGGACATTTTTTTTAATGTGTAAATTGGTCACAGGATGGTAAAGACCCATGTAGATCTAATATTTCAAGTTAGTTGTTTCAGAAACTGTTAACCATTTCTGAAAATTTACTCAAGGTAAAAATTAATAATTGCTGCTAAGAATCTGTCTTTCCATCAAAAAACAAAACAAACATATCAGCTGATTTAGGGCATAAGCAGAGAATAATCCCTACTACAAGACAGATGTATCAGAAAATACATGAAGATATTCAAATGTAGCAAACACTTCTACTCAAAATCTCTCTCAAAGAGTTATATTTATTGTTTCTTAAAAGAACATCCTCCAAGGAAACATTTTAGGCTTCCATTCTTTTTAAGGCAATCCATTGACCTGAACTCCAGTATGCTATCTGCACCCCTTAATTCTGATCATGAGCTCAGACATGAGAAAGCCAAGTGTATCACAGAAGAAGTAGGATGAGTGCTCTGCCAATGAATCCACAATTTAATTAAGCTAAATTAATGGATATCAATAATTATATGGATTTTATAACCAGGAGATCACTGAAGAAATCAAAGACAGAATAAAAAAATACCTAGAAACAAATGACAATGACACTGATGAAAGAGATTAAAAGTGATACAAACAGATGGACAGATATACCATGTCCTTGGATTGGAAGAATCAACATTGTGAAAATGACTCTACTACCCAAAGCAATCTACAGATTCAATGCAATCCCTATCAAACTACCACTGGCATTTTTCACAGAACTAGAACAAAAAATTTCACAATTTGTATGGAAACACAAAAGACCCTGAATAGCCAAAGCAATCGTGAGAAAGAGAAACGGAGTTGGAGGGAACAGGCTCCCTGATTTCAGACTATACTACAAAGCTATGGTAATCAAGACAATATGGTACTGGCACAAAAACAGAAATATAGATCAATGGAACAGGATAGAAAGTCCAGAGATAAACCCACACACATATGGTCATCTTATCATTGATATAGGAGGCAAGAATATGCAATGGAGAAAAGACAGCCTCTTTAGTACGTGGTGCTGGGAAAACTGGACAGCTACATGTAAAAGAATGAAATTAGAACACTCTAACACCATACACAAAAATAAATTCAAAATGGATTAAAGACTGTAATGTAAGGACAGACACTATAAACCACTTAGAGGAAAACATAGGCAGAACACTGTATGACATAAATCACAGCAAGATGGTTTTTGACTCACCTCCTAGAGAAAGGGAAATAAAAACAAAAATAAACAAATGGAACCTAATGAAACTTAAAAGCTCTTGCACAGCAAAGAAAAACATAAACAAGATGAACAGCCGACCATCAGAATGGGAGGAAATATTTGCAAATGAAACAACTGACAAAGGATTAATCTCCAAAATTTACAAGCAGCTCATGCAAATCAATATCAAAGAAATAAATAACCCAATCAAAAAATGGCAGAAGACCTAAATAGACATTTCTCCAAGAATATACACAGATTGTCAATAAACACATGAAAGAATGCTCAGCATTGTTAATCATTAGAGAAATGCAAATCAAAACTACAACGAGGGCTTCCCTGGTGGCACAGTGGTTGAGAGTCCACCTGCCGATGCAGGGGACATGGATTTGTGCCCTGGTCCGGGAATATCCCACATATTGCGGAGTGGCTGGGCCAGTGAGCCATGGCCGCTGAGCTTGTGCATCCAGAGCCTGTGCTATTCAACGGGAGAGGCCACAACAGTGAGAGGCCCATGTACCACAAAAACAAAATACAAACAAAAAAACCAAAAAAAACTACAATGAGATATCATCTCACACCAGTCAGAATGGCCATCATCAAAAAATCTACAAACAATAAATGCTGGAGAGGGTGTGGTGCAAAGGGAATCCTCTTGCACTGTTGATGGGGATGTAAATTGATACAATCACTATGGAAAACAGTATGGAGGTTCCTTAAGAAATTAAAAATAGAACTACCATACGACCCAGCAATCCCATTACTGGGCATATACCCTGAGAAAACCATAATTCAAAAAGAGTCATGTACCAGAATGTTTTCGCAGCTCTATTTACAATAGCCAGGACATGGAAGCCACCTAAGTATCCATTGACAGATGAATGGATAAAGAAGATGTGGCACATATATACAATGGAAGATTACTCAGTCATAAAAAGAAATGAAATTGAGTTATTTGTAGAGAGGTGGATGGACCTAGAGTCTGTCATACCTAATGAAGTAAGTCAGAAAGAGAAAAACAAATACTGTATGCTAACACATATATATGGAATCTAAAAAAAAAAAAGCAACAACAACAAAAACAACACCCCAAAATGTTCTGAAGAAGCTGGGGCAGGACAGGAATAAAGACAGAGACGTAGAGAATGGACTACAGCACACGGGGAGAGGGAAGGGTAAGCTGGGACAAAGTGAAAGAGTGGCATGGACATATATACACTACCAAATGTAAAATCAATAGCTACTGGGAAGCAGCCACATAGCACAGGGAGATCAGCTTGGTGGTTTGTGACCACCTAGAGAGGTGGGATAAGGAAGATGGGAGGGAGACGCAAGAAGAAGGAGATATGGGCATATATGTATACGTATAGCTGATTCCCTTTGTTATACAGCAGAAACTAACACACCATTGTAAAGCAATTATACTCCAATAAAGATGTTAAAAAATTATATGGATATTTTATTGAAGCATAGTTAATTCAGAATGTTCTCTTAGTTTTAAGTGTACAGAAAAGTGATTCAGTTATACATATATGTATATATATATATGTATATATATACATATACAAATGTATATTATTTTTCAGATTCCTCAGGAATTGTATGAATTTATCCAAATAGAAAAAGAGTAAAAGGTTCAATTGATAGATTGTTGAGACTACTGAATATAGTTAGTATTTGGCAAAATCCATTATCATACCCTTTTGAAGAAACACTAAACTATTTTGAATCATAACCACTGATGCTCTTAATACCTAATGGAAGTGAAGGAAATTTTATGTAACTCTACGTGGTAATACCAGGACACACTGCGCACATGGATAAGAAGGGGAGGATACCTGAAAATGTTATCACCTATAACTCTGAAGGTCAAATCACAGCAAATTCCAAGGAAAAGAAACTGAGTAGTTTCTTTCTTAGTCTGAGTGCTTAAAACATAATTAAGTATGTGATGATGTGATAAATTAAATTGAAACAATAACCTAGAGAGGTATGCTTGTCTAAAACGGTGAGCAAGGAGGAGGGAACATCTGTCTGGACAGTGATGCATCCAGGTCTAAGAGTAATATATACTTGAAGTCCGGATCATGACGTTAAAAGTCAGAGAGTCTCCTCAGAGTAACTCAGCTGAACTCAAATTTCTTGTCACCATGTCCTACAACTGCTGCTCTGGAAACTTCTCCCACTCCCTTGGGGACCACCTGAGCTACACTGGCTCCTCCTGTGGCTCTTCCTACCCCAGCAACCTTGTGTACAGCACTGACTGCTGCTCCCCCAGCACCTGCCAGCCCTCCTGTGTGGTGTTCAGTCCCCGCCTGATGTCCTGCTACAGCCTGAGGACCTCCATGCTCTGCAGACACTTCCAGATAACTTATTATGGGTCTCTGGACTGTGGGTCTATCAGAGGCTACTCCCTGGGTTATGGATCTAGAAGCTCCTACTCCCTGGATTATGGATCCAGAAGTTCCTCCTCACTGGGCTGTGGATCCAGTGTATTCAGACCCCTGTGTTATGGAGTTCATGGTTTCCCTTCCCTGATCTATGGCTCCAGGTTTGACTACCCAACATACTTGGCTTCTAGGAGCTTTCAATCTTCTGGTTATAGGGCAACCTATAGATCAGCCTTCTATAGGCCAACTTTCTGAGTTTCCAGACCTTGTGAGCAAAATGTTTGTCTCTATTTAAAACTGCTATCATAGCCTTTTTCAGAAATGTTAGCTAACTCCTCTCTCCATCAGGCCTTCATCCTTTCTCTAGCATCAAGCACTGGCTGACAGACTAGTTCTTTCAGTGAGATTAATGAATGGCCAAAATATTGAGTCCATGTCTGTAATTTTGTTGAAACAATTGGTTCAGAATTACATAAACATTTTCTTACAAGATACATGGAAATTCAGTTTTGTTTGACCTAATAAACTCATTCACTCTTGCAACTGATATGTTCTCATTGTTCTTTATTGGTTTTAAGTTTGATTTATAATCTATCTCTGAGGCTACAGGCCTTCAGAGTACTTCTTTCTAGGAATGGGTTTGGATTTCTTCAGGAAATGGTGTCAAGCCTGGTGCGTGGGAAATTTTCTGGGCACTCCATTGCCTAAGGGCTAACAAGTGTGTGTGTCTTCCACCAACAAAACTGGTAAGATTTTTATTATTGAGTATGCCCATAATTAAGTCAATATTCTCATTATGTTTTCAAGAAGGACACCTTGTGCCGACAAACATATATTATTTTGATTTTACATTTTCAAAACAGTATTGAGTTAGAGTTTGTGCAGAAGACGTCACTTCTGGTGATGAAATAGTTATAGTATAACAAATATTTGTATAAATTGGATATATTGGTATGAAAAAGACAAAATATGAAGTACCATGGGTTAAAGGGCATTATGGTTGTCTTTAAATATACAGGAAACGGATTATTAAGTGTGTGTGTGTACGTGTGAGAGAGAGAGGGGGAGATCTATTCAGATCTAAGGCAGGATACACTTTGGGTTTCTTTTCATTTGAACAAGTTATTTGTCTCAGCAGCTAAATGTGTGGCCAGAATTCAATTAAAACTTTTTCATAGCATACTTAGTAATAACTCTCCATGAGTGGGAAAATAAATATCAAAGATTACCATTTGTGGGCTTCCCTGGTGGCGCAGTGGTTGAGAGTCCGCCTGCCGATGCAGAGGACACGGGTTTGTGCCCCGGTCCAGGAGGATCCCACATGCCGCGGAGCGGCTGGGCCCGTGAGCCATGGCCACTGAGCCTGCGCGTCCGGAGCCTGTGCTCCACAATGAGAGAGGCCACAACAGTGAGACGCCCGCGTACCGCAAAACAAAAACAAAAACAAACAAGCAATAAAGATTACCATTTGCTCCAATCATGTGCTATGAATGTTTATTAATTTGCCTTCCTTCGTCCTCAAGCTTTTTCTAAGTGAATTTGAGGAAAGAGGGCCTCTTTTCACTTATACTCAAAGACAATCACGGCTCAGCATAGGGATGTGGGAACCAGGTCCCCTGTGTACAGAAATCTGCTCAAGAGACAGAAAATAAAGAAACAGAGAAGAGGGACACAAAGGTTCCTGCTGATCCAGGAGTCTCTGGTTCCCAACATCCTTTAAGCCAGTTTTACTAGTCCTTCATGCACTTTGATTATATGGACCAATAAAGTCTCCTTTTGGTTTAAACTAATTAAAATAAAATAAGATTTCTGTTACATACATTTAATGTAATAATTATAATTACATAATTATTATTATAATTAATAATAATGTGTCATCTAGGTGCAGAGTTACTCATTGACTTTTGTATAAATAAGCAGTTAAATTTTTTATTAGTAAGATGAAAATATCCTGTGTGTCTGCATTATTGTCATTAGTATTGAGCAAGAATTCTTCTTGAAGTAATGTGGAGTGAGTAACATGTGGACTAAAGAACCACTGGGAAAATGAATTCAAAGGGGTCACACTAGCATGGCCCATGAGAAAGTCCTGGGAACACATTCAGCAAACCTAATGGAACTAGAAGCATCTAACTTCATGTAAAGTAAGGTCCCAGGCCCACCAAGGAGTGATGAGTAGAGAGGAAAGTTTAAAACTGAGAACAAACCAAGATGGAAGGAAGGGATACCCAGTGACATAGAGGATCTAGTTCTGGAATGACTTGGAGAATTTCCCATTTTAATGGAATCTTTGAGGTGAGAGGTCAAAAATAGAAACAAGGAGCCAAAGCGTAGGAGAGGAAATACATACATTAGAATGTCTCAATATTTAAAGTTTTCAAAGTATAGTGTGAAGATTGCAGGGATCAGACAAGATGAATATTCTTTGCATCCTTCATTTTCTGCATTGCAATATCTTCTTAGTATCACATCACTGCTAATATCTCTCTATATTTCCCATTTTTCTTGTCTTATCTATCCCTCCCGCCCTCTCTGTTCCCATCTCTCTCTCTCTCTCTCCCAGTGATTTTCCATCACCTATGTACACTCTGTTTTTCTCCACATCCCCCCTCTAGGTACCAGCTAACATTAGGTGGGTGACTGACTTGGATGATGGTGACAGAGAGTGTAAGGGAAGACTGGGATCTATCAGACGTTACAAAAATGCTCAGAGTGACATAGGGCACTTGCCTCTCCAGCTCACTCTGCTCGTTCACAACTACCCCAAGTCTAATGTCCTTTAATATCAACTCTTTGTTCTGAACTCAGCTCACTAGATATGTTTTGAACTTTAACCTTACCTAGAGTTCTTCTCTGAAAAATGCACAAGGGAACTTAGAAAAAAACAAGACCTTTCTCTTCCAAGAGTTAGTTCACATCTAGTGAGAGAGACAAATTTACTCCCATTATCTTGGTGGGAAGGGTGGGTGTGAAGGGTGAGTGTGAAGAGACCTTTAGGAAGAGCCAACTGCATAAGCTATGGCACAGTTGCTTGAAAGAATATGATGTAGGGTTTAGGGAGGAAAACTGCAAGATCTTTTTCTCATTAAACTGTGAGATGTGGACAATGAGAGGTAAGAAATTACATAAGCATTAAAAGTGTGATTGCCTAACCCTACAGGTCCAGGAAAAGAGACAGAAGCAACAGTTATGACTGAAAAAACCTGAGCTTTGTGTCTGGGGTGACAAGAAGTCGATGATCAACCTTCAGATTTAATATGCAGGAATGATTTGGGGGCTCATGTTTTTCTCAGGTTGCAAAATCAATGTGATTATTTATGTGAGTGGGGACTCATTCAGTTGCGAATAGCAGTCTAATAAAATGCTAACACACACAGGGCAGAGTTTAAGGATGCAGTCTATAACTTGAGAGACAGTGCACTCCAAGAGAATGTGAGTTAGAGTTCAAGTTTAAAATACTTTACCCAGCTACTTAACAGGAAATTATACCTCTCACCATGTCTTACATAGTGCTGCTCTGGGAATTGCCTAACTGTGCCCTTAGAGATCTTCTGATATTCTAGTGTCCTGCTATGTTTGTTCTCATCCTATCAATTTGGTTTCCAGGAGCATCTCATTCTTATGGGGACACTCACTTCAGGGTTGTGCAAGTGATGGCATCCTTCAGTGTTGCACCTCAGTCTCTCCACTGTCCTCACCCTAGCCCTGGTCCTTGTCTGCATATACCTCTGCTCTCTAATCATGCCCTGTGTTGGCTGTCACATGCATGTCACTTGAGAACTGCTGCATTTTACAGTCCCTGCCAAACTCTTGACATGGAGTCTTTGGTCTAAGGACACAACGGTGGCCAACTGGGGATTGTGGACTCTGTTTCTCCTGCCCAACCTACTTTTCCTTTATTTATTTATTTTTTTAAAATTAATTTTTATTGGAGTATAGTTGATTTACAATGTTGTGTTAGTTTCTGCTATACATCAAAGTGAATCAGTTATACATATACATATATCCATCAACAAAGGAATGGATAAAGAAGATGTGATATATACATACATTGGAATATTACTCAGACATAAAAAAGAACAAAATAATGCCGTTCTGTACGAACACACTTTCTTCTATAAATTGTTTGTATATTTTACTAAGTAGTCTGTATATATGGATTACTCATCAAACTGCTGCATGATCAAATTTTTCATGCAAAGGCTACACAGGATTCTAATGATGTTAAACCTTTCCTACACAATCAGCTGTTGTCAAATATGAACATTCTCTTACTGGACTGTGGTCTTTCTCCTGGATCAACTGTACTTGTTCTAAGATCCCCCTTATAATAGGACAAGTAGCCATCTACTTAGAGAAAAGTAGCCTTTGTCCTTTAACACTTCCATTTGATTAATCCACTAAAAATTATTAAATCTTAGAATGTTTTATATCAAGGCTTATTTTTGCAATGAAGTAGAACCTTACAAGCAAGTAGAAAATGACAGAGAAAAATGAGATTGTGGAGATTTATCTCATTGGCACCAAAACTGTCATTAGTGTGTGTATTCTGGTGTATTCTTTGAATACTCTGGGTTTTAAATAAATATTTCTTTTCCTGTGAAATATATGCTAAATTTTCAACTTATAAGAATGTGGTTATATATAGGATTTCTAAAGGTAGATTAGAGTTCTGAAATCTCTTAATTTGGTATCTTTTTTTATGATGCCATATAAAGGAAAATAAAGTAAAAAATATGTTTGGAGTTAGGCTCTATTTCTGATTCTTCTGCTAACAAGATTTTGATCTTAGGGATATCCCTGGTGGCCCAGTGGTTAAGAATCTGCTTGCCAATGCCGGTACACGGGTTTGAGCCCTGGTCCAGGAATATCCCACATGCTGTGGAGCAACTAAGCCCATGAGCCACAACTACTGAGCCCGCGTGTCATAACTACTGAAGCACATGTGCCTAGAGCCTGTGCTCTGCAATGAGAGAAGCCACCACAATGAGAAGCCTGCACACCGCAATGAAGAGTAGACCCCACTTGAAGAATAGGCTTGGATCTCTGCAGCTAGAGAAAACCTGCACACAGCAACGAAGACCCAGTGCAGCCATAAATAAATAAATAAGTAAATAAGTAAATAAATAAAAGAAATGGAGACATTATATTAAAAAAAAAAGATTTTGATCATACACACATCACTTAACTTCTTTTGGTATCATCTTCCTTATATGTAAAATGTGATGGTCCTTGATGATCTGTGATCCCTAATAGTCCAACATTACTGACATATCCATATTTTATATGATAATAGTAGGTTAATAGTGGCATGTGAGAGGTGAGCTGTTAATGTCCCCCATAATAGTTTAAACTCTTTTATGTTGTCCAGGGAGGGAAAAACAGAAGGAAAATGTTTAAAATGTGATGCAATGTAAAACATAATAGTGTTAAGACAGAACATTTCAAAAAAGTAAAATCAAGATCCTCATGCAAATGAAAAACACACATATTAAATATTTTATTTAACTCATTAATGAATGAGGGGGTCACCATTAAGAAGCAACAACTGGTTCAAAGAGAACTCAAAGAACACACTTATATAGGCTGTCAGAGATGCTGAAATAAATTTACAAAGGCAGATACAAAGTGGTTACTGTACACAGAGGAAAAAATTAATGAAACTCCACTAGACAGAAACCATTTTTATTTTAACAGACAAGAATCATTTGCATTATTATCAATTTTCTACAATGTATAGAATTATACAAGAGATGAAAAGCAATGAAAAGGGGCAATACCCTGAAACATGAACTAGATCGGACACAGGGTAATTCATTCCAATGTCCCTCATTTCAAAGTCTTAGAGTTTTTTTTTTTTTTTTTGTCTGACAACAGAATGTGAAATCAGTAATGCTCACTGTAAAACATAGCAATAGATGTATTGCAACAGTGTAAACATCGTTTTTTTCTTCATTATAGAAACTAAGGGGAAAAAAGAAATTACATGATATCATAGAAGGATCTAGTCTATTTTATTAGTGTACTCTTTTCTAGTGGTACTACATCTGCTTGTAATTTGGAGGAAAAGATGATTACATAAGGGTGCAATATTTTGACTTCTTGCCCTATTCCATCCCTCACGTCACCTCAATCCCTACACTACTACTGTCAGCTTTACTCATCTTTAAAAACCTCGGATTTAATTAACAAATAACATACTTAAATATGGAAGAGCAAAATGGAGGTCCATATTTCTGATTCATTACACTTTTTAATTTTTCTAACATTAAAAAGTTAACCATTAAATAAACAGTTCTTCATCTGGATTGTGGTCATGGTTACGGGAAATCTAGACATGAAATATAATTATATAGAACTATACACATACACAAATGAGTGTGTGTTTAAACTGGTAAAACTGGATGAGCTCTGTAATCTAGCTAACAGTATCGCAGTGATGTCAATTTCCTGGTTTTGGTACTGTAGTACAGTTGGATAAGATGTCACTTTTTGGGGAAGCAGGGTGAAGGTTAAAGGGATTCTATGAACTATTTTTGCAAATTTCTGCAAGCCCATTTATTTAAAAAAACCTAATTATTTAAAAAAAAAGTTTAATGAAAGTTAACTGTATGTTGAGAACATAAGTAGGCTATTGATTGGCAAAATGTGTTATAAGTTGTATAATGGATGTTTCTGGAAGATTCATATAGGCACACTAAGGTCTGTCAGTTAAAGTGACAGGATGCAGTTATCACTGATGTATGGGAGCTCCTAATCTGCTAAGGGTGAATGTGGGCCTTGGGAATAAAGTGAAAGGATTAGACATTGCCCAGAGTTTTTCTTTTCTTCCATGTTCCATTCGTGTCTATTTCAGAATTTGTAAGATTTCCCCATGAATCTCTATTTTGTTTCCTGATGGAATCAGTCAAATCTTTCCACTCCCATCAATCCCAAATGACTGAAGTCCCACTTGCCAATGTTTATTTCTTGGAACACTGTTCTTAAGGGATATTAGTAGATGAGATACAGTGTTTGCATTTACACAATGAATATTGGACTAACCAAGTTAATCAGGTTTGCTTTCTTCCCCTTTCAGAGTTTTTAATTATGCTTAAGCATATTGTGAATTTCCAAATGAAGAGGGGAGAATTAGTGTTTCCTTCCCTCACTTCTCCATGGTGAAATTGGCAGAGACACAGCATAAGTTTTCCTAAGTTTTTTGGTCCAGATAATATTGTAATTTTTAGTAAAAATTAATTTTAATCAAAATCCAAACTCCAGGTAATGAGTTATTTCTCTTATTTCAGGGAATTTCTGAAAAGAGATAATAACTAAATTTGTTTTTGAAATACACACTCCTTTCGGTACTTTACCAGAAAAATAATCCCAGTCACGTAATTGAAGAAGAAGCTGTTATCACACTCATAATCATAAAAAGAAGTGAATAGTGGCTGATACTGTGTTTTTAACAGCTTACTATTCCTGCTGGGCAAATGACCACAGAGGTTAATGTCTTGACCATAAAATTGATTCCAGGGAGCTACACTTTCTGTGGATGAATATTGGATATTGCAAGGTGAAACGGTGTCATTGATTGTTCGTCTTCTCCAGCTTATCAACCAAATTTGAAAAATGCTTTCGCTTCAACAATTTTAGGGTGATTTTTCACGGTCTATTATTGCATGAGGTAAAGCAAGAAAAACAAACAGTCAAACCACATTTAGCACATCCTCTGGAGCTACAAACTTCATTCTGGGATAGTGATGTGGAAATGTTCTCTTAATCGATTGTCGACATGTGGGGAGGAATGCTTTGTGCAGCAAGTCTGTCTTTATTGAAGTCATAAGATGGAATTCTACCCAGCAAGTTTTTCATTTTCAAATTCTAGACAAGAATGTGGTGCGAATTCTAAAATGGCTTGCCTTTACTTTCCTACCCAACACCTTTTGTCATGTGGTTTAACACTTTGCCTAGGGTATTATCCTCTTTTTCTCCATTTTAATCCTATTTTTAAGTGTTCAAGAGCTTAATCATAAAACTTCGACTCATCTGTGTCATGCATTTGGTCCTCAGCATTTGTTAGCTTAATATTGTGGCTTAACAAACAGAAGGTAGGCTTGGGTAATGAAATATCTGAAGACAGAGAGATTTGGTCTCATTTTCTGGCTCTATAAAGTTTTTACTAAAATAATTTCTTACATATTACTTAACATATCAATATGCTTTTTTTCCTGAAAAGTGAAAATAATACTACTTAATTCATAGAGTTGTTATGAGGAATATATGTGAGAATTATGTAATGAAGAGTAAGAGTGTTTAGATTTTGAATTTATGGAAGGTATTGTGCCTCAGACGTCTTTGCTCATATGAGCCCATTTCCCTTGATATATGATGTGATTATCATATATTTGGCAATTAGTGTTAACATATTAATCTCCTTTTAGCAAGCAGGAAGAGCATACAATAGGCTTTGGTCTGCATTACTGAGATTTCAAAATGTATGCAAAGGGCGTCTCTATTTCAAGCATGAGCAAAACAACTACTGCTTTTTCAAACATGGAGAAAAATAAATGTGTGTTCCAAAGTTTACTTGTAACTAGTTTAATATATTTTCTTGCCTAAATCTTCACTGATTGCTATGTTGGGTGAGAGCAAAACAGGCAAAAAATATTCAAACCTTCCTTCAAAGGGTCCTTACCAGTTGAGACACTACTTTGGATAAATCTCTATAAATCACTTTAGCATATGATGAGAGACACTGAAGTCAGAAAAATATGACTATGGAAACAAAACTCCACACATTAGCCCACCAGATTCTATTTTTGGGGGTAATAGTACCAGTCATGTCTCTATCATGATTCTCTTGGGAATGCCAAACAGAAAATTGCTCACTAATGGTCTTGAAATTCAAAACAAATGAATACCATAAGTTATTATCATTGCTTCTTGAACTTTGAAGTCTTGCCAATATGAGTGGAGAATAAAGGCCCGTTGCCTTCAAACTGCTGAAACAATGTAGAATTGATACTGTCCAAAGAATTCTTACCTGTTGTTATGCACACGGTTCCTGAATAGCAAGCCTCTTTGGTAAGTCATAAAGTGTTTATTAGCAGTGACTCCTTCTTCCCAAAATGCAACTGCAACTAGGATAGCTCATCTGATATTAGGTACAGAGTTACTAGGGATCAAGCCCATTAATAAGACAAAGGAATCAGTGCTGTCCTGTCTATTAACCAACTGACATCCCAACCTGGGCCTGGGCTCCCTTGTCACCCTCCAGATAACGAGATCACTTGATCCTCAGAATGCCTCAGTCTGGGTCCCCACTTTGGTTTCCCCACCTAGAGAATTTCCGAGTTCTCATGCTTCAGAGTGAGTCCTTAGAATATGTAAGCATTTCAATAATAATGTTTTTTTTTTTTACTTGGACATCAGTTTGTCTGCTTTGAGAGTGAACTCATTTAAACTGGGTTTAAGAAGAAACACTATGTATATTTGAATCCCTTGATTCTAACAGCTATTGGATATTTGTCTTGTACATATTCAATTTCCTTAAATGTAAAATAGAGATGATGATAGTATTTATATCACAAGATTACAATGAGGAGTAAATGATAAGATATGTGAAGCAACTAGAAGAGTTCCTTGAATATAGAAACCACTCTATAAATGTTACCTATTATTAGACTATAAATGTATGTAATTTATGTCCAAAAAAATAAATGCATATGGCTCCCTTGACCTAGCTCTCTGGTGAGCCATAAACATCATATCTTTCATTTGGCCCAAAACCAAATATTTATGCTCTCAATTCCTAAACATTTTAAATACACAATAAAGTATACAATAGAATACTCCATTCCCTCTCCAAACTCATAAACATGCAAATAAATATGTTTTAATCCATTATCTTTATATAAGTTTTTACCTTGGGTGTAAACTAATTTAGCATTTTCTTAATCTTTTATTTGTTTATTTATTTAATGTTTCTTTTATACTGTGATTTTCCTGGGCAATCTTATCTCTGTGCCTTTAACTCTTGGTCTTCACTAGTGTCTGTCTACCCTCAAGCCACCAAATTCCTATAGTTAGGTTAATCAAGGATCTTTAGGTGTAATGCCCACCCTCATATAATGCAGAAATGCGACTATCTGAAACATTGCTTTGAAATGTTTTTATTTGTTCAGCAATTTTCAATGTGCTTGAAGAAAATAATTTGATATTTGCTTTACTGCTTATAAACACAGCCCCTAAGGGGCCATTCAAAATTTACATGCTATAAATTTGATAGTAGATTACTTTTTTAAAGTATTTGGGCTAAAATTTCCATCTTCTTTTCTAATATAATTTAAGTCCACTTACATGAGGCATTCCATATTCATCCAGCTGGTAAAGAGAGCCAAGCAGAATTATTTTTCCATAAAACATTTGATTCTTACAGAGTATCATGATCAGGCAATGATATCATTGTCTTTTATGCACCATTTTTATCACACGTATCAGTTGTTACTGAGCATAAGTACATGCTTTATAATATGGGACACCACATTGGGAATGATTGAGCAAAGAACTGCAATAAAATATAATGCTGAAAAGCAAGGAGGAAAGAAAAGACCTGTAACTCAGCATCCTGTAAATGACCCTTTGAGTCACAAATTAAAACAACAATGATGACCAATTATTTTGAGCATGCAACAATCATCTCAAGTCCAAGGCAATACTGTAAACTGTCTTTTGGCTATAAAATACACGTCAGCATATTTATCATGGTGTTAATCTATTTGATTGTAATTAGACAACACACTAAGGAGATGTTCTTATGCAAATTGTAGTGTAGAAAGATACTGAGGTTGGCTGTCAAAAACATCTCACTCACAGCTTGAGAGCACATAAGCCCTCTAGGCCAGCAGGGAACATTCAGACCTTCTCTGACACTGCTAACAAATGAAGTAGATGTAGTGATAACATGTCACAGCTGCTAGGTTGGAAACTTCTCTTCCTTTTCTCTTAGAGAATTCCTGGTCTAGCCAGTCTTTTCCTGTGGCCCGTCTTACCTCAGCCACTTTGTCTACTCACTGACCTCTGTTCTCCCAATCTCCTCCAAGTAAAGTTTCTCTCTAATGACTCTCAAGAGAGCTGCTAGAAGCCCATCAGCAGCCAGAAATGATCTGTTTTTCCAGACACTATGAATTCAATGGCTCCCAGTCTTTAAATTGTCAATCCTCTGATTCCCAAAACCTGAATTATCTTCCCAGGTTCTGCCATGCAAACTACTTTCTTACCAGCGATGTCCTGCCAACTTAATACAGACCAGCCTAGAAGCCTGGCTTCTGTAAAGCAGCTTAATGCCTCTTCACGCTTCTACATGAAATTCAGTTTTCTATTTTATTCATTTACCACAATCCCCACTTCAGGATGGACTGACCACCAACTACCTAGTTTCTCTCAGAGATACATGTTCTGTCATCATTACACAATCAGAGTAGTCAAACTTGGGAAACCACCTTAGAGTTTTATATGTTAGATATTAAAAGAAGTTACACATAAAAGAAATCATGAGATTATTTCATATCTTCTTGTTCTCCTACAATGTGACAGAAATGTTGGTATTGAATAAATTTTCATGGAATTCAAACACATTCATCTTTCCTTGGATTTTTAAAAGAGTTTTTGGCTGACTGGGGTTGCATTTTCTTAACTACTTGGAAAAATTACTACTTGGATAACTTTGGTCATTGATTTTATAAAAAGCAATCTGTAAAACCAGAGCTAAGACAATCCATTTGTATAAGTAGGAAAATATTATAGTCTAAAATGACTTCTAATTAGAGAATTATTATTTCCTATGTAAAATATAAGATTCAAAATAATTCACAACATGTGAAATGCAAAGGGCATAAGATTCTATTCGGCTTTATATAGTAGCTGAGGGATCTTTAAGAAGAACAAAAGTGATTAGGTTTACATGCATGTAACACATTTTAAAGTCACCTATCTTCTCTTAACATACTTCTCATTTTCCAGAATCAGATGAAGGCATACCTCTTTTGGATAGGGCCCTTTCTTGGTCCCCTGCTCATCCTCACCACCCACAACAGTGTTTTGTGCTCTAATGTGTGCTTGCTGAATTCACTTGAAATGACTCTCTATAGCTTTCAAATTCCATGTTAGTATATTGAGAAAGTTGGACAAGATGGTTTAGTTTAACAAAGGTTTATTTTTTAGCTTCTACAATCTACTGAGCACTATTGAAACTGTGGTCATTTCCATATTAAATTACAAAACAAAGCAAAACAAAATGATAGATACACATATAGATATATAATATTTGATAGTGACATGCTTAAAATCTAGGAGGACCATCTAACTTGACCTCCCTCCAACATTGGATATTTTTGACTTCTTTGGTTTATTTATAATGCATTTTCACCTTGATTTTGTTACACTCCCAATTTTCTTTAAATTTTACTGGCTATTCTTTCTCAGTCTTTTGTAGGCTCCTCTTACTTTGCCAATTCCTTAAATGTAAGGTTTTCTCAGGGTGCCATCCGAGACCCCCTTCTCATCTCATTTAACACATATTGTAGAGCTTTAATAACCATCTTTATGGGAGGCAGTCAAGCACTGTAGTTAAGAATATAGGCTATTAAATCACACTGCCAGGGTCTGAACCCAACCGGGGGCCCACTCGTACTCTTATGTGACCCTCCAATCCATTCTTCTAACTGCAGACAGAGTCTCTGTAGGAGGCAAATTTGATCTAATTATGTCCATATTTATAACCTATCAGTGGTTTCTCATTGTTACAGATCCCCATTCCCTTGTCCAAGCCAATGGGGACAGATGAGTTTTGGAATCCAGTTTTTTCAGAGTTTAGAATGATAATAGAATGCATAAACTGTATGTAATATAATAACTCAGGTAGTATCTGGGGAAAAAAAAAACCTATAATCAAACATATTTGTTTATTTCTGAGGCACAATATATCCACACTAAGAAGAGGAAGAAAAAAGTATATGCACAGTTTCCATTAGTTTGATCATGCCATTCTATCCAGAAAACAGAGAATGCCTTTTTTCACCACCAAATTAGTTCTAAAGGATGTTTTTTATTTTCAAAGTGGTTTGGACTTTTGAAGAATGTCCAGAGCCCCTTGTCATCTGGCTCCTGTCTGTCTCCGGTCCCACCTGTTATCTTCTCTCTTCCAAGACTCATCACTAATGCTGAGTTTCTTGAAAAAAGATCCTCTTACCTGACTGACTTCTTTGCCTTCAGTCTTAAGCTAAGTGGAAGCAATCTAGTATCTTTTGAAGATAAAATTAAGGCATAGAGACACTAGGTATGAACTAATTGGGGATCAGATCATAAGATGATTTGTATTAAAGACTTAGGAAATTGAATTCAAGTTTGAAAAGACTGACATAGACTTTAGAAAGAAAAAAAAAACATTGTGAGAAATGTATAGGAAATAGAGTTGAGATAGGCAAGATCAGAGGCTCTGGAGACCACCTATAATAACAGACAAATAATTGAGCTATGGCCAGATAGAAAAACAAAGGATTTTACCATTTTTGGAGATTAAAAAAATAGCAAGGTATGCTTATCCAAGATCAGATATGGGAAGTGAAGAAAGGGGAGGTCATGGATATATCCCAAGAACTGCATAGATGGGTTACTGTAACTATAATAGTGTGTAAAAGAATTAGAAGTTGTTCTAATTCAGGAGATGGCTTAGGAGAGCAGCTGAGCCTCTGCTGGGTTTAATGTTTTTGTGAAACATCCAAAGGGATATGTGGATCAAGCAAAAGTCTGGAGGGAGAGAGACTACCTTGGAGAGAGGGAGACTACCTTGAACTAGAACAGTGGTTCTTCACCAGAACTGCTTTAGCCCTTAAGCAAGTTTTGAAGACATTGTTAATTGGCATAATTTGTGTGTGTGTGTGTGTGTGTGTGTGTGTGTGTGTGCGTGTGTGTGATGTGTTACTGGCGTCTAGTGGATAGAGCCAGGGACACTGCCAAATATCTTACAATGAACAGGATACTCCCAACAAAGTAATACCCAGTTCAAAATGTCAATGATAACAAGGTTGAGAAACCCTAGACTGGAAGGAAGGCAGTAAGAGGACTGGGGAGATTTATGATAAGTTTAGAAAATAGAATGGGTCATATTTAGAGTGGATTGCATATATTAAGAGGATTCCAAACTTTCTGAGTTAAACTACTATGTGGTTCGAAATACTGCTTACTCAGAGGGGGAAAAATATTTTTTTTCTCCCTAGGGAAGAATAAAAGTTCAATTTTATACACATACAATTTTGACAGCCTTATAAAATCTCTAAATGGAAATGGCTAGTAATTGGATATCTGGGTCTAGAATTTTAATAAAAGGAGGTGTGTACTGGAAATATACATTTGAATGACACAATGTGGACAGTATTTCAAGTCATGAATGGGAGCTACCTCCCCTACAGAGAAAATAAGTGGTGAGATCAGCAGTAAGCCTCAAAAAACAGGAAGCCAACTAATGGTAAATTGAATTTGGTGGAAGTTAGATAGAAAATCAGGAGTGTGATGTCACAGAAGTTCATAGATGAACATATTTCAAGATCAGGGACACAGTTAACTGTGATAAATGTGGTTAAACATTTGCATAGGATCATCCCCAAAATGTCCACATTTAGAAGCATAAAGGTCACTGCTGACCATACCAGTGAAGTTTCAGAAGAGTGTTAAACCAGAGAAAAACAACATGGTTATTGAAAAGACAATAAGAATTTAGATAGTTGACAAACTGATCACACAAATCTTTAGAGAATTTTGTCTTTAAAAACAAGAAGAGCTATATAATCACGGAGGAAATGACACTAAGATTTTTGAGTTGAAGATGGTTAGCTATGTCCATAAGTCTGAGAAAACAGAGCCATTAGAATGGATAGGGATGAAGCTGTTGGACAGAGAAAAGAATGATTGATCAAGGCCACAAAGGTAACTTTGCTTGGCCTGGAGGTGAGGGGCAGAGATCTAGGGTCACCTTAAGCACTAAACTGGTTATGATTAATTTGGGGATTATATTTAATTATGAAAGAGATATTTATACTCAATGTTGTATTAAAGGTAAGTTTTAAAAGACAATTAGTATGCATGCACTTATTTTAGATGAATGTAAAAATAAAAAGTTAATGATTTGATATATTCCTTCATTTCATAAATAATTTGGAGCACTCACTGTGTGCCAGATGCTTGATCAAAGAAAATTAAACCCTGTTGTTGATCCTGAGGAACTTCTGGGTACTCCACTCTTACAATGTATGTGACTGTCCTGCAAGTTCAAACGACTGAAATCTTAGTCTGCACAATCCATTTCAAAAGACATCTCTTCCAATTCCTCCATGTGTGTGTATGTGTGTGTGTGTGTGTGTATGTTTGTTCACCCAAATGGATAGCTAATATGATACTAAGATACTTATTGCAGAAGAGTTTAAACAGTTGAGATGAACACCTGTCAGACATGAGGAATTTGATTTTGGCTTTGAGGGATGAGAAGGGTTTGGGGAAGCGAGCAAGACATCTGGTAGAAATTTGCAAGCAAGACAATGGGCAGACTATTCCATTGTGCCAGATAAGCAAATACTGTAGAAGATTAGAGAAAAGAATCACCAGGAAGCAAATGGAAAAAATCAAATTACATAAATAGGTTTTTGCTTTCCAATTTCTAAAAGATGCTTTAAGGCAGAAGTTGAATATTACGATAAGTGAGAAAAAAAAATTTCTAATTCTAAGACTTTTCTATCATTGATTTTTTTTTATACTGATAAGGTTAATTTTAACTACTTAATATGAAGGTACGTTTTTTGCTGCTTTGTCTTTCAAGAACGATGAACAAAATAGAAGCTCAGTAAGGAGTGAAATGAATCACTCTCTAAGGTGTCTCATTTCTCACTCCCAACTGAGTTGGCAAAGGTTAGCACACTATTAAAATTCAAGTTGTTGCAAATGTATTTCATTGGTAGTCAACTCACTCAAGGTATACTAGTTTTCAGCAAT
The DNA here is from genome assembly GCF_003031525.2 of Neophocaena asiaeorientalis asiaeorientalis. Taxonomy (NCBI): domain Eukaryota; kingdom Metazoa; phylum Chordata; class Mammalia; order Artiodactyla; family Phocoenidae; genus Neophocaena; species Neophocaena asiaeorientalis. Next base: position 3,115,114 of record NW_020173953.1, on the reverse strand, counting down.
TATTCTCAGTGATAGTCTACGTGTTTGCCAAAGAATCTCTGTGTCACGTGGAAAAGGAATTCAATAACTCCATGCAGGATCAAACATGAGTTGCTTAATGATGATAAGCTAAATGAGAGGACAAATAGAAGAGCTTGAAATAACCATCTCCATGCTAACTTTGAATGCTAAAAAAAATAACCGAAAGCATTAGGAATCTGGTGGCTGTGTTTTGTTTTCCATAAAAGAGGTAAGAATGTATAGGTAGGCACATCTGACAGAATGCAAATGTTATCACATTGAAATGTTTTTCTCACCTTGGTATTCATTGTGCACGTGATTCTGGGAGCTGAAAGGTTAAGCTTCAGCACAGCATTGCTCTTCCTGCTGGCTTTGGAGGTAGTCACACCTGGGCTGTTAAATGGGTGATAATTTCTATCTCATAAAGTGGTTGCAAGGATTAAATGATGCCACAGTCTGCAATGTTTTACACATAGTAAAGGCTCCATAAAACATATATAAATATCTGAGAGGGAGGTACTTATGACTGTTAGGAGTCACAATTTACACACTCAGGCACAAAGTCAGTCAATCTCAGTGAGGAAGCAAGGGCACCATCTTTATGCATCAGGACCAATGTCTTTGAAGGCAAACCACACCTAATTTCTGAAAAAAAAAAAAAAAGGAGAAAAAAGAGAGAAAGAAGCAGAGTGGCTTCTATAAAGCAGAATAATTGAACAGCAGTTAAGAAAACACAGGAATGTGTTCAGTGATAATTATAGCCTAGGTTAATTGACTGTTTTCATGACAAGACATGCACAAGAACAGGGAGGGTCTGCATCACATCCAGTGTACTGAGGATATATATATATATATATATATAAACACGGCTGGGAGAAGCCAAGGATATCAGAACATCTCACAGTAACTCAACTGAATTCACATCTCCTGTCAACATGTACTACAACTGCTGCCTTGGAAACTTCTCCTCCCACTCCCCTGGAGGCTATTTGTGCTACACAGGCTCCTTCCAGCCCAGAGACCTGGTCTACAGCACTGATCTCTGCTCTCCTAGCACCTGCCTGCTGGGCTCCTCTCTCTACAGTGGGTGTCAGGAGGCCTGTGATGAGCCCACAAGGTGCCAGGTGTACCGTGTGGTGTCCAGTCCCTGCCAGATATTCTGCTACCATCCAAGGACCTCCACGCCCTGCACTCCTTGCTGGTCAACTCACACTGGATCTCTGAGCTGTGGGTCCAGCAGAGGCTACTGCCTGGGCCATGGATCTAGAAGTTGCTACTCACTAGGCTGTGGATCCCGTGGCTTCAGACCCCTGGGTTCTGGAATCTGTGGCTTCCCTTCCCTGAGCCATGGATCCAGATTTTGCCGCCCAGCATATGTGGCTTCTAGGATCCGCCAAACTTCTTGTTACCAACCAACCTGTATATCTGGCTTCTACTGCTGATCAACCAGCTTAAGGGTTCTAGACTGTGACTTCACAGTTATATCCCTCAAAGTTAATCTCAGCTATTATCTGACTGGAGTCTATATTCTACTACCTAGACAAATGATAATTTTTAAAAATCCTATTAATATTAAAATAATTTATCTCAGAGAGTATCCATTCTGTTTTCTTCTATTTTCCCCCTTAATTCTCTAGTTAAAAATAGTACAAGAGATCTCTTTTCCTTTCAAATAAACTCATTTAATCTGATATCAGTTCATAAATCTTACTATTAATTTTTTTAAAAGATGTCTATTGGGAATTCCAAATCTACTGTTATTTGTCTAAAAAGAAGTATTTTATTTATGGAGCAGATTCCCTGAATGGAAGAATTATCTGCCAATACAGAGTTAGTTCCCTGGAATTTTTGGCAAGTGGAATCAGAGTTTGGGCAGGAGATTATTCTAAACTCTTCTATGAGTGGTCATTTCAGTCTCATCAAGATATCTTAATTTGGTTAAACTAATCATGGGTCAGATCCAAGAAGAAAAGTTCCAGAGACAGCAGTGATGCTTCAGCAAGTACTAGCTTGGCTGTTTTAGGTGAAGGAATTGTCAAAATACTTTTTAGAAGACCTTTTTACAGACTTATGCAAGCTCTAATGGAATTCTGACGTTACAATATTAACTGACTGCAGTAACCTGTGTAAAGAAACGAACATGTTAAGTATGGATGAAATTAACCACATATTCATTTTATTATAATAAAAGGAATACAATTTCTGAGTCATTTTTTAATGTTGAGGCATCATTCTCTTTCTTCTATTTGATCAGTATAAGGCCAGCTGTTTTCATAGAAGTCTCCTGAGAACTTCTGGAAACATGGCAGTATCATGAGTAGGAAATAGCTGAGAGGGAGGACTCCTTGATATCATAGGCTTATATTTGGATATGATAACTAGATAGTTTACTCAGTTTTCTTGCTTGGGGGAATGCATATATCTACATTTGAAAATACATAAGTGGAAAGAAAATATGTAAGTGCATGTGGGTAGCCTATTGTTCATTGCCCTCATAGTTATTTTTCTCCTCTCTCCTCTTCCCACAAGAACTGAATTTTGCTTGTTTATCTCTTCTTAACTACCCACAATCATTTCTTTATATCAGCATGGCTATGTCCCAGGTTTCAGGATTGAATCTGGCACCCCAATCCCTACTGAAAGTGAATTCTTCAGAATGGAGCATGTGATCTGACTTAAACCAATGAGAAAAAAGGAGTGATCTGGAGAAGTGCTTATGGTGAAGTTCTTCTTGTGGAGTTTTTATTTTTCTTTTTTCTTTTATTTTTATTTTTTAACATCTTTATTGGAGTATAACTGCTTTACAATGGTGTCTTAGTTTCTGCTTTATAACAAAGTGAATCAGCTATACATATACATATATCCCCATATCTCTTCCCTCTTGCATCTCCCTCCCACCCTCCCTAACCCACCCCTCTAGGTGGTCACAAAGCACAAAGTTGATCTCCTTGTGCTATGCGGCTGCTTCCCACTAGCTATCTATTTTACATTTGGCAGTATTTATAAGTTTGGTTTTTTAAAATGCTTTATTTTTTTCGCTGTGTTGGGTCTTCATTGCTGTGCATGGGCTTTCTCTAGTTGCGGCAAGTGGAGGCTACTCTTTGTTGCAGTGCGTGGGATTCTCATTGCAGTGGCTTCTCTTGTTGTGGCTTCTCTTCTCTTCTCTTGTTGTGAGAGCATGGGCTCTAGGCACACGGGCTTCAGTAGTTGTGGCATGTAGGCTCAGCAGTTGTGGCACACGGGCTTAGTTGCTCCGCAGCATGTAGGATCTTCCCAGACCAGGAATTGAATCCATGTCCCCTGCATTGGCAGGCAGTTTCTTAACCACTGAACCACCAGGGAAGTGCCTTGTGAAGTTTTCTGAAGCAACCATGTCTTCCTCTGGATTTTGTCAAACCATATGTGGAATGCTGCATCCATTTTGCATGTGGCCTGAAAATTAAACCATCACATGAAAGAAGGTAAAACCAAGAGAAAGACTGAGGAACAGAGCCCAAACCATCTTATTTCTGGACTTTGGTAAACATGAGACTATAGATGTTATTATTTAAGCCAGGGGTCCCCAACCCCTGAGCTGTGGACCAGTTGTGGTCCATTGCCTGTTAGGAATCGGGCCTCAGAGTAGGAGATGAGCGGTGGGTTAGCAAGTGAAGCTTCATCTGCCGCTCCCCATTGGTCCCCATCAGTCAGTTGTATCACCACCTGAACTATCACTCGCATTACCACCTGAACCATTCCCCCTCCCCAGTCCATGGAAAAATTGTCTTCCACAAAACCAGTCCCTGGTACCAAAAAGATTGTGGACCCCTGATTTAAGCCATTTTGAATTACAATTTCTGTTACTTGTAAGTAATGTTTTCCTAAATGAGACACTCATTTAAAACCTGAAACAACCCCTTTCCCAATAAAGCCTCTCTAATACAGTGTTAAAGGTCATTTGCAGCCCACTTCTGCCCTCTCCTAGGTCCCCTTCTCACCACTCCCCACATACATACACTCCACCAACATGCACTCCATCAATGCTAACTACTCCCATTTCCTTGAACACATGGTGTAGATCTGAGCTCTTATATGGTCTAATACTTCTAGAATTAATGCCACATCTCCCTTAACCTTCAAAACCCATGGAAATGCTACCTCTTCTCTCACTTCTTTTAAATAGACTCTAAAATCAATAGAGTTGATCATTCCCTACCTAATGCCAGCATTATATAGACGCGTGGGCTCAGCGGCCATGGCTCATGGGCCTAGCCGCTCTGCGGCATGTGGGATCTTCCCGGACCGGGACACGAACCCGTGTCCCCTGCATCGGCAGGCAGACTCTCAACCACTGCACCACCAGGGAAGCCCAATGCCAGCATTATATATATTTATATTCTGTTAATTACAAAGTCTCTATTTTTAATGTTCCATTTAAATTATTTTGTTTAATTAGTACTGTTTTGTCTGTTTGTTTACCATTGTCATATTTTCCAAAAATATGATGGAATCTTATCTAACAGAATCTTGAAAGTAATAGACTCAATAAAAGTTAATTTCAAAAAAAAAAAAAAAAAAAAAAAAAAAAAATGGAGCTAGGGTGACAGTCTGCAGAATACATACTATATCAGTGACATCAAACATACATTCATTTTTACTGGTTGAACTCTAGTCAGGCTACTTGCCATCAATGTCATCAATCCTCTGGTCATCATTATCATAAAAAATTATTTAGCACCATCTCAATGGCATATTATCACAACTTCAGGTACCCATGGTAGAAGTGGAAGAACTCAAAAAACTTCACATTTTTGAATCACACAAAGACAGAAAAATAACTTCACCAAATGCTAACCTCAGAAGTAGGCCAAAGTAAGTGCATCTGTGGAAAGCAACAAAAGCAACTGTATAATTACTATAATAAGCCATGACCCTTTCACATCCATGACATATGAACAAAGGGGTGGAAAATATGGGAGTTAATGCTTAGATGGTTGAGATATTATGGTTCATTCTTTTTTAAAAATTACTCATCATTAAAGGCTACATGGACACTGTGTAATCAACTAACTTTTCTTGATTTTTTTCTTTTTGGCTCTTTGAATCAAAGTCAGATTTAATTGAATTGTCGATGACCAAGGATTATTTCAAGAAGCGCAATTATTTAGAAATAGATTCAGAGATGAAATGTTGTCACATGTGAATCCTTTTATTATCACATTCTAAGAGAATCTATTTATCATTATAAACAGAGAAAGTTGGCAAGAGATTATTTCCATATTCCACATAGGATCATTATTATGGTCATAATGTCATGATTTTGAGTATTCCAGAGCTTAAAGTTTTGTGTGTGTGCATTACAGTGTCTGAGAAGTGTTACATGGTACTCGACTTGTTTTACAGAATGTTATATCTAAAGGAAGTTGGACATTCCCCTCAGCACACTCTTCTGAGGCAGACCAATATGTTCTTGGCCAGAGAAACATACTTTTTATTTATTCTTGGAGTTATTCTCAAATACAATAGAACTATTAATTTATAGTTGTGGATTTCTACCAGTATGTGTGGCATTTAATTGTCTACAAACACCAATCTTTTGTCTGTCCTTTAAAATTTTTCATAAATATTCTTAATAAAGATTATATGGCTTAAATGAAAGTGTGGTTTTCATTCAGTAGGTAGGTTTGACAAGATGCCATTTAATGTCCTTTTCAACTCTAAGATATTGAGATTCTGCTAGAAAATCATAGAATGTGGTAACTGGAAATTACTTTGGAGATCTTCTCATCTAAACTCATTATGTTGTAGGATATCCAGAGAGGCAGAGTGATGTTCAAATTCATGCAGTGAATTAACAGAACCAACAGGACTAGAAGCCAGGTTTTTTCACTCTTTGTCTAGTATTCCATTGCTGCAAACTATCTAGGGTTGGAAAATAGGAATGGATTTAAATTAACTTCAGGTGCTTTGGCATGTTTGTTTGGTGCCATAAAACTAAGGCAAGGAGAGAGGTAATAAATTGTGGAAGAACTTAAGTGAATCATATTACTGAAGGGTAACTCTAATTTTTGAATTTTTGTTTACTTTGATACAGCTGAACAAGTGATTAAAGTCCAAGATAGCCACATAATCAAATATAAAAGCAATATAATCTATTCAACCTGATAGCTACCAAGGGCCAAGCTCTTGAGAGATGGAGACAGGTTGCCTAGGCCTTTAATGGTAACATTAAACACAATCCAACCATTTAAAGGGTGGAATGTGCAACATTTACAGACACAAACAACATAATCTCAAACACAAAAAAGAGACTTTTAAATTTTACCTTATAGTATGATATCAATCCCAGATTGATGCTGTCATAAGAACACCTTGGTCAGCATGATGATCCTTAACCTGATCAGAAATAATTGCTACTCATTTGTCCCTCAATATGTGACAGGCAATCTAGTATATCATATAATATATCATCTCATTTAATCATTAAATCACACTTACGGGGTTGATACTCATAAATTTAATTTTAAAAGTGAAGAAACCAACTCAGAAATTGAAGGTTATAGTTTATGATTGTAGATCTCGGCTTAGAATACTGGCAGTCTGACTGTAAAACCCTTATATTTAATCACCTCTCCACAGCAAATGTTAATATTCCACCCTCTGGTGGCTAGGAGGTACCACTGCAGCTGCAATCGTCTATACTTCAAGACCAGGAAATTGTTGTTCAACCATTTAGTAGCAAAGTGTCCAGTCACCACAAGAAATCAGGAAATTATTTCTACCTATTTCTCAAGAATTCTATGAAATAGACTACATAATTATCATTATTCAAGTGTCTACAAAATAAATACTTAGTTTTTAGTAGGTTGAATGAAAATAATTGCAAGGTGACCAGCTGTCCTCACTTACGTCATTCAATTGTAATAAGCCAGGTAACTCCCTCTAAAAATTCAGCACCAGTCAAAATCAAAATTATATGCTGAAATACCTACTAATTCAACACTCAGTTAAATAGAATGTACAAGTTAGTGCCTCATCCCAAAGAGAAAAGAACTCACGGAGTGGCTTTATTCACAAATGACAGAACTACTCACAAATGACGCTATCTTACATGTGGAGATTTGGAACTGCACAGACATTTACTAATTTACTACACATTGTGAGGTTAATAAGAAGGCTGACTGCTGGGGAAAATTGTGTGAATGTTGGCCTAGAGGATGTCCTGTCTTTGTCCCTCGGAATTTAGCAACAGGATTCTGTGCTGACAGTGAAAAGTGGTGACCTTTTTCTTGGTAAAAGCTTTCAAAAACATTCCTATGTGCAATCAAATGTTATTTTAAAAGAATTGACTCAGTTTGTGCCATGTTAATGATTTTGTTCTTATTTCACAAAGGGGTAGTTGAAATGTAGGCGTGGTTATCATTATTTCTTTTTCTTTAATCTCTGTACCCTTGCCAGTTCTTAGGTATGTTCAGGTTTTCAGAACTGTATTCCTTCAGACATTAAATTATAATCTGAGTGAATTTTCATTTAGCACCTTCTATTCATTAATTTTTCAAAATATGTTTATGGAGTTCTTATTATGTAACAGCCAGAAATGGTGTTCAGGGTTGGGGATATAATAGTGAGAAAGATATACATACTTCTTGACTTTATGGAACTCACAGTGTAGTGGCAAAGACATAACGAAGAAACAAGTAAAATGGTTATAAACTGAGATAAGTTTTGTGAAGAAAAAAAATGATTCTCTGAGAATGGTACCTTTTTTAAGTGGGATGATGAAGGAAATCACTTCAGTTGAGATGCAACAAATGAGGAAGGGAGCTGTATAAAGGGGGGAGAGGGCAGTGAAGGACTGAAACAAGCAGCTGCACGTGCAAAATACTGAGGAAAGGAAAGGCTTGACATGGTCAAGGAGCTGAGTAGAGACCTGGGAGAATAAAGTGTATAGGGCAGAAGAGAAGTGATAAGATTTGGAGTTAGAAAAATAGGCAGCAGCTGGATCTTAAAAGGAGCTGTAGGCCAGGCTAAGGGGAATGGATCTTATTTTTAAGAGCCATGAGAATCCAATTAATACATTTAAGCAGGCAAGTCATAGCTGCAATAGAAGCCTCTGTGTAATGATAAATATAAATGTGCAAAGAATTAAATTAGTTGTTGTAGGGTTCATGTGGAGGACATACTGGGATCTTTCATCACACAAGAGTGGTCATTCAAAATTATAAATAATTTGCATCTATTACAAAGACATTACAAACAAGTTGAGTGTACAGCCTGTCAAGCTGAATGTGGACACTCAGAAGTGTCCTTTTAAATATATAATATCCCCAGACCATTATACATCAATGAGGAGCTTGTATAAGTGTCGTTCAAAGTTTCTCAATGTTCTTGGTTTGCTTCAGACCCAAGAAAAGCATACCAGAGTGCTGTGCTAAAAATATACTTCTGTTGTTTTACTGTCAGAAGCTGAGCTAAATAAATCATAGAATGTGTTACAGAAATTGTGCCCGGTAGGTTCTGTGCTATGATTTTGAAACTATGCTAAATTCAGCATGATAATGTGAAAATGTAGGAGTTCATCATTCTGCCGTCAGAAACAAAACACTGAGTAAACAAAAATGAAAAGCATACCTGAAACAGGTTTGTTAGAAAGCAAATTATCAGGCACAACTATAAGTAAACACATTACTTGGTGTAAAATACAATCATAATAAAGAACGTGTCAGAATCCATTGGTAATTCAGAGGAATAAGTAATAACATCTAACCAGGAAAACCAGGGAAAAGCTTTATAAAAAGACAACATTTAAATTTTGCTTTCAATAAGATGAGAGGAACAAAATGTCAGAAAAAAGGAAAGATGTTTATAGGGCAATGGCCCCATTCAGTACTTTGGGTGAAGAGTAAGAAGGATAATGAGGGTGGGCTCAAATCAGCCTCTTGGGCTTCCCTGGTGGCACAGTGGTAGAGTCGTCCTGCTGATGCAGGGAACACAGGTTCGTGCCCCGGTCCGGGAAGATCCCACATGTCGCAGAGCGGCTGGGCCCGTGAGCCATGGCTGCTAAGCCTGCGCGTGCGGAGCCTGTGCTCCTCAATGGGAGAGGCCACAACACTGAGAGGCCCGCGTCAAAAAAAAAAAAAAAAAAAATGCTATATATCATTTGGTACTTTATATGATATTTGTTTCTTGGACCTAAGCCTCATTCTCATGATTTCTCTATACTGAATTTAAATTTTAGGACAGAGACCAAGAAAAGCTATTCATTATAGGTGCAAAGGACATAAGTAGTATGGAACATGACCCAGATAATCTGTGTAGCATTCTCAAAATATGTAGAAATGATTCACTGGGTACATGCTACAGAATATTCTTCATAGATCAAGGAATTTCTTCTTGCCTGAACAGAAAGGCTTTCATAGGATTTGTGTATTGACATTGCTTACCCTAGGTTCTTCAAAACGTAGATAGTTTAACAACATGTTTTTTTCCTAGAAGCCAAGTATAGTGAATTTAAAGAACATTTCCTTGTCTATTCAGTACTGTGCCAAGAACCATAATATATCTCTTATTAATTTGATTCTAATTATTTACCAGTCACTGTGTACATATACTTCATCATTTTAAACTCAAACCACCCAGTTAGATAAATACTATTTTATAATTTCCATTTGTTTTTCAGTGAAGATGAAGACACAGATAAATTAAATAGGTTGTCCAAGATAATACAGATAGTAAATGTGTAGCCAGGATTTTGATCCTGTGAGTTGGACTTCAGAGTTTGAGCTATAAATTTTGACTACCTGATTATATTAGATTTTTTTTTTTTTTTTGTCACCAGACTAGCTGAAACATGGGTAAACATCTCTGTGTCATATGGAAGGTCTGCATATAGAATGTGATTGAAAATTTTTGGTCTGGTATATTATATTGTTGTGAGTCTATAGAGGCTACAGTCAGAGAACTAAGTATAGTTGATCAGATGGTTCATTTGTAACTCAGGAATAAAAGCAAGAAAGGAATTGTGCATATTTCATTGGAGTCTGTAAAATGTTATAGATTTTCAACATCTTAGAAAAGAGCATGAACTTCAAATCATATGAAACTGACATAATCTAGGTGTCAAGGAAGGTGTTTAGATGGTATGGAGTAAGATTTTTCTAAAACATGAGATCGATGGTCTGAATGTTGTTAGCAATTCTGTTTTTCATACCCATTAGTCCTTACCTGTTTTTTTTGTTTGTTTGTTTTAATTTATTTATTTATTTTTGGCTGTGTTGAGTCTTCATTTCTGTGCGAGGACTTTCTCTATTTGCGGCAAGCGGGGGCCACTCTTCATCATGGTGCGCGGGCCTCTCACTATCTCGGCGTCTCTTCTTGTGGAGCACAGGCTCCAGACGCACAGGCTCAGTAGCTGTGGCTCACGGGCCTAGTTGCTCCGGGGCATGTGGGATCTTCCCAGACCAGGGCTTGAACCTGTGTCCCCTGCATTGGCAGGCAGATTCTCAACCACTGTGCCACCAGGGAAGCCCCCTTACCTGTTTTTAGTTAAATAATTATCCTTTTGAAAATGTTGAGCTTGTCATAGACACTAATGGGATAAGAGAGATTATTTTGTTCCATGTTGCATCAGAGTCACTGACACCTTTCCTGAAGCCAAAATAGTCTTCTCTAGTTCTGTTTCCCATTTCTACCTTCAGAGAATGCCTATTATGCCCTCAGTTAGAAATTCTTTCATGTCAGGAACTGTTCCATATTCTTGCCCTAGGACCCAAACAGAAAGAATGATAATTGATTGAAAAAAAAAAAGCCAAGAAAAGAACAACCAACCAACACAAAGCGAAAGCACTATACTTCTTTGGACAATTGATAACTCATCACTACTAGTTATATCGAGTGATGGCTTTGATAAGCAATAAAATATGCCATAGGCAGATAGGTACAAATAGACTAAACACATAAAAATTAAATTTTGAATTAAAAAAATACCTTTTTGTGGTTGTCTAGTACTAAGTCTTTTGCCTGACTTTTACATAACTTTCTCTGGCTTTATGAAAACAAATTCATTAATGACATTCAAAGACAGTTATTCCTTGGTGGCAAGAGGCAAAACCAATGTGGTTGCATCCAGACACAAGAACAAAGAAATCTCAAAGGTAAATACTGAAAATGGTCCATTACTATTCTTCCATCTCTCTATATGGTACTGCTTCAAGTCCAGGGCCAATGCCCCGGCAGGAGTTCAGTAACTACTAATTGTCAAAGATAATGAGAAAAGAAGACTGAAAATTCAATAAAAGACTAAGAATAACACCTCCCGTAGCAGTTCACTGCCTTGTCACTATTGCTTCATGGTCTGTAGCATGCTGTTTATTTAAATTGAATGTGCAGATTGTAACACTTGGATTTAAAAGCTCTCTTCCACCATAAATCCTGTCAACCCTTACAGTAGGGTTATTAACTCTTGTTGTTGTTTCCCCTTGGAATGAGCTACATTCACTCTGACACTCTCTATGTTAGGAAACCGATATAACAATGCATGTTGAGATTCTCAAGAACAAAGTATCTTCCTCTAGACTTCATATGCAGGAGACAGTGAAAGAAATAATTTAAAATTTTAGCTATATTGATACTCACAAGTGCTCTACTGTATTTATTTAATGATTGGATTTACAGTAAATCATAGTAAAGCTTTGTAATGATCACAGGTGTACTTACCATATTAAAATTAGAATATCCATTACTACTGAGTGAAATATTTTTCAAAAATCTTTCTCAGGAAACAGAAACAGACATCAGTGTAGTTCTTTCATTTTTCAAGTCTATATTTGTTCAGCAGATTGTTTAAAGTGGGCCTGCTCCCATTTCCTGTCTCCCAGATGCTGCAGCTGATGGTGGCTTGGTCCCTGGGAGTCTGGTTTAATTTCCTGCAGTAAATGACTATGGTGATCAAAGCATTGATCTTGAGATGGTACTGGAGGGTCTTCTAATATAAGGCTAGCTCTTTGGGCCCCTCAGGTTATGAACAGAATGCTAGGCAATCCAAAAAAATATGCTACACTCTGACCCCCGAGCCACTCTAGAGGACAAATACCATCTGAAGCTGTGTTCAGTTCTGAAACATGTCTGATCAGGGTTGTGTCTCCCATACATCCATCAGGTAGCTGAGTGAAATGCTGAAGTCCCTAAGTATTTGTTGTAAAGGCCAATTGCCCATTTGTACATGAATTCTTCTTATGGTCCCTCATTGCTCTCACAGTTACATTTTCAAAGAATCACAATTATTTCTAAATGTTTAAGAGATGTTTAATGAGCTTCACTTATCATACAGTTAGTAAATATTCTTGCCGAGGTTATGTGATTTACTTAAGCAGCATCCCGGCTAGAACTCAGGCCTAGTGACTCTCATTCTGGCGCCCCACTGGCCATAATCCAGAGTATCCCTTGTGAGAAATTTATTAAAAATATTTAAATGTACTAAGCACAATAATTTTAATGACCCTTATATGTACATTAAAGGCCGCACATAACACATAAAAAACCTTTACTGGATCATAAATGTGGCCTATATTAAATTAATATGGCAGATGTAATAAACATTAATCTAGCCTCAGATTTTCAAGTATCTTTTAATGAAGGTTGGAATATTGTTTTTCCAAATGCATGGTTTGCTGAATGGTAAATAAGACCATAATTTCTTTATTTTTGAGACTCAGTGGGTACCCTTCTATGGTTGTAATTAGTCATGTTTCCTGACTTCTAAATAACTGAGTTATGTTTATCAACATTTTTGAAACTGGGAGTCAGAATAAAGCCTGCACTGGATGCCAATGCTCATCACTTAAAACCTTCTAGAAGTCACAGCACAAGAGGGAAATAGCACTAAGTGAAGGTAATTTGCTTAGAATCCACACTAAGGTCATCTTGCCTTTCAATAATTGCTCAGCTAAAAACTACAGCTGTGATTTCCCTGGAGGTCATTGCCACGTTTCCTTGTCCCCTCTAGTAACACTTCCTCCATGTGATCCTCAGAGGTGTTGAAGCTGAATCTGGCCTCTGTACCCTGACATGGAATTAAATCTCAGAGACAGAGTTTTGGGTGAAGTAGAAAAGAATAACTTTATTGCTTTGCCAGGCAAAGGGGGCCACAGCAGGCTAATGCCCTCAAAACTGTGTGTCCCGACCTGGGGGCAGGGGTAGTGAGAAGTTTTATAGTAATAGTTCAAAGAGGGTGTGATCAGCTCATGGACAAGCTTCTGACTGGTTGGTGGTGAGGTAAGTGGGGGTCAGCATCATCAACCTTCTTGTTCCAACCGGTCTGGGGTCGACATGCTTGTGGGCAGCATACTATCCTTTACTGTTATTTTCTCCCCCTGGTGGTGGTTTCAGTATCTACAAGACAGCTCAAAGATATTGTGATGCATATCCCTTGATGGTGCACCAGGACCCTGCCCCAAGGCTGCACTACTGTTTCTTTTGACTGCCCGTCCCTTGTCTCCACATCCCTTCCCTTCCCTAATTAGCAACACTTTGAATCTGCTGGTTGGAACTCAGGGAAGGTCATGGAGGCTGAATAAAGCCTATTTCCTGTAATCAAGAAATGGGGTACACAGAAAGGTTTTTGTGTCCAGGAACCCCACAGGGCCCTGCTCTGTATCAGTGTCCTCTGCTTAGCAAGTGGCAGTCATGGCAGAACCCAGCTCTTGAAGGACTGCCAAGAAACTGGAAGGGATCCACCTACTGCCAGCCAGCATGCCTGCACACAACTCCTGTGAAACCACGTCCTACACCTTTCTGCTGATGGTATGTTCAGAGCCTGCCATACAATCATTACCTGCCTTTATCTTCTGAGGTCTTTAGTCCCTACTATCCAGCAACCTGCACTCAAAACGTTGGGCTACATGGACAGTACAAGGCTACATACAAGGTCTCGTGGCTATTCATCCCTGGGCTGTTACTTATGGCTCATCCATGACTGAGGTTCAGCAGTGCTGACCCCTAGTGCAGTGCTTTTGCTTGTTAACAAATGAGCTACCTTATTCAACAACTTTTGCCCCTGAGTTCCATATCTTACACTTGGAGGTGTTTTGAGTAATCCCTCATAGTTGCCAATTCCTAAATAAAGTACCTAAACTGTACTACTTAGCCTGGTTGAGAGAGGTGGGCTCTCTTTTAAAAGACATGTTATATGGCTAGATGGTTCTAAAGAAAAATTTGCTATACCCAACTATTGTTTCACTATTGACTGTTTATTAACTAAACCATGATTTACCATTCCTTTACAAATTCCTTTAATTTGTCAGTTGTTGTTTTTTGTTTTTTTTTTTTTGCGGTACGCGGGCCTCTCACTGCTGTGGCCTCTCCTGTTGCAGATGAGAGGCTCCAGACGCGCAGGCCCAGTGGCCATGGCTCATGGGCCCAGCCGCTCCACTGCATGTGGGATCCTCCTGGACCAGGGCACAAACCCACGTCCCCTGCATCAACAGGCAGACTCTCAACCACTGTGCCACAAGGGAAGCCCAATTTGTCAGTTTTTCTAATGTTTTCCACTGCATGTGGGATCCTCCTGGACCAGGGCACAAACCCACGTCCCCTGCATCAGCAGGCAGACTCTCAACCACTGTGCCACCAGGGAAGGCCAATTTGTCAGTTTTTCTAATGTCCTTTAAGTTTTTAAGATATGTTTTCAATATGGCATCAAGCTGCTTACTTCATCTTCTGATAACTTTGATTGATTTCCACTAGTTACTGCTGCATAAATTTGTCATCATTATTTCCATATTATTATGATTATTGTATTTCTATTAAAAATTTCTGTCTTAATAAATGATTGCTAAAACAGAGTTAGTTAGGACGTTGCAGTGCCACAGTTTCAGCTAGAAAGGAGAAACTGGTCAGAAAGGGCAATAAGAACCATAAAATGTCCAAGATTTAACCTTATTTGCAAGCTAACAAGATAGCCTGTCACAGCTTCATGGATGCTGGCAGAAGACATGCAACACCTGGATCAGAAAAAAAGAATTTATTATTCATGGCAAGAGTAGAGCCAGAGTGATAGCCTTTGCAGCAATTTCCTGAGCCTCAATTCACAAAGGCCAGTAGTAAGACGGCCAGATGATATCTGTATACGTAGTGAGTTGTTTTATAGGAGAGGAATCTTGAGCTCAGGAAGCCTGAATCATGGACATGAGAATGGACAATAAGCATGCCTGTCACTTGCCCCAGAGAGAAATACTACATCTATTTTCCAAGGCTGTTTGCTATACAAATGTTCTTGCAAAGATAATTCAGAACAGAGGGAACCAGTGACAGTTCTAAAGACAGGCAGAAATGCAAGAGACCTATGGGGACTTTTTCCCCCCAATATCCAACACGTCTCTACACTGCACTGCTTCTGTTGCTGAAATATTAGCTTCCCTGTGCACTGAGGCCGAACAGAAATACGGAGACAGGGATTTTAGAGGAAGAGAGAGATGGCTTCATTTTTTCTGCCAGGCAGAAGGGAAGACACAGCAGGCTAACGCCACAAGAGCTGTGTCTCCCCCTCCTTGGGAATCAGGGAAGATTTTATATGTGGGGCTCGCTGTCCGGGATATATGATAAGGATCAAAGTAGTGAACATCTTGCATTCTTCCTTTCCTTTGCATTATTTCAAAACAGCCATAGCTAGCATCAGGGGGCCTGGAAATTGGTGTCTGGCAGTCTGGTAATTGCATCTGTTTGCCTCTGGTTTATCGGCCGGTGAGCTTGTTTCTGAAATGCAAAAACTATAAGGGGTGATTTGTTATGAGGGACATATAGAATGTAAGTGTCGGGATATAATAATGTTAGGGAGTGAGAGGCACAGGATGTAAGTCACACAGAGTTAGGGGTGATATGTGTCAAATGTAAATTACATAGTGTCAGGGAGTGAGGTTAGCTTTGTAAGTACAAACCTAGTTACTACAAATTAGTGACAGTTAAAGTAAAACAAGGAGTGATTAACACTTTCAGGCCAGATTATGTTTCTTCTCTAGCCTGTTCACTCTTCTCTTTATTTCCCTTGTTCTCAGGGAAGGGAAAACTTCAGTTCTACTTTTGCTGCAACACTTCTCATGAATTTTCCTGTGAGTCTGTCATTCCATTGGCTACTGTGATTAACCTGACCAACAGAGTCCACAAGCAAATCTATTCAATATGTCTTCCTCTGTATTTCAGTGAAGTTACTATTAATAGGTCCCCAAGCAGCATTAAATGGGTAGAGACTCCCCTTCACAAAGATTCCAATTAGCATAATCATCAGTCACGGGATCTTGTAGCTGAAAGGGGTCCCAAACCTACTAGCACTTCCATACATACAGTTCTTCACAGTCAAGGGGAATCTCCTTTGGAATTGACAGAATGGGGAAGTATAGGCCTATAACACTTGAAACAACAAAAGTACATTGAATGGACCCAAAAGGCCCCACCTACAAGATCACATTATCTTCACTTTCTTTCAATTTCTTCATTCTTTAATTTTTTGCATGAAGATTAAAACCTTAAGTCAGTTCATTCATGCCCAAGTCTAATGTTGAAATGCTAGGTATTGGATGATTATTATGAAAGGTACTGTTTTATTTATCATAAAATTAGGTCTTCCATAGTCTTAGTGATGTTTCATATCATTATCAAGGAACTTACTGATTTAGGACTTTTTTTAAGGTAAAGGACCATTTGCTACATAATCCAATCCACAAGTATTTTAGATAGGAAAGAGTCCTCCATTATTATTATTTTTTTTCCCCAGAATAGACCTAAATTTCTCTGGAGAAGAACTCCTGGTGATATAAGGTAGATGAAAATGGAACATATCTCCTTTTCCTACTTCCAACATGAAAAAAAAAGAAAATATGGTTATTATTTATGGTAACCAATTCTCAGGTTTTCAGAGTATTTCATCACAGATAACTTACCTGAATATAAAATAAGACCAGCTCTAGAGGTATTAGTCAAGGAAAGAGATGAGAGGTTTTCAAATATTATGAGAAAACTTCTAGAAAAATAAAAAACCTCTTCAGCTTGGGGAAAAAGAAAGCAAGAAACTATTCTATCAGAACTGGGGAATAGACTGTTATAAAGACCAGGATAAAGACCTGAATCAATTAAATGTCAGTCTTTTAATTGAAGAAGAGTGATTCTCTATATTTTATGAAGCGTTATAAAATAATGCTTCAGAGGAAAAAAATGGTTTTAGGGAACTCAGAGTCTTCATTTGTCCCTGCTGTTCTCTCTGGCAGGATAAAGGTTTGCTAGAGCCAAACTCCCAGAAAGCAGCTATTGATTTTAGTGGGACTGCTGAGCTGCTGACAAGTCATAGCATTGCTGTTTTGATCTCATGTTCTATTAAAAACAAACAAACAAAAAACAACTAGAAAACCTTTATACTCTAAAATGATAATTTTTTCTTATAAAATCTTTTTCTGGAGTTCCTATGTGCTTAGAGAGTCTGGGGTAAAAAGTAGCCAGGAAAGGTGCTTATGCTATGAAAGGAAATAACTGAACAAGGGTCTTCTGTGACCAGGAGGTGAACTGAATACCCCTGGCTGTGAAGTGCATTATATGGGAAAAATCCAAGACAAGCACTATAAGAGACCTATGCCTTTTTCTTTCTAGGAGGTTTAGAGTAAATCTTTTCTTTTACTGTGAAAAGCTCTCAAAGAACCAAAAACAACGATTAGCTCTAATTTATAAAACTAATGGCCAAAAGGTCGAAGATATACATCAACATCCAATGAACAGATTAGGAAACATTGGAAAGTACGACTTAAGACAGACTCTTTTCATTCATTTCTAAAATAAATGTTTACAAAAAACAGTGAGCATGTTGGGCATTTTTAGCAATACAAACATAAATAAGGCTATAATGTCTTTAATATAATTATTACTGAGAAGCAAAAATAAGACATATACTGAATAAAATATAAGGTACAAAATGATTAGTATAATAGGAGATGGGTAATGTAGAAATAAGTTCAAAGGGAAAAGAAATTACTTCTGCTTGGGCAGAAGTGAAGGTGTCTTAGTAGTTGTTATGTTTGACTTGAACTGTAAAGAATAAGTAAGATATGGGTAAGGAGAGACAGGATAGAAAAGCATCTAAGGAGCAAAGAGGAAACCAGCAATGTTAGTGAGTCATTCATTTTCAGTAAATACTGAGAATGGCAAATAGGGTCATCCAAAAAAAAAAAAAAAAAAACCTGAAGGACTTATGATTAACAATGTATGTTTTTTGGACCCATATTATGAATAGCTTTGAATGACAATTTAGGGATCTTTGATTTCTTTCTTTCTTTTTTTTTTTTTGTGGGCAATAGAGAAGTGTTCAAGATAAGTGCAACCAAGGAAGAGACATTACCTGAGCTAAATTTCACTATTAATCTCATCTTTGGGAATATGATAGAGATAGAAGTATTAATGAGGATAGTTTTATAAGTTTAAGCCCATGTGACTAAGAGAATATGGTACCATAAGCAGATATAAAGTTCATGGGAGGAGGAATCAACTTGGGAGAAAGCACTATGTACATTGTGTACATATAAATATTTAATTTGAAGTATAAGGTGCCCCAGTGGAATGTCTAGAAGACAATTGCAAATGCAGGTACAGATATCGGGAAAGAGAGCAAGCCTATAATTATTAATTCAGAGGAATTCATGTAGAGCTATTAATCGTATGCTCAACATTAATGAATGCAGATTGATAAGAATGCAGAAAAAGAAGAGGCTTAAGAAGGATCATATTCTGGGGAATAGAAGGAGAAAAAGGAAGTAGATAAAGACAAAACAGGTATTCCATGGAACAGAAATAGAACCTTGAGATTAAAGCATTGCTGAAATAGAAGGAGATCAATGTTTCAAAGCAGGAAGTATGGACAGCAATGTCAAATGTGCCATGGAGTTCAGAACGAGGGCCAAGATAGCTATTGGGTAGGGAATTAATCATTGGTGATCTTTAAGATAACAGCTTGAAATGTTGGTGAGGATAGAAATTAGATTTCAAAAAAAGAAAATGAGTGGAGAAACATAGGCAAAAGACACAAGGTTGTATTTCTTAAATACAACATCAAAACACAATTTATAAATTAAAAATTAATAAATTGAACTTCATCAAAATTAAAAATATCTGCTCTTCAAAAAGTCACTATTACAGGAATAAAAAGACAAGCCACAGACTGTTAGGGAATATTTTTAAATCATATATCTAATAAAGGAGTTGTATTTAAAATATTTAAAGAACATTCCAAACTCAACAATAAGAAAGCAAACAACCCAATAGAAAAATGTACAAAACATAGAGCAGTTTCTTTATTAAAGAACATATAAAAGAAGCAATGATGGAAAATGGAAAATAAGCAATACCTATGCTCAGAATCATCAGTCACCAGCAATTTAAAACCACAATGAAATACTACTATATACAGTTAATAGAATGACTGAAATTTTTAAAACTGTAACTATACCAAATGTTGGAAGAAAACCTGAAACAACTTGAACTCTTATACACTGCTGGTGGGAATATAAAATGATGCGGTCATTTTGGAAAGCAGTCTGTTCCTTAAAAGTTAAACATTGACGTATCATATGATCACATCATTCCACTCAAAGTGTCTGCCTAAGAGAATTGAATGCATGTGTCCATTCAAAAACTTGTATACAAATGTTCATAGCATATTTGTGTTTGTAGTTTCCAAAAACTGCACACAACCCAATTGTCCATCAACTTATGAGTAGATAAACATATTATATTATATCCACATCATGGAACACTGAACAGCAATTCAAGGAACGACTATACCAAGGATGAATCTCAAAATAAGTATTCTTAGTGAAAGAAAGAAAAAAAGAATATATGTTCTACAATTTCATTTCATTTCATGAAATGTTAGAAAATAGAAACTAACACAAAGTGGCAGAAGGAAGATTAATGGTTGCCTGGGGATGGGGTAGGGGTGGAGTGAGGTGGAGAAAGCTGGAGGGGAAGGACTACATGGGGCATAAGGAGATTTTTGGGGAGTGATAAATATGATTATTATCTTGATTTGGGTTTAAACAAATGTGAAAACTTATCAAACTATACTCTTTAAATATGCTCAGCTTATTGTACGTCAATTATACCTCAATAAAGCTGATAAAACATATTGGCACAGAGAGGAATTCAAAACATTTGAATAGGGATGCTGTGAGGATTAAATCAGTTAATACATGTAAAACATGTAAAACCATGTCTGGTATGTAATAAGGACTCAGTAAATAGTAACTAATAATGTGAAAGGGACACAATTCAAGGATTAAATATAAATTGTGGAAGGGGTACCTCCACCTACACTGTCTTTAATACAGGAATGAAAGGATTCAAATGATTTTCTAACATCATGGAGGGAAAGTTCTTGTGTAAGAATAAAGTAGGAATGAGTGTAGCAAATTTTGTTGAAATCATGCATAAGCGATAGTTTCCATACTCAAGAATATGTATGTTTCCATACTCAAGTAAAAATTCAATTGAAAGTAGATTCCAGCCTGACAACTTTATCAGTTACCGCAAACTCTACATTACTTAATTCTTTCAATTGATTATAATTTCATGATTTTACACATGGCATCCAACAGGGGGTGCTAAAATTAGAACGCTTCATTATGTTGCAGATTGCAATGTACTGACTTCAGATAATTAACTGGTTGTCTTCTCTGAGCCAAGCTAAGATGAATACTAATCAGAATATTAGGATGGGCAGGAGAAAAAAAAGCTTGACAGAAGGGTGTTCAGTCCACCTGAATCTCTTTCTGTCTTCGTGTTCTTTTATATTCCTTGAAAGTTGACTTTCCCTGGTGAAAATGGATAGATGGTGATAAAAGTATGTAAAAGAGATTCTTGACTAAGTAATGGTCAATTTTTATTTGATAAAGAAACTCTAAGTTATATTTTGTGAATGTTATATTTATTAAGGATCAACTAAGTCTCTCCACATGCATTGAGAATAATGATCACGCCTGCTTGAACGGGATGTAGTGAGGATTAAATCGGTTAATACATGTAAAGCACTTAGAACAATGCCTGGTGTATAATAAGCACTCAGTAAATAATAGCTAATAAGTGTTCTGTAATATATTCAGAAACTAAGTCATGTAAAAAGAATGTTTTTCTTGCAATGCATAGAAAGGAGTGTGTGTGTGTGTATGTGTGTGTGTGTGTTTTCACACATACACACACACTTCTTTCTTTGCATTGCAAGAAACAGTGGGTTTTCCCTCTTTCCAATCTGTGCTGTAGTTTAATCATAGCTCTCTCTTCTTGAAATCAGTTACTGGATCACTGTGCCTGTAGGACAAAATCTTAACTACTTCCTTGATGATTGAATTAGATTTAGCATGTGAATCTAAGTTTACTTACTACAGCTTGCCTGTAAGAACCCTCCACTGAAAACATGGTCAACATTTTTTTCCTGTCTTTATACCTTTTGCCACAGCGTGAATCGTCTTCATATTCTCCTAAACACCTGCCATTCCCTCCCATCCCTCAAAATTAATATCAAAAGCCAAATTTAGGTAAAGCCCATGAACAACGTTTGCCTTTCTCCATATACCATTTATAGAACTTATTAAACAGTGACTTGGATTGTGTATCCATCTTATCACATCTACAAGATTGGATGTGTCTGGAAGCAGAAATCAATAGGATCTTTGTATCATTGTCAACGTCTATCATGTTTTGCACATACAAAATGTTCAATAAATATTTTTTGAATGAATGAGTGAATACAAGGGAGTCATTTATTGGCATAAGTTTATTGTTGCAATGCTCTGAGGATTCTTTGTGTCCAAGAAAAAGGGAAAATCGGGGTTGTTTTTTCTAGAGCAGGAGAGGTAAGGACCCCTAGTTCATTGAAGAAAAAGCAACAAAGTGGGTAAATCTGGAGGAACACACAGGATACCCAGTTCCTCAGTCCCTTCCTGGGCTCTTGCATCAGAAGAAGAGCCTGAAACATGTAGTTTATAAAACCGTACTAATGAGGTACCTGCTGTTATGTCTGCATGAGCTCTACTTGTATACTGAGAGAGTCATTATCAAAAAACATCAGTTCAACATTTGTTATATTAGGGGACAACCTACATTCAAGGCACTTCTAATTTTTGAAATCCATGAATATTTTTGCAGTGTTACCTACTCACAACAGAAAAATGAGTCTTGTGGAGGTGCTCTAAAGGCATTAAACCCAAGGTGGTACTCTTTGGAATGGGTTAAGAATTCCAAAGCAAGAAAATTAATTATTCTGCTATAGTGTTTTGCAGTTTAGACTTACTTTTTCTTACATCTCAACATATCCTAAAATGACACTGAAAATATAAATATTTCTGTTGTTTCATGAAAGGATACTGATAGTGACTGGGGATCAGAGTGATTATGCAAATTTCCCAGGGTCACCCAGTTAGTAAATGATGGTATCAATGTATCTCTATATACTGTCATATTGGATAATGGGAAACAAAACATTTTAGGGGTCAAGGACAAACAAACAAATGTTTGAACTCCCTTTGTTTAAATGTTTCTCTTCATATCAAAACTTTCCATATCTCAATTTTTCTCATATGAATACTTGAAATTTTAAAATTTACTGTAAAGAATTATGAGGATAAATTGACATTAACATGTGGGTATGCACATTGCAAGGTGTTGCCCAGAATAGACACTAATACATATACATACATACACACAAATATATTGATGTACTTATGATGCAGATGTCGGACTCTTGCTTATAAATGAGAAGAGCAGGCATAAAGAGCATTGACCTATAAAACTGATAAGCATTCAATTAAATATGGCTATACTCATTACTAATGCCATTCAGCTGAAGCATCCAGGATTTCATAACAGGACTCTTACAATGTGTACAAACAGTATCACGTGATGAAAGCTGGCAGGGTGGGGAGAGGAGTGAGGGGGGGACTCCTCAAACACATCAGGTACAAATCGTCAAAGGGTAATGTTCTCTGACCTAAAATACTGAGATAATTTCAACATGTTAGCACAGAACCTCAGAGGCTAAATCATTTTCTTTTCCTATTTCTCTCCCTGGTAGTAAAATAGTCCTGTATTGGCTCGCAGAGAAATCAATCTATTTCACAGATTCTACTCCAGGACAGAGGGAGAATTAATAAGCATATCCACTGAACATAAAAATGAAAGAAAGTGCTGTGATTTACACTGAATTTTTAGCTAAGGGGAATTGGAACTTAGATCCAGTAGATTTTTTTTTTTTTAAAATAGCCCTTGAAGCCACTAGATATGTTGGTATATGAAAAATACAGTGGGATGGTTGAGGCTAAACACAATCATGCATCGTTTAAACAAAGTTTTACCAGAAAACATATCCCCAAATAACCTTCAAATTATTCATACTTAGGAAAACTCTACATTTATTTTGATGCTATTGCCCATGTACAGCAGTTTAAATGTTCCTCTTTGGAAACTGCCATCAGAATCAATGTAAAAAGCAAAACCAAATCCATTTCTATGTCTTAATCATTGTTCTAATTTTTTTTTTAACCAAGAACATTAGTTTTCAGTTGGAACATGAGTAACCATGAAATGATAAGCCTATAATAACTATGAAAAACGTCATGTTGTATCTTTTTTTTAAAGGGGTTTTACTTATTTGCTTCTGTTTGCAGTAAGGTCCATAATTTAAAATGAGCCCAATTTATTTATTTGTATTAAGAATACACATAAATCGAGCTTTCAACTTGACTTAATTTATTTATTGAAATGAATAAAATGAGCAGGACTTTTCTAAAAAAGATATTTCACTGGGGAGTCACTTTCCACCAGGATTCTAAAATAGAGCAAAGCACAAATTTCGGCACATTGAAATTTTCTATAGTATACTATTTTTATTTATTTTTTATTTATTTATTTTTTGCGGTACGCTGGCCTCTCACTGCTGTGGCCTCTCCCGTTGCGGAGCACAGGCTCCAGACGCGCAGGCTCAGCGGCCATGGCTCACGGGCCCAGCCGCTCCGCGGCATGTGGAATCTTCCCGGACCGGGGCACGAACCCATGTCCCCTACATCGGCAGGCGGACTCTCAACCACTGCGCCACCAGGGAAGACCAATATAGTATACTATTTTTAGACTCTCTCTGCCCCAAATCGTATAGGTTATAGGATTTTTCATTCTTTTACGACATAATTGCTTTCAAGTTTTTTACCTTTGGCAATTTCCAAAAAGCATAGAATTCCCCCTCAAAGAGAGATAATTTGCCATTGTTTTAAAGAAGTTCGTTACCACTATTCAAGTCAATTTCAAGAGACGAATTCTAAGAATGTTTATGTAGTGGCGGTTATAGTTAGAATAAGTAAATGACCTTTAAAATACCTGTTTAGGTTGGATAATTTAAGAAGCAGACGTACTATTAAAATTCCGTCACACTGCTTTATAGATATACTTAATCATTGGAAGGCATTGCAAGGATCACCCAGTGTTATGGGTGGCACCACTTCTTGGGCTATAATAGAGTTCTGATGCCATCTCAGGCAACGAGGAGGAAGAGAGTCTGTACAGAATCACCACTTTCTGTGGGTATTTCAGGGAGCAAGCCGAATAAGAAACTTGAAACCTCACTTCTTTCAAATCAACCACTGCCTGCTCTTGAAATCTCACTGTGCCTGGGCACAACGACTGCTCTGGAAACTACAGCTTGGGATCCCTCAGAAATGCCTGTCATGTTCCTCCTCCCTCCTCCATTGCCCTCTGCTCTATGAATGTGAGCGGTGGGGATGTTCTCTGCTTGCCCAGCAGCTGTCAAGACCATACCTGGCTCCTGAACAATGGCCAAGAGACCTGCAGTGAACCTACCAGCTGCCAGCTGGCCAGCTGTGATCCCAGCAACTGTGAAACTTCCAGCTGCCCTTCCTCTGGTTGCTATGTGCCCAGACCCTGCCAAGGCACCAGTTTTCTTCCTGCTTCTTCTTGCGTCTCTGGATCCTGCTTCCCAGTATGTTATAGACCTCTGAGCTATGTGTCTAGCAGCTGCCAACCCCTGAGACGCCTCACTTATGGATGCCTCCCCTTGGGTTATTTGCCTGGTGGTCCTCATACCCACAGCATTACCCACTGTAATGCTTTTCTCCCTTGATCCACTGAAATTGTCTTTTCATACATTTACCCTTTCTATTATCGCCGTCATCACTCAAGTTGGGTTGTGTTCCCCTTTGGTGAATACATACATTTCTTACTGCCATCTTGACTCTTATCTCTAGTGTCTTCTCTTTAGCTTGAATACTGTGTTTAGAGTTAATACTCCTAAAATTAATTTCATCATATGACTCTTACTCAAAAATGTCAATAACTCTCTTTTGCCCACAGAGAATTATCCAAACACATGATTTTCCCTCCTCTACTTCCCAAAAGAGACTCTCTATATTTGCTTCATGTCTCCAATTACTCCACATCTGCCCTCATTTCATATCATCTTCTTGTTCACCCTACCCTTCCTCTCCTTTGGGATAACTCTTTTGGCATTGTGTCCAACAGCCTCAGACCCCTGCATCCTCTCTTCATTGGATGCCAGCCCCTGACACATGTGTTTAGTACTTGCCATCCATCTTGCTCTGCCTGGGGAGGCCTGTAACTTCCTTATTCCAGCTAATAATCACACTGAAGATCCAAGACAAAAATTTAAACTCCATGGACTTTTGCTTCTTCTTTCCTAGTATGTAGTGACTGTTTTTCTTGATTTTCCTGTGCCTGATCTAATGAAAGCTGTTCCTTTCACATTTTTATCTTTTTTTTCATCTCTCCTTGCCCTAAAATTATTTGGTTTAGAATGCTATTCAATGTCGCTTAGGTGTGGGAAGAATTTATTTGGTTTGGGTTGTAATAAATGAGTTTAAGTCAGAACTAAGAATCTGGTTCTTCAGTTTGTCTTTCATTATTTTATTTTAACACACACATGGCCAACCTCAACTCCCTGCAGAAGTAACTAGGACATGGTACACTCAACCATATGTTTTTATCTCACAGTAGGGGAATAGCTTGATGGTTTATTCCTCAAGCTGATTTATAGATCTCTGATATCTCTGATCCTACATACTTAAGAGAGCCAAAAAGCCCTTGGTGGAAGTTATATTGAAAAGGTAAGATTAGGAATGATTTCCTTATCTTTCTCTTCCAGTGAACATACTTTGACCAGAATGTCCTTTCTGATTGCAAACTGAATCATATTTCACTCTTGCTTAAGTCTTTGATGGCTTCTTATGATCTATTCCTATAAAATGAAAATACAGACCCCTTATCATGACATCTGGTTTTTTTTTCTTCATCGTCTTTCTCCCTCCCACTTCTTTGGCTTCATCTTCTCAGTATTGCAAATTCTAAGCTCCTATGATTCTACTTACACGTAGTTCCCCAAACATGCTGCTTCTTATAAGCATCCACACTTTTGCATGTCATCATCAAGACCAGGATGAACTTCTGATCTATCTACCCTGAAGACTCATAGTCACTTTTAAAAACACAGCCCAACTTTATTAAACTGTTAATTTATTCAGTAAAAGTTTTATTACTTACTTACTACATACCAAGCCATCCTGTGCCAGGCACAAGAGATACACAGGTGCATAAGACAAACTTGAACTCTCTCAGTATTTACCAGAAGTCACATACTATGGGAGATATCTGTATTAAAGGTACAATTTTTTTCCTCATTCAACATAAAATGTGTAGGGGTATGTACTTCAAAAAATAAAGTAAGGGACTTCCCTTGTGGTCCAGTGGTTAAGACTCCGTGCTTCCAATGCAGGGGGTGCAGGTTCAATCCCTGGTCAGCGAACTAAGATCCTGCATGCCGTGGGGCATAGCCAAAAATAAATAAATAAGCAAACAAAACCAAAAAAAGTGCTGCTTTATCATCAAACAGAATTTTAATAAATAAAATAAAACTAAATTGTAAAGGCATGAATGTTCACCTTTTTGAGGAGCTGTAATATTTAGAAACTTTGTCAGTGTGCAAGAAAGACAATGTTCTCTAGATGTTAACTAGTGGTTGTTCCCTTTAGAGAAGGCATGTACCTCTGGTTCTCAGAACCCATCTCTCCTTATGGATCTTCTGACATGGAAGCTGAATGTTGGTTTCTCTTATCACTATGTTCATGCTACTGTTTCAAAACCCATTTTAGTTCATTATTTTGCCTTATTTGCCTGGCTCGCCTAGATATTTTGAGTTTGTGACATCTGTACCCTTTATTTTTCGAAGCTTTTCCCAGGCCCTCTCCTTGCCCCTTACGCTAATGAGTAAATCACACCTTGACTTAGCTTTCCTTTTATCTCAGACATATTTCTATTGCTGATTTTGTTGGACTGATTATTTTTTAAAATAATTTTAAATGAGATTTTAGTTGAAATGTGATATACATATGAATTTGTACACAAATCGTTACTTCACAGATGTAGCCTTTATTCTGACCTCTAACCCATATATTAGTTTTGCCTGTTTTTGAACTTTAAAATGAAATTATATAGTATCTACCAATTTGTTTTGGGATTCTTTATTAAATATTGTGTTTGTGTGATTCTTGCACGCTATTAAAAATACCAGTAGTCTGTTTATTTTCCTTTATGTATAATATTAAAGGTACCAAAACACCAAAAGGTATTTATTCATTCTGCCGTTGCTGGTCAGAAGGGCTG
This sequence comes from Neophocaena asiaeorientalis asiaeorientalis, assembly GCF_003031525.2. Classification (NCBI taxonomy): domain Eukaryota; kingdom Metazoa; phylum Chordata; class Mammalia; order Artiodactyla; family Phocoenidae; genus Neophocaena; species Neophocaena asiaeorientalis. The sequence continues at coordinate 3,087,433 of NW_020173953.1, read as the reverse complement.
TTTCAAGATTGGATCTGTTAGAAATAATGTATAAAATACTCTTTTATTCTTGTACATATCTTTTGATATACAACTGGAGATATTTCTATTGGGTAATATATTTAGGAGTAAAGTTGACAAATTGTATGAAACGTGCCTGCTCAGCTTTATTTTATACCATGACAAAGTTATGCCTTGTAGTTATACCAATATTGATTTCTACTCTCAAAAGCATAAGAATTCCAGTTGCTTTACATCCTCATCCATATTTATAATTGTTAGTTCTTTTAAGTTTAGCTATTCTAGTGAGTATGTAGTTATAACAAATATTGGTTTTATTTTGAATTTCTCTGTTGATTCATCAGGTTGAGAACATTTTTAAAATGCGTCTGGCCATTTGAATATTATTTGTGTGTGTGTGTGTGTGTGTGTGTGTGTGTGTGCGTGTAGTAGATATTCAGGTCCTTAGCTCATGGTTTTAGTTGGTCGTCTGTTTTTAGGATGCTAAGAGTCTTTTATGTAGTCCATATATTAGGTCTTTGTTGGATATATATATATTTAATATCTTCTCCCATATCACTGCCTGCCTTTTCACTTAATCATGCCTTTAGACTGGTACAAGTTCCTTACTTTAAGTTAGTCCAATTTATCAATCTTTTATTTATGGTTAGTACTTTTTTGTCCTTATTAAGAAAATTAATGAAGATACTACATGATATTGTGTGTGAATGTTTTTTGTTTTCCTTTCAACATTTAAATATGCCATCAATGTGAAATTCGTGTGTGTGTGCGTGTGTGTGTGTGTGTGTGTGTGTGTGTGTGTGTCCTAGGGGCCAAAATTGCAGTTGATCCAGCACCATCTCCTAAAACCGTGCTTCATTTTCTACTGCAATTCAATGCCCTTGGTACATAAATCAAGTATCTATATATGGGTGTGTCAATATCTAGACTCTTTATTCTGTTCTATTCACTATTTGTCTATTCTTAATTTTGTCATGCTTAATTTTTCATTTCATTTATATTTCTGAACTCTTCTCCAGAATTTGAGCTCTTTGAAGGTTCCTTTTGGTCAATATATGACTAGACACTCTGTAAAGGTTTGTGGATCTGAGTTTAAATAAATTATATTTTGGGTCAGATGGTAGTGAAATCTAGGGAAAGTGGTATTTAGATTTAGGATGGTACCAATGAGAAATTCTACATGTTGTATTTTTTTTTCCATTTGGAGCTTTATTCTGTGTGGGTGGAGACAAATATTCACTTCTTATCTCCCTATAGTTCAAAATTCTAAGAGCTGGATAATTAAGGGAAATTTTATATCCAATATTCCATGACTAGATAGGACTTGCTGATAGTTATACATTAGCCCACATGTGATAATTTTGTGTTGCCAGCTGTGGGTCATGTTTCTTATTTAATTAATTTAATATCTGGCAAGGTAGTGATAATTGTTCCTAATTTAGCCAAGATCATACAGATTGTAAATAACTGATCTGAGATTTATTTCCAAGTTTTCTTAAAGCATATGTTTCTCTAATAAACTACATTGTGATTACAGAACAAAATTTTGTTTACTTTAGCCAACTAATTCCAGATCAATATATTGATATTAGCTGATACTTATTGACTTATAGCTTCATAGATATATTTCCTCTGGCTAAAATAAGTGGAGGATAGGTATTTAAGCTCTTTTTTGCTCAAAAAATTAAAAATCCTTTATTAATATTTAAGCACCAATGTGTTGATTGTGATTAACCCTCTGGGTATATTGTCTTTAAACTGGATATCAGAGGACTGCCTTCCTTCTGTCAAACCATGAACTCAAATAATATATTGTCCTTCTTTAATGAACTCCAATCAAGAGAGCACTTTAGGGCTCCATCATAACCAATCATGAAGCATTGTCCCTGGAGTTCAAAATCAGACAGAATCATCTTTTCCTTATCTTGCCTAAGATAGACTGAAGAAAATTAAATATTTACACTTGAATGATAATTAGGTTAGGCTTTAAAGCAGCACACATAAGGAAAAAAATGTAGGCTTAGTCTAGCAGATTGTTCAGATATTTTGAGCTGAGATTTTGGAATCTGAGTTTTTACTCAAAGCTTAATTCTGAATAATCACTTCTCAATATAGAGAGTAGTTTCTTTCTTCTCCACTGGAACATTTTCTAAAAATTAGAGAAGGTGAAGCCATTGAGGGTGACTCTTTTTTTATTTTACATCTTTATTGGAGTATAATTGCTTTACAATGGTGTGTTGGTTTCTGCTTTATAACAAAGTGACTCAGTTATACATATACATATGTTCCCATATCTCTTCCCTCTTGTGTCTCCCTCCCTGCCACCCTCCCTATCCCATCCCTCCAGGCGGTCACAAAGCACCTAGCTGATCTCCCTGTGCTATGCGGCTGCTTCCCACTATCTACCTTACGTTTGGTAGTGAATATATGTCCATGCTTCTCTCTTGCTTTGTTACAGCTTACCCTTCCCCCCCCCCTATCCTCAAGTCCATTCTCTAGTAGGTCTGTGTCTTTATTCCTGTCTTATCCCAAGGTTCTTCATGATATTTTTTTTTCTTAAATTCCATATATACGTGTTAGCATATGGTATTTGTCTTTCTCTTTCTGACTTACTTCACTCTGTATGACAGATTCTAGGTCTATCCACTTCATTACAAATAGCTCAATTTTGTTTCTTTTTATGGCTGAGTAATATTCCATTGTATATATGTGCCACATCTTCTTTATCCATTCATCCGGTGATGGACACTTAGGCTGCTTCCATCTCCTGGCTACTGTAAATAGAGCTGCAATGAGCATTTTTGTACATGACTCTTTTTGAATTATGGTTTTCTCAGGGTATATGTCCAGTAGTGGAATTGCTGGGTCATATGGTAGTTCTATTTGTAGTTTTTTAAGGAACCTCCATACTGTTCTCCATAGTGGCTGTACCAATTCACATTCTCACCAGCAGTGCAAGAGTGTTCCCTTTTCTCCACACCCTCTCCAGCATTTATTGTTTCTAGATTTTTTGATGATGACCATTCTGACTGGTGTGAGATGATATCTCATTGTAGTTTTGATTTGCATTTCTCTAATGATTAATGATATTGAGAATACTTTCATGTGTTTGTTGGCAGTCTGTATATCTTCCTTGGAGAAATGTCTATTTAGGTCTTCTGCCCATTTTTGGATTGGGCTGTTTGTTTTTTTGTTATTGAACTGTATGGGGGTGACTCTTAAGGAATGTATGGACTTCCAGTTTCAGCTCCAACATGTAAAGAGCTTAGAAGTCATCACTTCTGTCTAAAACAAGAAAAAGTTGAACAACTTGAAAATCAGTGAGTTTTCCTGAAACCATCAGAGAGCTGAAGGAAATTGTATACGTCAGAAGCTCAGTTCCTCATAAAGAAAGGATGAACAGTGGAGAAATAATCTCTTTAATTTTCCTTATTCTTAATTGATCCAAAAGAAATGTACACAGTAGCATGACTACTTAATCATTGTTCCCTCCATCATTTAAATTATTAAACCAGTCTCTTGCTTTGTTTTTTAATATATAGTCCCTGAAATGATTGAAAAAAATCTATTTAAATAAAATAACTGTTTCAGATTTACAACTCAGCATTTCAATGTATCATTTTGATTAATAAATTTGCATCATTTGAAGTTATTTCAGTGTGCATAATCATTCAGTAAGTAATAAGGAATTTCTATTACATGCCAACTTCTGTAAAGGGTGATGGAGATGCAGTGATAAACAACAAGACAGATACTACCCCTTCCTTTATGGAGGTTACACATTATCTGGGGGACTAACAGAAAATAAGAGTAAACACTGATAAAGATATGATACTATTAGAGTGTATAAGGTAGGATAAAGGGAGTGAAATAGTATTATAAATGGGGGGGTCAGCTACTTTCAGCAAGGTCAGAGGCATTTTGTCTTGTAAAGAATGACACATGCATTGTAACTAGAAGGCTTAGGAGAGCATCCCATGATAAACTGAAGCAGGTGTGTTCTAGGCAGGGAGAACAAGATCAAAAGCACAAACTTGGAGAGTATTCAGAGCAGGAGGCTGGTGTGAATGGAGGGTAGTGGGTGATTTGAGAGTAGTACCAGAATTGACCAATATATCAATGTATTAGACACTTATGCCAACAACAGAGCCATCAAATCTCTCAGGTATGTTTAAAATGTATTTAACAAGCTTTTGTTGTTTTCCAAAAACAGAGTAAACACAGCCAGATGGGCATCCAATTAGAGATGAATATTTCATCCATACTTATCATGAATCATAGCATCTTGCTGAGACAGTAAGACTCAAAGTTCTTTATATTACATAAGAAAGATTGATTCTCTCACAAGACGATCTTTTTTTAAAATTAATTTTTATTGGAGTATAGTTGATTTACCATGTTGTGTTAGTTTCTGCTGTACAGCAAAGTGCATCAGTTATACAGGTACATATATCCTCTATTTTTAGATTATTTTCCCATACAGGTCATTACAGAGTACTGAGTAGAGTTCCCTGTGCTATATAGTAGGTCCTTATTAGTTATCTATTTTATATATAGTAGTGTGTATATGTCAATCCCAATCTCCCAGTTTATCCCTCCCCTTTTCCCCCTTGGTAACCATAAGTTTGCTTTCTACATCCGTGACTCTATTTCAGTTTTGTAAATAAGTTTATTTGTACCATTTTTTTAGATTCCACATATAAATAACCTATATTTGTCTTTCTCTGTCTGACTTATTTCACTCAGTATTACAGTCTCAAGGTCCATCCATGTTGCTGCAAATGACATTATTTCGTTCTTTTTATGACTAAGTAATATTCCACTGTATATATGTACCACATCTTCTTTATCCATTCATCTCTCAATGGACATTTAGGTTGCTTCCATGTCCAGGAAGACAATCTTTAAAAATAATTTGCAACCATAAATATTAGTATTTGTTAATCAGTCATTAATCTAATGTTTCATTGGAGTAACTCTAGCTTTGACCTAAGATTTTGTAGGGTACACACCACTGAGGAGGAGAAGCAGGAAGTCCAGTAAGAATTTTTTTTTGTGAAATGTCAGGAGCCATGCAGGGATAAGCAACAGTATTGTCCTCTAGATGTTTCAACATCATCTATTACTTCTATTCATGCATTTGTTTCACCAGATGAATAAAAATAGAACAGCAGAGTTTGAACTTTCAGATAGCTCCTTTGTAGCTATTATGTGACAGAGAATATATAATGTGTGTAACTCTCAAACCAATAGAAACAAGAAGCATAGCAAATTTGAGATTATAGTACAAGATATGGAAGTGCACTTCCTAGCCAAGTAAGGAAATGTAGTTATTTTTCCCTTGCAATGTCCAGTATCTTTCAAATTTAGCTATGGTGGTTATTTACCTTCCGTAGAAAGCTACTTAACCAATGTCTTAACAAACACCTTGCTCATCTTTTGAAGGTTAATGAATCACAAAAAGTATATACTGTGATGTGAAAGTAACCCTAATTGTAAGCTTCAAAACAAATATTTAAAAGAAAACATTCTTAATTCTGTAACTTTTCTGATGGCAATTAAATATTTGCTTGACATTTTTCAAGGTCTAAGGACTTTTCTTCTCTCAAATTATTTGGATATTTCTGCTCCTTTTTACTGTGTGCATTACTTTTTTGTATAGAAAATTGCTCAGCATATTTTAATGTACTCTTTTGTCATTTCTTATGTCATTATTGCTAATACGTTCACCATGATCATTTTTCTATTTTTGGGTGTGTATATAGATTCTCAAATTTTGGGTTGTACATTGAGAGGAAAGCAGGTTATTCTACCTCCTACTTATCTAGCTTGTGCTGGGAAATATCTAAAAATGAAAACTAAAGATCTACTTACAAAATACATGAGGTTATTTGTACTCTGAAGTATCTAGCAATGGCCTTTTAAAATAGGATTAATTAAGAAAAATCCTGTGGATGGTGAAAGCATCCATGCCCTATGCATACTCTAACATTTTCATATTGTGGAAAATAGTGACCTTTTCCAAGAGGGTGAGTGCCCTTTGTGTGACATCTGGGCCTCCAGGATGTCTTGAGAAGACAGTTTACTGCCCACAAGGAGCCTACATAATGTTTCACATGTAAAACATGCTGCTAGTGAGAGCTGTAGGATGAACTTACACAAAATCTTCCAAGTTCATATTCCAGCAAGGGTGGATGAAGAACAGCACTTCTGTATAGACAGCAGAGTGTCAAACATGTCACTTTGATAAAGGCCCCTCACTTGGCTCCAGAGAAGCAATGCTGTAAATTGGACATTCGGTATATAGACCTGTCAATCAGATGCTAGAATTTTTCAATATTAGAAAAGTAATCCAAACAAACTTTATATAGTAATTTAAGCTAATCTTAGGATCATTAAACTCTGTGGTCCCTCAAAAAATTTAATCTTAACTCAGAAAATTTCTTAATGTCTTATGTAAATTCATCTAAATGTGAATTTAATAATAAACACCATATCATTATTTAATGCCTTATTGCAGGACATACAATAGCACCAAGCATTTAAAAATTTACTTGGGAACGAATGCAATATTGAACATATGATGTTTTTCTTTCTTAATTACAGCCATGCTGACCAGTTCTATCACAATGTGTATGTCAAATTACTTAGCAAAACGTAACATATTTTTTGAACAGAAACTGTTATATTCAAGTGATCCTATGAAATAGGCCCACATGAAGATTTAGAGTAATAGAAAATTAAATTATAGGCGCTCATACTTCCATATGTACACATTTCAGTTATCATTTTTGAAGCATTTTTTCAACTTTAATCAGGTCAGTTTTAGACATGAACCTATAAAGTTTCTTAACTCACAGTGAGTACTGGATCACAGGTGTCTTAGCTTTGTATTTCCTCTACAATTGTCTTATATTCTCATCTAAACTCCAGACACTTTACTATTCTCTGGGAAAAAAAATCTCAAAATAATATATTTTATTCTTTGAATATTTGCATCTTTTGGCAATTATTCAGAAAGTAAAGGAAGGGTTATAAGGATTGCACTATAGGATATATTTAAGTGAGCAGAATCGACCATAGACTAGGTTTTCTTCTGAATTCAAACCAGAGCTTTATTGAAAACTGTTAAAATCCTTTTATTTCTATGACAAAGAAATTGAGTTTACTTAATAAGGCATCTTGCATTGAACCTTCAGAGAAACAATTTAGCTTTATCTAGGCACTTAAGGTCAATGGTTTCAGAGGCAAATTGACAGGACACAAAAAAATATTTTGCTGCTTCTCTACTTTTCTATTTTTTTTTTAATTCTATATGTGAGTACAAACCACCTTTGTTTCCGAATATAAATAGACCATTGTCAGATCTAACTACACAGTAGAAAAGAAAGACTACACAAAGAAATATTATGTGGCTCACACATAACACATTGCCTGTTCCTGTTTGTGTTAACAGCAGTTGCATTGATGAGCCCTCATTCTCCATTAAAACAGAAGCGTACTTTCCATTTTCTTTATGGAATTCTTATTGGTTGATAAATATCTGGTATCGTCAAGTCAGCACGAGCTGCATCTTTGGAGGTGATGATGGCCTGCAAGATATATCTATAATACAAATTTATGAATTGATTACAGAACTTTCTCGATTGCAGGGTGAAAAGACTGCTATATTTTAAAGCATACTTGACGTCTTGTTTCTTGTAGAAAACCCTATTCTCTATTATTTTATTTATTATTAGGTTGAAGCAATGCAGTACACACAGCGCTTCTGTTTTCTTTCTAGTGATGTGGGGAGAGGGTGGAAAAGAAGAAAGATAAAGATAGGGAGGGCTTGAAAGGGAAAAAAAAAAGGTCGCCCAGGGATAGACTCTGAAACTATGTTGATTAAATGCAACTTCATATCTTTGCTTCAAATTGTATCTCCAAAAGCATTCATTCAACATCGTGTATTCAATAAATATCTTTGAGTAGTTATTATATGAAGGGCACTATTCTAGGTGCTGACCACAATTTATTTTCTTGGATGCCTTTATTACTGAATCTTCTCTGTCTAAACAGGAAGTTTAGTTACCATGTGAATGCTTTGGCATCTGAAAGCAAAACTGAAATAAAGCTTAAATCTGGTGTGTTACTCTGCAAACTATCCACCAAATGTCAAAGAAATGTGATATGCATTTGGTGTTGGGGAGTGTTTTCTGAAAAAGATAAAATTTGCAGAAAGTTGCATGAAAGCTTTCACTGGAAATGGACTCTTTAATGGAAAAGAGTATCTGTCTTAAGAACCTCTGGAATTCAATGAGATTGTTTTTATTTTATGTAAGCACAGCTAATCAGCGACTTTGAGAATTGGTGGATGCCTAGGGGATATTCTTGTCCAGTGGATCCATGACCAGGCTTTGTAGAGACATCTGCAAGGTAAATCAGGTTCTTGGGTCCAATTACAACTCTCTGAATATAAGCCTCTAACTGATAAGTCCAAGAATCTGCTTTATTTTTTCCCCTAAAAACTCACCATATTTTCAAAGCAAAGTTTTGTTTGGCAATAAATAATCTGAACTATCCTTTCTAGATGCTTATTTTTTTCTGGGTTCTTAGAATAAGATCTCATGTTATGAAATATGCTTAACAAATGATAGTAAAATTAACAATCAAGATCGAAAAACCAGGAAGGTGAACAAATAATTAAATATACAAAAATAGGAAATCTCACCAGTCATCTAAAAATGCATCTTAGATTAATAACAAAATGTTATTTTCCATATCAAATTGGCAAAAACAATGATAGCAAATCCAATGGTACTGAGGTTTTGGTGAATCAGGTATTCATTGTATTAGAAGTGTGAATTTGGAAACATGTATCAAAAGCCTTCAAAAGATAGTGTGGGGACTTCCCTGGTGGTGCAGTGGTTAAGAATCCGCCTGCCAATGCAGGGGACACAGGTTCAAGCCCTGGTCCGGGAAGATCCCACATACCGCAGAGCAACGAAGGCCCGTGCACCAAAACTACTGAACCTGCTCTCTAGAGCCTGCGAGCCACAACTACTGAGCCCGCGCAGGAGTAAAGCAGAAAGATGAGCAGCCTCCAGACAAATCTTTGTGAATTTACCAGTTGTCATGGAGATCTACGAAAATATTTGCAAAATCGTTCAGGTTTTTGGAAAAATCTTTACCTCAGGCAGTGAGTATTCCAATTAATTTGAATTTTACATGTCAGGATTTTTTAAATGGGGGGATTTACATGTGGATATAATCTGGATATAATTTTAGAATAAGGGCAACAGTTTATTTTACAGAGTTTAATTTACAAAATTCCATCACATTGTGTATATTTTTCTCATTTTGCTGACAACCAGAATTGTGAAAACTTCAAGGATGAGAAGTCATTCTTGCTTTGGGAGACACTAGCTTATTCTTTGTTGTTTGTACCCACAGTTTATGGATAAGAACACTTACTATGTTCTCCCTCCCTTCTTGCACCATATCCTGGAGAAGGAATTCCATGTCAGCTATTTATAAACCTCACACTTTGCTGGAAGTAATCAGAATGAGGGTATCTGGGACAGGAGTGTTTGAAAATACAAGTAAAACTTTATGAGAAGTTTAGAGGGTATTTTCACTGGCATCTGAACAACTACTAATAAAATGGTATCAAGTAAAACATCTGAGCAAGACAAGAAATGAGTATGTGTATGGAACTGCTGGAAAGCAGTAGGGGTATATAGAAAATTTACTTAGAAGGAAACAATCACATCTGAGAAAATTTCTATAACTCTTCTGAAACTCAGTCTGTTAACTTCATGTCTTTCAATAACTGCCACTCTGGAAATGATAACCCTGCTCTTTTGGGAGTCATTGCTATACTCCTTTTTTGTTATCTGTTGTTCTCTGCTCTGGAAGAGTGATTTGTGGAGGTGCCCTCTGCTTAATCAGTAGCTGTCAACCTGGCTCCTGGACTACTGCCCAGAGCCCTGTGGTGAGCCAACCAGTCAAATGCAGGCCCAGCACCTGTGAAATCTCTTGATACCTTTCTGCTGACTGCCATGTTTCTAGACCTGCCGAAACTGACTTTGCTCCTGCTGCTTCCTGTGTGTCCAGTACAGGCCACCCACCAACCTACACCCAATGCCCAAATTGCCCAAGCTTAACAGCTGCCACTGCCTCACCTACCTCTTCTTTGTCTCCTGGGCCTTCAAGTGTATGTCTGGTTGTGGCTTTCCTTTGGTCTATGACTCCTGCTTTTGCAGTCATTGACTAGGTACATAGCAGTGTTCAACCACTAGGCTTATTGTCCAGTCACTTTAGACCTCTGATTTATGAATCTGGTAATTTCTGATGCTTGTGTCCACTCTGGAGCACCTGGTATTATTTATCTTCCCGTAAGTTTGGTTAAGGACAATCAATATTAGGATTGGGATTTCTTGCTAAAAATGTCTCTCCATCTATCACTTCTTACAGAAATGTTCCAAAGACAGATAGATAGGAAAATAGGTAGAGATAGTTGATAGATACATAGATAGATAGATAGATAGATAGTTAGACTTTTTTATACTAATTATTTCAAGATGCTCCTGGACAGCACAGTCTTTAACTTGGTTTTTGTTCACATGTCTTCCAGCATGTGAGAAAAGAGTTACTTTAACTCCTAGTAAATATGTTTTTTCAGCTGCTATAAATAAGGCTTTTGTTAACATTCATTAGTTTATTATAGTGAATTTATGGTATTTTTAATTAATGAGAGGGCTCTGTCCACTAGATAAAGAATGGCAAATGTAACCTGAGTGATTTTTGACTTCTTCATTGATTCATTAAGCAAGTATTTATTAAATTTCAAAATTGTGCCAAGTACCATGTTGTAATATTTTCTTTGGATCCTTCTGGATGTTGGTACCCTAAGGTTTTGTTTTTTTTTAATTTTATTATTTATAAACTACTCTGATTAAACCCACTCTCAGGCCCTGATTCTGAGGCTCTCATGGGCATATGACTAGAAGGGAGTAAACCTCATCCAGTGGTGACTCCCAGGCTACCAGTGAGGAGGACAGTATTTGGAGTTTATTCTACCTTGTCATGGCTCTCAAGGATGTCAGGTAATTAAACTCGTGCAATCTTGTTGTTGAGTCTTCAAGTAGCCACTATAATTAAAAACATAAAACCTGCTAAATACACATGGTGGGAGCAGTGTAGGTGTGGAAGAGAGTCAGTGATTGTTGCGTAATATGCATGGGTAAGTCCCTCATAGTGAATCAGTGTGTGTTGGAATTCTATCAACTCTTCTGCAACTGAGAAAAATATGCTAAAGTTATTTTCAAAATGATATTTTAAAAGTATTAACCATACCAATTACTGAAAACTGTGCACTCTGAGAGTTTAAATAGAAATACAATTTGACAGAGGAGTAAACATATTGTGTATAAATGGTTCAATTGTTCTCAGCGTTTTTTCTGTAGTACTGGTAAATTAGTCACATGAGTTGGTACAGTATAATGTCACAAAAGTCTCACTTAAGCTTTCCAGTAATGCATTAGGTTTCTATAATCAGCTAAAAAGCAGAAAAACATGTGTTTTTTTGAAGTAATATCTCCCAGAACTCATGAAGACATTGAGATATATCTACCAATGGTGCATTTACATCTACTGTCTATTCATCACAAATAGAGCCACTAAATTGTCACAAGTGTTAAATTCTTCTTTGCTTGGATACTGTCTGGTGGTATGTTGGAAACTTAATAAAAAGGATTTTCACCATGAAGACCATTGGATTTGCTTCATTTCCTGAGAAATAAACTATAAGAAAAGCTATAATCAATTGTCCTGTTCTTATTAGTAGAGGGTCAGTAGATTATATATGGGGGATTCACTTAGGAAAGTATATTATAATTATTGATTTTTCAGGCTACAATGGTGCTATTTAGCATCCAAAAATGGTATAATAACATATATTTTTTTTTGTCTTTGACCACAATCAAACCAAAATAAACATTTTCATGATGGGGGAGATGTCACAAGAGCTGGCTTATAGACTCAGCTCCACTTCTTAATAATTCTGTGACATGGATACATTGTGTAGATTTTTAAAAACATTTTATTTATTGATTTATTTATCTGGCTGTGTCAGGTCTTTAGTTTTGGCACGTGAGATCTTCATTGTGGCACACAGCCTCTCTAGTTGCGTCACACGGGCTCTAGTGTGTATGGGGTTAGTTGTCCCATGGAATGCGGGATCTTAATTCCCCAGCCAAGGCTCAAACCCACGTTCCCTGCATTGGAAGGTGTATTCTTAACCACTGGACCACCAGGAAGTCCCTTGAGTAGATTTTTAAATTTATCTTTTTATGAGGAAATCAAATCTTCCTGCCTCAGAAAGCTGCTACAAAAATTAAAAGAGATAAATAGGATAAAGTGTTTTAGAATGTTACCTGAATGGTACCAAAATGTAAGTTATTAAATAGTAGCTTATTTGACAAAAGAAGTTAAATCCCAATAGCCTGTGGTATAAACTGATGAAAACATGAAATAAACAAATCTCTTTAATTTTTGAGTAGTAAATAATTTAGCTTGTAGTTTGCATTTTAAATAGATATTTTATTTTAGAATTGTTTTAGATTTACAGAAAAGTTATAAAGGTGATACAGAGAGTTCTATATACTCCACACCTAGTTTCCCATGCCAAGTTTAATAATAACTTGCAATGGTATTTGCATTTGTCACAATTAATGAAGTTATCATTATGGTCTAAAATCCATACTCTGTTCAGACTTCCTTAGTTTTACCTAACATCCTTTTTATGTTCCTGGTTCCCATTCAGGATGTCACATTATATTTAGTCATCATGTCTCCTTAGGCTACTCTTGGCTGTGACAGTTTCTCAATTTTTTCTTGTTTTTGATTCCTTTCGAAATTCTGAGGAGGACTGCTCAGAACGTTGTAGAATGTCCTCAATTTGAATTTGCCTGCTATTTTTCTCAGGATTAGACTGGGTTTATGGGTTTTAAGGAGAAACACCACAGAAGTAAAGTTCCATATCGAGAGTACATACAATCAACATGACATCATTATTGATATCAACCTTGATTGCTTGGCAGAGGGAGTGTTTGTCAGGACGCTCTGCTGTAAAGTATTTGTTTTCCCTCTTTATCCATAACTGTGCTCTTTGAAAGGAAGACACTGTGTGTAGTTCTTACTTAAGTGGACGTGATGCTCCACTTCTTCAAGGGAGAAACATTTACATACATTATTTGGAATCCTTCCACATAGGAGATTTCTTAACCCTTCCCTATTTATAATGATTTATTTATATCAGTGGGGACACACGGCTATGTATTTTACACTTTGGAATATAATCTAATATTATATTATTTAGTTTGTTGTTTGAATTGTTCCAGTATTGATTATTAAGAGTTCTTTCAGTTGGCTCCTGTGTCTCTTTGACATATCCTCATAATTGTTTAGCTTTTACCTTTGTTTCTGAGAATATTTTACTTCCTGGCATGAGAAAATGCACCAGGTCCATCTTGTATATTACCTTTGGGGGAGATATGTATGCTCAACTTGAGCATGTTATGTTTTAACTTTGCAGACTCATTGGGTATTTGGTCTTAGAGAGGTGTTGCTTAGGTAAGCTTCATCAAGATATTCCTAATAATAAACTTATGCTTATATCATAACTGCTTACCAGTTTTTGATGCCTGATATGATATCATGTTTGATATATTAAATAGAAACTTATGAAACAGAAGAGAAAACATTTCAAGAACATAAGTGATCACATAATGCATATATAGATACTTACACTGGCAATATCATTCTGTTTTGTATTAACAGAGAATTAAATATTTGTTAGCTGAAAAGCTACATTCCTTTCATATTCAAGGGACACTTGACAGAGTATTGCTACTTGTTTTACTTGAAAAACAAAGGAAAAGAAACTGCTTAAGAGTGAATATATGTGTGTGTGTGTGTGTGTGTGTGTGTGTGTATGTGTATGTGTGTATAATCTCCATTCCATGGATAAAAGTTAAAGAAGTGGGACTTTAGTCTAAAGGGGGAACCTGAGTTATTGTTTTTTTTTTTCATGAAAGGTATGCTGAGAAATTGTTCTTTATGCTCGAAATGACCATATGTGGGAAAAGAATGGCTTAAGATTAAACAGGAATGGTGATTGTTACACATAAATAAGATTTTTACAGAAAAAAGAATATCACTATAATAGGTTACAAAGTATGAGATCTATATGTAAATATATTCAAAAGGAAGGTAAATTGATTTTTTTTAGTGTGTTTATTAAATGTTTATCTATATGAAAGCAGAGGTTCAAAAGAGGTAGTTTGGACTTTTGCTACCAACCAAGATTTGATAACAGTGACAGGATTTATTCTTCCACTTAAAGTAATCATAACACTGGGCAATATATTTGAAACATGGATTTTCAGGACATTGGAAGATAGGCAAAGAAGTGCATGAGGAGAGAATGAATGACAGAGAGGAGAGAGTTGAACAGAAAGAGATTTCCAGAGATCGGCAGCAGGTCCCCCAAAGCCTTACTCAGAACCTTACTCATCAGTACATGCATGTGAGAAAGCTACAATAAATTGCCAAACTCTTCCACCTGAAAGAACTGATGGAGAAATATTCAGAGCTCACAGAGGGCTGTGAATAGTTTGTCCTCATACCAGACAGAGTAGAAAACTGGTAAAGAACTCAGAGGGATTTTCCCATGGTGCTAGGGCAAAAGTAGCCTTAGATTAAACCATGCTTTAGCCCTACGTGATTAAAAGCAAGATCCAAAAAGATGAAACTGTTTCCACATAACTTAACTCTGGCTCAGAACAAAGTTCAAGAGTATTTATAATAATACAAAAATATGCAACTCACAGAAAGTGAAATCGTAATAGCTGGTATCCAATCAAAAATTACCAGGCATTCAAAGAAGCAGGAAAATAAGACCTATAGTAAAGGAGAAAAATCAATGAATCATAACTAACCCACACATGATCCAGATGCTAGAATTTTTAGACAAGGACATTAAAATGGTTGCTATACCTCTATTACATATATTTCAGAAGCTAGAGGAAAGATTGTTCTTATTAAGTAGAGAAGTGAAAGATAGAAATAGAACAGAGATAAAAACTATAATACCTGAGGTAGAAAATACATTAACAGATTAGACACTATCAAAGAAACCATTAATATATTTCAAGACATGGCAATAGAAACTATCCAGAATGAAACACAGAAAAAATACTGAATAAAATGAAAAAAACAGGGTGATTTATTGGGGTCTCTCTTACCTTTACAAATTCATAACATGAAATACAGATAGAGCCATAGTAAAGTACAGAATTTTGTCATCTCTCACAAGTGGCTATAATTGACTCTGATCCTTGCCATTTCCATAACCTATGAAAATCCTGTACCATCCTGCTATTTCTACAATTCCCTGGGGATTGTAGTCCTGCTGCTTACTGCTCCTGTTGTCACTAGTTCACTAATTATACCCAGAAACTCCATACACAGTCTTTCTCTACTTTCCAAAAGAAATAAATGAATAATATTACTGGGAAGATAGGTCAAATGGTGGGTCATTTAACATTATATATATCATATCCCCTTCCCATACCAGCTCCTCTGCTCTCATTTCCCCATTTCATTCTTATTTGAATTGATCCTGAAAACTACAAAATTTTAATCTCCAGTGAAAACAAGTTCCACCCCCTCTGGCTCTTATTCCCAAACTTACACATCTAGGCTAATCAATGTGCTCAAAATAACAAATTGACTTCCTTGTACGTAAATCCATTTTAGAAGGCAGTTGAATAGATTATGAATAGGGTTTTTTTTTTTGTTTTATTATGTTATATTTGGCCTCAGAGGAGAGATAACAACATTTCTGATTTCTTTGTTACTTGTGACATTTTATCTACATTAGGAACTTGTAAATATATTATATTGGAGATAAATCAGCACTATTTACCTCACTAAATATAGACTTGTGCACTAACTGAATAACAAAAAGAAAAGATATTCCTTATTTACAATGAAGTCCAATTAGTTGTGCCAGGGGTATTTGATGGTGGAGAATAATAATTCAGAATATCCTTAATCCAATAACCCAACAGCACAATTCTATTGTTGGCTGTTGATATATTTAAAGGATAAATCCATGATGTGGCATTCATCATGGAAACACTCAAACTTTTGTGTGTATCTGGGAACTTAACTGGCTTAAGGGTCACATATCATTAGAGAATATCATGTTCCAGAATTAGAAAAGATATGTTTCTTGTGGTACCCATTTATAGATTAAATGGTCAGTTGGCTTATCTTTAAAAAAAAAAAAAATCCTTAAACATCAACGTAAGGAAGGTGGAGTATGCTGTTAGTTATGGCAGATACCCCCTGACTCAGCAAAGAGAATTACAGCCTGACTCACTCCATTTTCAGTTTATCCAAAGATCATAAAATGTGTTTATAATGCTACCAATATTATAGGGATTCCATATAAATGTGACTTCGAATATACCTACCCAGGAGTAACTGTGTACTCAATGCCAGAGTGGAAGTTTCTTCATGTCGTAAATGGGGAAATGACTCATCTAATTACTAAATTAGCATAAATGAGCCATGAGAGATTTTATAGCTTCTAGTAGGAAAGTTCCGCTATTTGTGTGTTCTTGACTGAGGAATGCCTCTCTTCTTAAGGAAAAAGTGTGCCTTCTCCACAAGCTGTAACTTAAAAAGCGAGCATTGGTCAGCAATCTAAGAAGTTGCTTCAGTCAAATCCACCTTGACCATGACTGCTGTGCCTCACGACTCAGTCAGAGTAACTTCAAACCCACTTCATTCAGGTTGTGTGAGGTGGACAATGCTCGGAGCCTTTCACATACTCCTTTTTTTTTTTCCCACTAAATCCTGAAAGATACTAGTGAGATAGTGTTTAATAGGTCCATTTTGCATTTGAGAAAAGTAAAGCTCAGGAAAGTTACATGTTACACTATTACAACTAGAAAGTGTCAGTCACGAGTCTGGCTCTATTCACTCCGACTACACATGCCAGCTCTTGTTGCTTTGCCATTCAGAATGACAATCCCCATATTGACAACTCAGAGCAAGAATACTACTCTATAAAAGATCTATTATTTTCCCACCAAAACATGTTTCCAGAGACACAATGATATAAGTAGTCTCCCTAAATGAAACTCTTCAAGGAACTCATAAAAGTCCGCTTATCTGAATAACGTGGTCTGGATTGAGTTATTTATTATTAGTGAAATATTTTTCTTTTTAGCAGACTAATCTAGAAATTTCCATTATCTTTCCACATATAAATACATTCTGATTCCAAATAATCAACAGATGAATAAAGCTTTAGAAAACAACTCAATCATAAGTTAGATTCTCTTTCTTAGTTAAATAATAAGAAAATATGAATTATTTCAAAAATATTATTTCAAAAACATGAATTATATATATGTGGAAGATATTCACTGAAAAATAGTGATATGGAAAGAGGTTACAAATATAAACACTCTATATGTGCAGTAATATGCTGAAATTCACTTAAACATCTAAGAGGTATGTGTCCTTATTTTTTTGTATAACAACTATAAAAATATGTGTGTTAACACCTTCAGTTTTTTGATAATGAAAGAACAGTGACATATAGACTCTTTAGGTGTGGAACTTAACAAAGACAGTCGAAGCTTCCCAGGTCACCATTCTTCACTGGGTCTGATACACCTGAAATGACATTCATGCCAAGTTTCTCAGAAAAATGAATTAGATTTTCAATTTAGGTTGTGTCTCCAAAGAATGCAAAGTAAGTTTCAATTCCCAAATTAAGAAGTTTCAACATATATCACTTCTAAAAATACATTATTAATTTTATTAAGCATTTAGATGTATATATTTTCATTTTATGAAAGAAAAGCAGCCATAAATGATATTTCCCCATTATGCAGCTCCATTTGTGGGGTTTTAACAGCAACTTCAAGGGATTGTCAAGACTTATGAGCAAATATGATTCCTAAAGAAGCAATTGACCTATACTACAAGAGAGATTGGGCAAGGAAGACAGATTGATTTTGGAATGATAAGGAATCTGAAGGATGTGATATAGGTAAAACACATTTTATAAGTTCGTGGGAGGACTGCTTGGTAGATATTTAAAAATACTCTAATGAGATTCCATAGAAATGGCTCTGAAATATGAGCAGAAGGATGGGCTATAGAAGGAAAAAACACCCAGCAGCCAAGATAAACAATAGGTCCAACAAACAACCACACTTCAGCAACCTGTTCTTTGCAATTTAAGTAAGGCCTGACCTTCTAACTCCACTATGTCTCGCAACAATTGGTGCTCCAGAAACTACAGCTCTCACTTCCTTGGGAATTTCTGCCATGTTCCTGTTACCTCATGCAGTGCTCTCTCCTTCACTGAAGTGAGTTGTGGAGATGCCCCCTCCTTTCCTCATAGCAGCCTGGACAGCAACACACTCCATGACAACTGCCATGAGCCTTGAGACAAACCCATGACCTGGCTACCAACCAGTTGGGAGAGCAGTGCCTGTAGCCCTCCTGGATGTTCTCCAATTGTTTCTGATGTGTTCAGATCCCATCAAGAAACTAGCTTTCTTCCTATCACAGCCCATGGTTCCAGTTCCTGTCAGCCAGCATCTTGTAGACAACATTTGATCTGCCATCTTCTAAGTTACCAGTCCTTTGGCTCTCAAGCACTGAGCTACCTGACCTATGGCCTCCAACTCCTGACCTACCTGACCTATGGCTGTCAATCCAGGAACTACCTTTCCTATGATTGTCAACCTCTGAGATACCTGCTCTATAGATGCCAACTTCTTAGATATATGCCTGACTACTACAGACCCATAAACTATACATACAGTGATTTTAATGATACTCCTCTTCCTTGATAGACTGTCAGTATCCTTATTAAAGATCAACATGAATAGCTGGAAACACTTCATGCCTACTATCTTTGAGAGCTCATTCAACTTCATATTAATGGTTCTTCTTATTCTACTTGGGTTATGTTATCTCTTGTGATTCTATACTAAATTTCCTTAGCAAGACTTTTCTTGGCTTTAGAAGTTCTTATCAATTACTTTCATTAAAAAAAAAAGTTTGTTGTTCTTGACCTGGATGTAATGAATTTACTCTATTTTCTTGCTAATTAAAGTATGGCTTGGCATACAGATTATGCTTTTCATGTGTTATTATATGTACCTTATTTTATGTCTAGTTATTCCTCTGGGTTATGTCAACTGTTTTATGCAACACTGACAATTTTTTATTCTGGATTAATTATGGAGAAAATTGGACTTGTCCAGAGGTTAAAAAAAATGATTCATTAAAAAGCATCTATGAAAAAATACTAAAGTATATGGAGCAATGTGACTTGGTGACTCTCACAGTGTCAATGTAGTATATGGCTACATTTGGGGTTTCATATTAGGATCCTTCAGGTAATAGTAAATTTAGCCTCAGAGGGACTCTATTATTTAGAGTAGGTTTTTGGTGTAACAACTAAGACCCCAAATATGTAATCGTCTAAACACATCCTTGCTTTTCCAACAATACTGGGCAAGGGAAGAGGTCATCAGGGAAGGCTTCCTTCATGCATTTAGAAATTAGCTGACAGAGGCCATACTCTTTAGGATGTGACTTCCAACATGGACGTAGGAGTTGCATTCCATTTTAGCTATGCATAGAACTCAGTCCCTTGGCCTTATATAACCACAAGAAAGGCTGTTAGATCCAAAACAATCATGTGTCCAGGGAGAAGAGGGGAAAATATAATTGGTAAATCTTCTAGTAGTCTCTGAAACAAGGATTAATTTGAGATAAATTTGGGTAGAAAAAGAAAATCCCCACCTATTGCCACATTATATCTAAGTTCCAACTTATAACTGAAAAAATTAATTTTGTTTTGCAGAATTCAGATATTTGATGCTCTTGCTTCAGTTTACCAAATCTTTTTGTGTTCTGTATTGTTTTTAACTTGCACTGTGATTAGAGGACTATAGACCTATTTCATAAAATTACAATTTTTAAATTCGTTTTTCTTAACTTAAAACTCATCATAACTTAAGATTCATCTCAACTTAAAACTGCCATATCTCAATAATATGACCATTTGCCAAAAGTATTTGATGTTTATAACTAGGCATTAGGGCTTGATTTTGATCAGTCAATGCTGACATAAGTATTTACTATTGCATGAGGAGTAAGGCAAACTACCACATCTGTCACTTCTT
The DNA here is from genome assembly GCF_003031525.2 of Neophocaena asiaeorientalis asiaeorientalis. NCBI lineage: Eukaryota > Metazoa > Chordata > Mammalia > Artiodactyla > Phocoenidae > Neophocaena > Neophocaena asiaeorientalis. Next base: position 3,067,163 of record NW_020173953.1, on the reverse strand, counting down.
TAAATTACCACGTTAATCCTCATCACCACTCTCCTGCACCAAAATTATTATTATGCTTTTAAATTACTTCAGGGAATAGTTGAAATTCAAATTCACATCTGTATGTTTTAGAACTTATGCCCCATTTTATAATAATTTCTTGATTTTCAAATATTTCAAGTCTTCTGTATACCAGTTCCCGAAGAAAAATTATAGAAAAAAAGATATATCATTTATTCTACATTTCAAGTGACAGACATTTTATCGATATTAACCCTAATCTTTCTCACAACTTGAGAGGTTTTACCTCTGTCTTAGTGATGAAGCAACAGCTTCAGTGAGATTAAACTTCTTGCCTAAGCTCTCATTACTAATAAGTGAGAGAGTCAAAATTTGAACTCAAAACTATGTGAGAATGAAAGATCACAAATCTCAGATGTAATTTTTATTATTTTGTGCTAATTTTATGATATCCTCAAGAAATCATCTCTAACAAAATATATAACTTCTCAGCAGGTTTTTGTTTGTGTTTGTTTTTATCTCAGGCTACTGAGCCAGGCAGCTACATGGATATATAATAAATGTAAAGAAAGTCTCTGTATTGGGAGGAATTATAGATGGAATCACAAAAAATGAATTAGGACACATGTAAGCTAGGTATGTATTTTGGGTCTCTCCTGTGTTTGGCATAAATATATGGTAAATAATTGATGATCCCAGGCTTCTCTCAGTTACATGTTCTGCATCTAACTTACCTTTTAATTACTGATGGTTATTGATGAAATCATATTTAGCTCAATAACTAGCCTAGCTTCAATGATGTCCCAGTTATCAGATACATTTTAATAGAAGTTCTATGAAGAGAAATCTATTTTCACCATGGACCAAAAGAAAGATTTTGTTTTCTTTATAAAAGTCATACATAGCATGCCTACATGCTGAGGAAGAGATTTTACAGACTAGTTGGTTATCATTCGTTTTCTTTTTTTTGGAATTTTTCCTTTTTTTTTTTTATACAGGTGGTTCTTCTTAGTTATCTCTTTTACACATACTAGTGTATATATGTCAATCCCAATCTCTCAGTTCATAACACCACCACCCCTACCCCATACTTTCCCCCCTTGGTATCTATACGTTTGTCCTTTACATCTGTGCCTCTATTTCTGCCTTGCAAACAGGTTCATCTGTACCATTTTTCTAGATTCCACATATATATGTTAATATACAATATTTGTTTTTCTCTTTCTGACTTACTCCACTCTGTATGACAGTTGCTAGGTTCATCCATGTCTCTACAAATGACCCAATTTAGTTTCTTTTTATGGCTGAGTAATATTCCATTGTGTATATGTACCACATCTTCTTTATCATTTGTCTGTCAATGGGCATTTAGGTCGCTTCCAAGACCTGGCTATTGTAAATAGTACTGCAATGAACATTGGGGAGCATGGGTCTTTTTGTATTATGGTTTTCTCTGGGTATATGCCTAGTAGTGGGATTGCTGGGTCATATGGTAATTCTATTTTTAGATTTTTAGGAACATCCATACTGTTCTCCATAGTGGCTGCATCAATTTACATTCCCACCAACAACGCAAGAGGGTTCCCTATTCTCCACACCCTCTCTAGCATTTGCTGTTTGAAGATTTTCTGATGATGCCCATTCTAACTGGTGTGAGGTGATACCTCATTGTAGTTTTGATATGCATTTCTCTAATAATTAGTGATGTTGAGCAGCTTTTCATGTGCCTCTTGGCCATCTGTATATCTTCTTTGAAGAAATGTCTATTTAGGTCTTCTGCCCATTTTTGACTAGGTTGTTTGATTTTTTAATATTGAGCTGCATGAGCTGTTTATATATTTTGGAGATTAATCCTTTGTCCATTGATTCGTTTGCAAATATTTTCTCCCATTCCGAGGGTTGTCTTTTAATCTTGTTTATAGTTTCCTTTGCTGTGCAAAAGCTTTTAAGTTTCATTTGGTCCCATTTGTTTATTTTTGTTTTTATTTCTATTACACTAGGAGGTGGGTTGAAAAAGATCTTGCTGTGATTTATGTCAAAGAGTGTTCTTCCTATGTTTTCCTCTAAGAGTTTTATAGTGTCTGGTCTTACGTTTAGGTCTTTAATCCATTTTTAGTTTATTTTTATGTATGGTGTTAGGGATTGTTCTAATTTCATTCTTTTACATGCAGCTGTCCAGTTTTCCCAGTACCATTTATTGAAGAGACTGTCTTTTCTCTGTTGTATATCCATGCCTCCTTTGTCATAGATTAGTTGACCATAGGTGTGTGGGTTTATCTCTGGGCTTTCTATCCTGTTCCATTGATCTATATTTCTGTTTTTGTGCCAGTACCATATTGTCTTGATTACTGTAGCTTGATAGTATAGCCTGAAGTCAAGGAGTCTGATTCTTCCAGTTCCATTTTTTCCCCTCAATATTGCTTTGGCTATTCGGTGTCTTTTGTGTCTCCATACAAATTTTCAGATTTTTTGTTCTAGTTCTGTAAAAAAATACCATTGGTAATATGATAGGGATTGCCTTGAATCTGTAGATTGCTTTGGGTAGTGTAGCCATTTTCACAGTATTGATTCTTCCAATCCAAGAACATGGTATATCTTTCCATCTATTTGTGTCATCTTTAATTTCTTTCATCAGTGTCTTATTGTTTTCTGACTATAGGTCTTTTACCTCCTAGGTAGGCTTATTCCTAGGTATTTTATTCTTTATGTTGCAGTGGTGAATGGGATTGTTTCCTTAATTCCTCTTTCTGATCTTTCATTGTTAGTGTGTAGGAATGCAAGATATTTCTGTGCATTAATTTTGTATCCTTTACCAGACTTTACCAAATTCATTGATTAGCTCTAGTAGTTTTCTGGTGGCATCTTTATAGGATTCTCTATGTATAGTATCATGTCATCTGCAAACAGTGTCAGTTTTACTTCTTCTTTTCCAGTTTGTATTCTTTTTACTTCTTTTGCTTCTCTGATGGCTAGGACTTCCAAAACTATGATGAATAATAGTGATGAGAGTGGGCACATTTGTCTTGTTCTGGATTTTAGAGGAAATGATTTCAAATTTTCACCACTGAGAATGATATATGCTGTGGGTTTGTCATATATAGCCTTTATTATGTTGAGGTAGGTTCTCTCTATGGCCACTTTCTGGAAAGTTTTTATTATATATGGGTATTGAATTTTGTCAGAGACTTTTTCTGCATCTATTAAGATGATCATATGGTTTTCATTCTTCAGTTTTTTAATATGGTGTGTCATATTGATTAATTTTTGTATATTGAAGAATCCTTGCATCTCTGGGATATATCCCACTTGATCATGGTGTATGATCCATTTAATGTGCTGTTGCATTCTGTTTGCTAGTATTTTGTTGAGGATTTTTGCATCTAAATTCATCAATGATATCAGTGTATAATTTTCTTTTCTTGTAGTATCTGTATCTGGTTTTGGTATCAGGGTGACTGTAGCCTAGTAGAATGAGTTTGGGAGTGTTCCTTCCTCTGAAATTCTTTGTAAGAGTTTGAGAAGGATGGGTGTTACCTCTTCTCTAAATGTTTGACAGAATTCATCTGCAAAGCCATCTGGCCCTGGGCTTTTGTTTGCTTGAAGATTTTTAATTACAGTTTCAATTTCATTACTTGTGATTTGTCTGTCCATATTTTTTTTTATTTCTTTCTGGTTCAGTCTTAAGGTTATAACTTTCTAATAATTTGTCCATTTCTTCCAGGTTGTCCATTTGATTGACATAGAGTTGATTGTAGTAGTCTCTTATGATGCTTTGTATTTTTGCGATGTCCATTGTAACTTCTCATTTCTAATTTTTTTCATTTTCATTTCATTTTTTTCATTTCTAATTTTATTGATTTGTGCCCTCTCCCTCTTTTTCTTGATGAGTCTGCCTAAAGGTTTATAAATTTTGTATATCTTCTCACAGAAAGAGCTTTTAGTTTTATTGATATTTGCTATTGTTTTCTTTGTTTCTATTTCATTTTTTTCTTCTCTGAACTTTATGATTTCTTTCCTTCTACTAACTTTGGGTTTTGTTTGTTCTTTCTCTAGTTCTTCTAGGTGTAAGGTTAGATTGTTTATTTGAGATTTTTCTTGTTTCTTGAGGTAGGATTGTATTGCTATAAACTTCCCTCTTATAACTGTTTTTCCTGCATCCCACTGGTTTTGGATCATCATGTTTTCATTGCCCTTTGTCTCTAGGTATTTTTGATTTCCTCTTTGATTTCTACAGTGATCTCTTGTTTATTTAGTAATGTATTGTTAAGCCTCCATGTGTTTGTTATGTTTTTTTCCCTGTAATTTATTTCTAATCTCATAGTGTTGTGTTTGGAAAAGATGTTTAATATGATTTCAAATTTCTTAAATTTACCAAGGTTTGATTTGTGACAAGATGTGATCTATGCTGGAGAATGTTCCATGTGCACTTGAGAAGAAACTGTAGTCTGCTGTTTTCAGATGGAATGATCTATAAATATCAATTAAATCTATCAGTTCCATTGTGTCATTTAAAATTTGTGTTTCCTTATTAATTTTCTGTCTGGATGATCTCTTCATTGGTGTAAGTGAGATGTTAAAGTCTCCCACTATTGTTGTGTTACTGTCAATTTCCTCTTTTATAGCTGTTAGCATTTGCCTTATGTATTGAGGTGCTCCTTTGTTGGGTACATATATATTTATAATTGTTATATCTTCTTGGATTGATCCCTTGATCATTATATAGTGTCCTTCCTTGTCTCTTGTAACATTCTTTATTTTAAAGTCTATTTTATCTGATATTACTATTGCTACTCCAGCTTTCTTTTGATTTCCATTTGCATGGAATATCATTTTCCATCCCCTCACTTTCAGTCCGTATGTGTCCCTAGGTCTGAAATGGGTCTCTTGTGGACAGCATATATATGAGTCTTGTTTTTGTACCCATTCAGCGAGGCTGTGTCTTTTGTTTGGAGCTTTAATCCATTCACATTTAAGGTAATTATTAATATGTATGTTCCTATTATCATTCTTTAATTGTTTTGGGTTTATTTGTGTAGATCCTTTTCTTCTCTTGTGTTTCTCACTTAGAGAAGTTCTTTTAGCATTTGTTGTAGAGCTGGTTTTGTGGTGCTGAATTCTCTTAGCTTTTGCTTGTCTGTAAAGCTTTGATTTCTCCATTGAATCTGAATGAGATCCTTGCCAGGTTCAATAATATTGGTTGTAGGTTCTTCCCTGTTATCACTTTAAATATATCATGCTACTCCCGTTTGGCTTGTAGCGTTTCTGCTGAGAAATCAGCTATTAACCTTATGGGAGTTCCCTTGTATCATTTTTCCCTTGTTGCTTTTAATAATTTTTCTTTGATTTTTGTCAATCTGATTACTATGTGTCTTGGTGTGCTTCTCCTTGGGTTTATCCTGCCTGGGACTCTCTGCACTTCCTGGACTTGGGTGGCTATTTCCTATCCCATGTTAGGGAAGTTTTCAACTATAATCTCTTCAAATATTTTCTTGGGTCCTTTCTCTCTCTCTCTTATCCTCCTGGGACCCCTGTAATGTGAATGTTGGTGCATTTAATGTTGTCCCAGAGGTCTCTTAGGCTGTCTTCATTTCTTTTCATTCTTTTTCTTTATTTAGTTCTGCAGCAGTGAATTCCACCATTCTGTCTTCCAGGTCACTTATCCATTCTTCTGCCTCAGTTATTCCACTATTGATTCCTTCTAGTGCATTTTTCATTTCAGTTATTGTATTGTTCATCTGTTTGTTTGTTCTTTAATTCTTCTAGGTGTTTGTTCTTTAATTCTTCTGGGTCTTGTTAAATATTTCTTGCATCTTCTTGATCTTAGTCTCCATTCTTTTTCCGAGTTACTTGAATATCTTCACTATCAATATTCTGAATTATTTTTCTTTAAGTTTGCCTATCTCCACTTCATTTAATTGTTTTTCTGGGGTTTTATCTTGTACCTTCATCTGAGACATAGTTCTCTGACTTTTCATTTTGTCTATCTTTCTGTGAATATGGTTTTTATTCCACAAGCTGCAGGATTGTAGTTTTTCTTGCTTCTGCTGTTTATCCTCAGGTGGCTGAGCTTATCTAAGAGGCTTGTGCAAGCTTCCTGATAGGAGGGACTGGTGGTGAGTAGAGCTGGGTGCTGCTCTAGTGGGCAGCTCAGTAAAACTTTAATCTGCTTTTCTGCTGATGGGTAAGTCTGAGCTCCCTCCCTGTTGGTTGTTTGGTCTGAGATGACCCAGCACTGGAGGCTACAGGCTCTTTGGTGGGGCTAATGGTGGACTCTGGGGTGGCTCATGCCAAGGAGTACTTCCCAGAAATTCTGCTGCCAATGTCCTTGTCCCCATGGTGAGCCACAGCCACCCCTCATCTCTGCAGAAGACCCTCCAACGCTAGCAAGTAGGTCTGGTTCTGTATCCTATGTGGTCACTGCTCTTTGCCCCTGGGTCCTGATGCACACAGTGCTTTGTGTGTGCCCTCCAAGAGTGGAGTCTCTCTTTCCTCTAGTCCTGTCAATGTCCTGCAATCAAATCCCACTAGACTTCAAAGTCTGATTCTCTGGGAATTCCTCCTCCCGTTGCCAGACCCTCAGTTTGGGAAGCTTGATGTGGGGTTCAGAACCTTCACTCCAGTGTGTGGACTTTTGTGGTATAATTTTCTCCAGTTTGTGAGTCACCTACCCAGTAGTTATAGGATTTGATTTTATTGATTGTGCCCCTCATACTGGCTCATTGCAGCTTCTTCTTTGTCTTTGGATGTGGGGTATCTTTTCTGGTGAGTTCCAGTGTCTTCCTGTCAATGATTACTCAGCAGTTAGCTGTGATTCGGTGATCTAGCAAGAAGGAATGAGGGCACATCCTTCTACTCTGCCATCTTGAACCAATCTCTATCATTTGTTTTTGAACTTTACAAAGAACTAATGAGGTGAAGAGAATCTTAAACTAAAACATGAGAAATTCAAAGAAACTAAAAACAACAACAACAAAATATTTTGATTGGGACTTATCAAGGTAAGAGAAGGAATCTCCTCTGGAAGCATATAAGAGTTTGAGTATTTTATTTATGTGGAGGGTTTAAAGTTCTTAGAGGAAATGTGCAAATTGTCAAGAAGATTCTCAAACTCTCAACTCTTGAAGATTCCAATCTCTTCTGTTATTTTCTACCATTAATAGGCCTCACACCAATGGGATATGACACTTTCTTTGCAGAAGAATGTAGTACATTGACTTTGAAAATTCCTCATGTGAGATGTCAACTATGTTTTTCTTTTCCACTACCTGAAACAAAAATGTGAAATTCAGAAGAGAGAAACCTTACATTCCACCTGCACCAAATATCATGTTTTTTTGTGATGTTTAAAAATAAATAAATATTATGTTTTTAAAAATCGTAAGTGTGCTTGCACGACCATCCTTGCTCTTTTTTTCCCTTCTTCCCTTTGTGCATGCTTATATGGCTGTATGAGATCTCCTCATTCTTACTTGAAAAGCTCAATAAAAATTTTTCAATATCTTTCCTCAGAAAAAATAAACAATCAGCCTTTTATCAATGGGCAATACTAGGAAAATGGGCATGGATGGGAAAAGAGGATTCTGCAGAGAGGAAGTGACTTCATGGTAACTGATGTCACCATGGCTCCCTCAAGCCATGTTCCCCAAAGAAACTGGGACTGTTGTACAATAGGAAAGCATCCACCAAAAGAATAATCAATGATACTCTCAGATGCCAGGTGGCCGCTTGGAATCTTTACTCTCCTCCCTTCATTCCCAACATCGTCTTTGACCATATGTGAAAGAGCTTGAAAAGAGATATTTCTTGTTCTGCTAGACTACTGACTCCAGGAAATAGATGTCTGTAAAGATTAACTTATATCTTTGGGGGAGAATCCTAAATAAGGCACAGCGATCATTCATTCCATGGTGTCCAAGTAAGAAATTTTCAGACGTCTTTCTTCATGTGATATTATAATTTTTCTTAATTCTTGCTCACTTTAACTGCCTGAAGATCAAAGTGTCAGTAAATTATCTCAGGTAAAGACATCTATCAATTCTGGTATGCTAGTGCACAAGCTGATGGCTTTTGATATGTTTATACTTTTAGTTTAATGTCACTATTAGAAATATATGCCACTTTTACAATAAAATCAAGTATATGTCATCAATGTTACCATGTAGAAATCTTACATACATTTCCTCAAGTCTTTGGAAATCAAACCCAACTTTTAAATATGAAAAATATCAAGTGGTCAGGGTAGAACTCTTTAAAATGTATTCTAAGATGCTTGCATTAAATCACCTGTCAGGACAAATATACAGAGAACAGCATCACACAATTAGATTCTCAACTGAGTACTAAAAACAGAAAATAGTATGAGATTTTCCATCTGACAAATCCAGTAAGTTTGATATGTAGGAACTTGTTCAGCACATCAACACTTCCTCCAAGTATTGTAACATTAAGTCTCTTATTCAGTGATGAAGACTATGCCTTTCTGACCACGTTGTTCCTTGTGGATAATGACTAGAATAAACTTCCATTCAAATCGACTGCATTTAACCACACATTATTGAGGGGTGGGAACAGAAGCAAAGCAGATACAATGCACAGGTGATTGCATCATACATTCTCAAGCCTGAGAAACAGGGGAAGATTAAAATGGAAGATATTTAGAAGATGCAAACTGGACTTATTTTATGGATGGGTGGGAAGTCATCTTCATAGGCAGCACAATGAACTAATGAGATTTTATGATGTAAACTGATCAAAAATATGGGGAGGAGGAGAATCTGGATACATATCCACCAAAATATATAATCAATCTGGTCTTATATACTTATGTCAACTTAAACAAGCTGTTCTTTGTTGCTTATCTAAAATATTTACTTCAGGTTCTACTATGTCATCCAACAACTGCTGTTCTGGAAACTATAGCTCCTGCTCTCTTGGGTGTTATTGCTATATTCTTGCTACCTTGTCCACTACTCTCTACTCTACTGGTGTGAACTGTGGTGATGCGCTTGGCTTGCCCAACCAAAACAGAACCTGGCTTCTGGACAACTTCCCAGACACATGTGGTAAACGTTCCAGCTACCAACCATCTAGCTGTGTGCCTACAACTTATAAAACTTCGTGCTACCCTTCCATTACTTACTGTGTCTCCAGGCCCTGCAGATCAGCTGGTTGTTTCCCCATCAGTTCTTATCTCTACAGTTTTTGTCAACTGTCAAACTTATTCCTTGTTCAAGTTCCAAATCATTCTCATTTTGGGATCCAGGAGTAGAGAATCTTCATTATCTGGGATATTACTAGTAGAGGCAGGGGGAGATAGCAAGAGACACACACACCAAGTCTAGGTATGTCTTCTAAGATATCAGTGAACAGAGCAAGTCACAATGTCCACCCTACCTTATGAGATTAATCACAAATGACTTACATAAATTTTAGTTCTGAACAATGGAAAGTGCAGGATTGTTTTTTCCACTTGAATCAAACTTAAGAAATACTTCCTCCCACTCCTTCACGGATCCTTGCATGGAGAACATCACTATTACTTTGAACTTATTTCCCTCTTTCATGTACGTATGTAACTAACTAATTCAGTTCTTTCATGTACTCAGTGGGAACGGGTTCTTCCGACAAGCAACTTCTCATATCACCATGCTGATCCCCTTCAATGTGCCAACACACCACTAGCTATTCGATAATCTCCTATGAGCATACCTATAAAAATATTATTCTCCCTATATTTACAGATAGGAAAACTCAATCAGGGCAGCTCTCTGCTCAAAGACCCACTTAAGTTGGATTCCAAAGACTTCTCTTTATCTTCCATATTACCTATAGTCTTCTTTGTTTAAGTAATGACTAATCTGGAAGCCACTTGGAAATTATCAATAACTTAGTGACTATGATCTTCAACTCTAGAACTGCCAAATCTAAACTGCAAATAAAACCATTTCTTGGACTTCTCTGATGGTCCAGTGGTTAGGAATCCACATGCCAATGCAGGGGACACAGGTTTTATCCCTGGCCTGGGAAGATCCCACATGCCACGGGGCAACTAAGCCTGTGCACTGCAACTACTGAGCCTGTGCTCTAGAGCCCCAGAGCCACAACTACAGAGCCCATGTGCCACAACTACTGGGTCCATGTGCTGCAGCTACTGAAGCCTGTGCACCTAGAGCCCGTGCTCCACAAAAAGAGAAGCCGCCACAAAATGAAAAACCTGTGCACCACAACGAGAGTAACCCCTACTCACTGCAGCAATAAAGACCCAGTGCAGCCAAAAAACAAAAAAAGTTAAAAAAAATTTAAAAAAACCCATTTCTCTTCTGCCTCACAGCACATCTTTCTCTTTGGGCTGATTGATTTTAATTGTATATACACTTTTGTCCTCTCTAGGAGTCTTACTTCCCATGTAGATGGTAGGATACTCAGCCATAAAAAGAATGAAATATTGCCATTTGCAGCAACTTGGATGGACCTAGAGACTATCATGTTAAGTGAAGTAAGGCAGAAATAAAAAGACAAATACCATATGGTATCACTTATATGTGGAATCTAAAAAATAATACAAATGAACTTATTTACAAAACAAAAGCAGACTTACAGACATAGAAAATGAAATTTTGGTTACCAAAGGGGAAAGGTGGGAAGGAGGGATAAATTAGGAGTATGGGATTAACAAATACACACTACTGTATATAAAATAAGTAAGAAACAAGGATTTACTGTATAGCACAGAAGCTATATTCAATATCTGTAATAACTTATAATGAAAAAGAATCTGAAAAAGGATATATATGCATATGTATGTATAACTGAGTCACTTTGTTGTACACCTGAAACTAACATGATATTCTAAATCTACTATACTTCAATAAAGAAATAAAAAGAAAAGAAAATATAACTATCTGGACCACGCATTGAACACTTGGCAGTATTCTGTCTCCCATCCTCTTTTCCATATGTATTAGTGTTGTCTACTAAATATGTTTCAAGACTCTTGAAAGCAAAAAAAAACTCAAAATGCTTTATCTTCCCTTATTCCTGTTTCTTATTTTTTTAAATTTTGTTCATCTACCGTTCAGATTTATGAAGCCAACAATGTAAATGTAGCTGGGTTAAACCATTTTAGTTTACCACTGCTAAATTTAAGATTAATTTGACTCAATATTTACAATTTAATTGCTATGTAAGTATGGATTTGCATACATTTTGCTTTTTCAGATCACGGGATCACTTTTGCATCATTTAACAATGCTCCGGCAAGTGGAATTAGAACACAGTTACGTATATATATGGTGGGGAAAATGGAGATGAAATTTTATCACGACCTGAAAGGCTAGAAGGTGACCTCCATTATTTTGTTTAAAGGCTATTTACTGGAAAATTTAGCTTTCTTTGATCTTCTGTGTTTACCGTAAAGGATTTTTAACCTTGGAAAAATTGGGAAACAGTTCCATTACTCTTTTTTAATGAGTTGTAAAAAATCTGCTACCTCATTAGATAAATGGAGTTTGTTTCTTCTTTTTCAGAAGGCATGGGAATTTCTCTGAATTATCTGATGGGTAGAAAGTTCATTCCTTGCATCTTAAACTTGCCTTTGATACAGAGCACAAACTCCTCAAACTACATAAAGACTATCTATTAGAGTTATTGGGTTGGCCCAAAAGTTCGGGTTTTTCTGTAAGATGTTACAGAAAAACCCAAATGAACTTCCTGGCCAACCCGGTACCTATATTTTTCTGACATAATATTCTCTTACAATTCTGGAGGCCAGAAGTCCAAAATCAGTTTCACTGAACTAAAGTCAAGGCATCAACAGGGCTGATTCTTCCTAAAGTCTCTGAAAGAAAATCCATCTCCTGCTCCTTCCAGCTTCTAGAATTTGCTGGCATTCCCTCTCTAATGACAGAATAACTCCAGCTCCTGTCACCACATTGCTTTCTCTCTCTCTAATATACTGCCTCCTTCTTATAAGGACTCCTGTGATCACATCAGGCTCACCCAGACAATCCATCTCAAGATACTCAGCTTAACCACATCTACAAAATCTCTTTTGTCATATTAGGTAATATTAACAGGTTCTGATGGTTAGGAAGTGGGCATTGTGTTTTATTCAGCTTGCCACACATAGAAAATATTTACAAATAGAGGAATTAATGGAAGGAAAGATTATTTAGTAGTTAAGTAAAAACACAGTAATGCATATGCTTCTCCAAAGCCTTCAGAGGACAATGTCACCCAAATAACAATGGTCCTTACTTTCTGCTAAAAACGACCACTGATATGAACTTGATATTTGCTTGTTACTGATGCTGTCTGCTCCATCTCTTGCCAAGATGGAGACGAAAACAGGAGATAGTTCTGTAGAGGCATCATACACAGAAGGTGGTGGGTGAATACAGAGTGATGGTTATCTATCAGTGTGATGAGTGGATAAGAAGGTAAAACATAAAAGCAAATGAGAAGATTTGAGCTAACTCTGCCTTTGCAAACCTCAGTGTTTGATTGTTTAGAATATTATTGTACCAAAATAAGTTTAAATATGCTGTAAACTCTCATGCTGTGAACACTGATTGCACTATGTGATGTTCTAGACTTCACACTAGAGTGAATGATATTAATTAAAAATGCTCTGCCATTTAATGCAAAGTTGGAAAGGGAGTATGTGGGCTTTACAACTGGCTGACTACTCATTCTGTTTTTTGTTTGTTTTCCCTCAAATTTGCTATAAGAAAGCCTAAAATAGGACTAGAGGTAACCATGACATGATAAAGAGATGCAGCAATACATCTCCATCAATGCCTAGACTCTTCTATATATCACTTGAAGCCAGTAATTTCGTGGAAAGTTGGCCACCAACTGCCTGGTGTATTGTTTCAAGCCGAGGAGACTTTATTTTTTTTACATATTCTTTTTCAGATTCTTTTCCATTATAGGTTATTACAAGATATTGAGTATAGTTCCCTTTGCTGTATAGCAGGAGGTCCTTGTTGTTTACCTATTTTATATGTAATAGTGTATATATGTTAATCCCAAACTCCTAGTTTATCCCTCCCACCCCTTCCACTTTGGTAATGATAAATTTGTTTTCTATGTCTGTGGGTTTATTTCTGTTTTGTAAATAAATTAATTTGCCTCTTTTTTAGATCCCACACCTAAGTGATATCATGATATTTGTCTTTCTCTGTCTGGCTTACTTCACTTAGTATGATAATCACTAGGTCCATCCATGTTGCTGCAAGTGGCATTATTTCATTTTTTTTATTACTGAGTAATATCTCATTGTATATATAAACCACATCTTCTTTATCCATTAATCCATCAATGGACATTTAGGTTGCTTCCATGTCTCGGTTATTGTAAATAGTGCTTCTATGAATATTGGGGTGAATGTATCTTTTCAAATTAGAATTTTCTCCAGATATATGCCCAGGACTGAGATTGTTTGATCATCTGGTAACTCTACTTTTAGTGTTTTAAGGAACCTATATACTATTCTCAGTAGTGGCCACTCCAATTTACATTCCTTCCAACAGTGCAGAGGTTTCTTTTTTCTCTACCCCCTCTCCAGCATTTATATGGAGGCCATCAACTGCCTTATGTATTTTAGTTCCTATATGCCTGCCTCAGGACTGAAAATTTCTGTGCAAAACTCCATAACAGTCTAGAGCTGAGCAATTTGCTTAAAATATGGCTCCCTGATTCTGACCTTTTTCACCTGGGACACACTTCACAAACACTGTTTCATAAAAAGTTATTCATACAATAAATTCATCCCTTTATTGAATAAATACTGAGAGGAACTCTGAGAAAACTCAGATTAAAAAAAAAAATTGGAGACTACTGTCACTTTAAATTGGTGTGCATTTTAAAAATCTAGCTGAGAAGCAGAGAGAAGGAAGGGAAATCAAATTGTCTTCTGTGAAGACAATGTATTTTAAAAACTAACCCTATAGCTTATCCTACCTGAAGAAGCTGGTACTGACCCCTGTCTGAACTCCTCACTGTTAATAAATGCATTGCCGTTTCCAGTTCAATAGAGGCTGTAAGTGTGAATTATAGTTTGTATTTTTAAGAACAAAATGCCAGTTCTTTAGTTTAAATTAAACTCTTTAAAAAAATTTCCTTCAGCCTTCACCATAAGGAGTGAAAAGTGTTATTTAATTTGGACAGTGCCTATAAGAACTATACACGTTATTCAAATAAAATTTTAAGCATAACCATTCCTTTTTGTGGGCATAGACTAAAAATAACTATATTCTTCAACAGAGGAATGAAGTCCATGTGAAGAAAAAAAAGCAAATCAGGAATAAGTAAAACTTGTTTGGGCAGAAATGTAGAAAAATATTATACATCTGCCAGCAGCTGGGTTTCACAATAGAGACAATGGAATGTATAATGTGTAATTTTAGTCAATCAGGAAGGTACTATCTTAAGAAACTGGCATTCTTTGATATTACATATTGTAGAAACTCTTTAAGAAAGATATCTCATGGAAGGCTTGGTTACTTAGCAACCACTGACCCCTGGGAACAAGTTCATTTTTGGCCTTGTTGAGTGTCACTGGGATTTCTGTGAGTCTTACAGATGGAATTTCCCAAACAGATGAGAAGTTGTCACCAGTACATGGCCTGACACAGTTAAGAGGATAGCACATATTTGGGGGAAGCAATTCTTTCTCTTAATAGTTAAATGCCTTACCCTCTCTTTTGAGCAACAGTGTGGAGACAGTCAAAGTATTCAGCTTATTTTAGAGTTTAGGATCAAGTCCTGCAATATTTTACAGTAGTCAAAAGAGTGGAAAAGTCCAGGTTCTCTGTTTTACGTGGATTCTCATTAACATTTTGACAACCATGCTGCAGAAGCCCATAGACACATGATCTCTTGTTTACCACTGATCGACAGATGAGTGCCAAAACAGTCTTGGTACATAGTTAATAAGCAAATTTCTATTGGGAAATAATGATTTTCATTTTGCTTTATTTCATATTCACTAAAGTTTTGTCAGTGTTCTGGGAAAAATACATAATATTTTTAAACAGTAGTTTCCTGCTGCTTAGTTTGTAGCTTAATTAAAAATATAAAGAAAATAGACTATGAATTCCCAGTACTTTTATTTGTTTTGCATTGTTCTATTTTTAACACATTAAGCGGTATTTCTCTTAGAGTGTCTGTGATTGATATTTACACAGGGAAATTTGGGGAGAAATTGTAAAATAAATCAATTTAACAAAAATTATCTAAAATATTAAATGTATGTATATTTCCCTGAAAATATGTGTATTTAATTTTGTTGATAAGATTTGGACTTTGGAATAAATTTAATCTTGAACTCTGGGAAATGATTTAACTCCTAAAAAGCTTTCTAAAAATTGAAAATAAAATCATCCATTTCAGTGACAAAGAGAAAAAAATCCATCCTAAGATTTTTTTGTATATAAAAAGCAAATTATATTTAAAGTCAAATAAAATGGCCCCTGGAGATGGGCGTTAACTGTAGAGTGGAAAGATGGGGAAGGATCATCAATATCAATAGTCAATGAATAAGATTAAAACTCATGAAGTGTACGAATGGGGCTACCATTTTATTTATTCATTCAGGAGGCCTACTATGTATAGAAAAGACTTATAGAAAGAATATTAATGTATTGCTCCTGTGCGAACATGTTTGGGGACAGTCAAATCACTCCTCTGTGAGTTCATTCTACTTTCAGAGAATTCTATTTGTTGAAAATGTCTTCTTTATATTGAGAAAAATCTAATTGTCCTTAGCAACCATCCATTAACCATGTAAGGCCAGTTTAAATCCTTTAACATAGGACAGGTGTTCAAGTATTTGAAAATAATTACTATGTCCCAGCTGAGTATTCAGTTGTCTAGACTAAGCACATATTCTTTCTCTTTACAAACTTTAATAGAAAACCTATTCTTTGAGGTGTTGAATGAGACTCTTTGGGGATATCAAGATTTATAGATCCTGCTCTCAAGAACTATTCAGAGAAGTCATATACTGAAACAAACATAATACTGCCTCAACCATTTTAAGTACAATATAAAATAAATCAGAGGAAGGACTCTAAATGGAAGAAGGAAAGAATATTTGGTGGAAGAACTGGCATTGGAATAATGCCTGAACTGTGAGGAGACTAGGATATGAGAATGCAATGAGAGGGGAAAAATAGAATGGGGGTAAGAGATAAATTTGAAAAAAAGGTATAGTTTACTTTGCCCCAAGTAAAGCAAACATAAGCTCCCCCATGAGAAAAAATTGGGAGAAAATACAGAAAATTAGATTAAACATATTGGATAAGAAAGACTCCCTTAATTAAAGATAAACAAATAAGCAATAGTTATAAAAGATTTGTGAATATGGACTACAGCAAAGTCAAAAGGTCCTGATATAGATCTCATAAAGGCATTAAAAATAAAGCATGAGTGTGTGCGGGGTGGTTAGGGGGCAAATGAGAAACCTCTGTACTTTTCTACTTAATAGGTCCACATAAAGTGTGACATATTTCACGTATAAAACACATGTATCAACAAACATTTCTCCACGTTATCAATCTATCTATATATGTATGAATAGAATAAAAATGCTAGAAAAACACAATCTAAGTTGTGCTAGGCTTACAGGAGTTTTAGGAATGGTAGTTGGTGATTCTCAGCGTGATTTTTCGACTAAACAGTTCTGCTTTGATTCCCTAAGTATTTTAAGAAATTAAAAGCAAAATAAAACAACAGTACTGAGAAGTAAAGTGGGTCCCACCCTCTGACTTGTATAATCAAAAACCTCTTCTATGCTGCTACTCAATAAAAATGTTGAATAGCAAAGTGAAACAGGCATCAGTCCTCTGTAGCACACTGCCTTCTAGAACGTCATAGAATGTGAAGATTCGGGCTTCCCTGGTGGTGCAGTGGTTAAGAATCCACCTGCCATTGCAGGGGACAAGCGTTCGAGCCTTGGTCTGGAAGGATCCCACATGCCGCAGAGCAACCAAGCCCGTGCGCCTCAACTACTGAGCCCGCACTCTAGAGCCTGTGAGCCACAACTACTGAGCCCATGTGCCACAACTACTGAAGCCTGCGTGCCTAGAGCCCATGCTCCGCAACAAGAGAAACCACTGCAATGAGAAGCCCACACACCGCAACGAAGAGTAGCCCCTGCTCACCGCAACTAGAGAAAGCCTGCACACAGCAACGAAGACCCAACTCAGCCAAAAAAAAAAAAAATTAAAAAAAATAAGAATGTGAAGATTCATATATGTCTGCCCTTTTCAATTTCAGTTAGCCACAAAATATGATTAATAAATTATGCACTCTGTCCATAACTCCAATGGCAGCTAATTTGTAGAACCCAGCAGAGGTCTTTTTATTTTTGTACTTATAAATATCAAATGAATCACTTCTTTTCCCATACTTTTCACTGCATAGCTGACCAACACTTTCTGCCTCTCAAATAAAAGGAGACCATTTATTTTTTATTAAAAAATTAGTTATAGATTTAGAATATTACTTTATACAGCTGTAAAAATTTTACCAATCTAAATATAAGCATTCAAGTCTTTACGCTTATCTTATCTCCTTCCTTTATACAAAGCAGAGAAAGGAATACAACAAATTCACATGTACATCTACTATCCTAAGGGCTATAAACCAAACAGAACTCTACCCTGAAATTTACTTAACACACAATCTACTTAAAGGCCGATTAAAGTTTCTGTTTTAATTCATATTCTTAAAAGTTTATATTTAGATGACTAACAATTTATAATAAAGTTTTGACGAGTTAATAAAGCTACTACAATTGTTATGCTATCAAAGTATGCTATATTCATAACTGTATGATCTTCATGTTTGTTTCTGTCTGCTATCTTAAAATTATAATTTTTATCCAGTATTGTTTGGAATCCTTCTCTCATGTATCTTATTTTCTGATGGATAAGAAATAAATCTCCATAATTTCTAAGCCCAGTGCAAACATTGATAGATTTTTAAAACTTTGCCCACTGAGTTTCTTAATTGTGTCTTTTTCTTTCAGTTCTGGTCAAAATGCCTATCAGAGCTCTCAGTATACAGTTAGTGTGCTACCCATAATTCACTTTAGGAAAATGGATCGGATCTTCCAGGAGGCCCTTGATGAATAGCGGGCTCACCTGACAGTTCAATTAACGATATTGTCATTCCCAAATATCACGAAAGACTATTTCAAAACCATGTAACTCTATAATTATTCATAAGCAACAGCATGTACTCTCCATGCTAAAATTTCCACCTACACCAGTGCCTGCTGAAATCACAGTTCTGAGATTCACTTCAGAAGAGAATCAGAAGGAAAGAATCCTTGATCAGATGTTGTCTCAGACCTAATGAAATTATTTCTTCAACTACTCTCTACACTCCCTGTGCTTGTTCTTTTTGTCTGTTATTTTAATGTGACTGACAGTTGAGATTTAGTAAATCACAGAGCTGTGGATCTATAGTCAGGTCACTGACAGATCAAAAGAAAACAGAAGCTCAGATCATACATATTTTTTCTGTGCCTTGTTGTCTGGAGTCCTGAAAACTGTAAATGATACTATTGTTGACTGTCCTCATTCCAGGTTCTCACATAATATTCTCACTTAAAGGGAATATTATTCAAAAATACAAACTAATTTGCAGGGCAGAAATAGAGACACAGATGTAGATAACAAACGTATCGACACCAAGGGGGAAAAGTGGCGGGGTGGTGGTGGTGGTTGTGTGATGAATTGGGAGATTGGGATTGACATGTATACACTAATATGTATAAAATGGATAACTAATAAGAAGCTGCTTTATAAAAAAATAAAAAAGATAAATTTCAAAAATTCAAAAAACAAGTAATTCTCTTAATTAACAAGTATATATGTGACTTCCAAATTTACATTTAGATACTGTTATTTAAAAGAATGATGTTAAAGTTTCTTTATCTAAAGAATATTCTAAATCCAGAATTATTCTTTTCAAAAAGAAAGAATAAAGATTTTAAGTCCAGAATCCTTTCTTTCAAAAGTAATTATGATAAAAATAATTACTATTGTCATCATTACTTTTTACTATGAAACATTTCTCATCTGGGGTGTGGGCACTGAGAATAGGGGATTACAAATTATACTAACACAGAATCTGCTCTTTCTTATCAATCTGCATGTGTTCTCAGTCATCTTTAATAAGTAGTAGACTTTTTCGAACTCTGTTCTCTTGGATCAGGGAACACATTGTATCTCTTCTCTGTACTACAAGAACTGGGTGCTATGTGAATCATGAGTCACTTTTCAGCCTACAGACTCAAAGAGAGATACTAAGTGTTTTTTATTGTATGTGGCATCATGATTCACATATCATGAGTGTAGCAGAGTGATTTGCAGAAGAACTTGAATTTTAATCCTGAATCTGCCACTCAGAAGTTGTGTAGCTTAAGCTGCTCCTTAATCCTTTGAGCCTCTATCAAATGAGGGCCTTTCTGAGAATTAAGTGAGATAGTATATAAAATGCCCTGACACAGTGCCTGGGAATGGTGCACAACAAATGGCAGCAACATTATCATGTTAAGAAGGAAAGAGCTGCTCAAATTCACCAACACTACAGGCTATTTTCTGTATAGAATCTACATTCTGCAACACAGAGTGAGACAGTATATGGAAATGAATCAAATGGTGTTATACCTACAGAGGAAAAGTATTTCAAACTTTGATCCCAGACAGAAGTAAAATCTTTGGATAGAACCATATAGAACTTAGAACTTGTGCTCCTGATCTTGTATAAATTTGAGGGAAATAATACTGTAGGCTGAGAATAAACAATTTTTTTGAAGAAAAAGACTTAACTTAGGACTTCCCTGGTGGTCCAGTTGTTAAGAATCCGCCTTCAAATGCAGAGGACGTGGGTTTGATCCCTGGTCAGGGAACTAAGACCCCACATGCCATGTGCCATGGGGCAACTAAGCCCACGTGCTGCAACTATGGAGCCCATGTGCTCTGGAACCTGCATGCCACAACTAGAGAATCTGAGCACTGCAACTAGAAAGAAGATTGTGCACTGCAATGAAGGATGAAAGATCCCCTGTGCTGCAACTAAGACCCAACATAGCCATAAATAAATAAATAAATAAATAAATAAATAAATAAATATTTTTGAAAAAAATGATCATTTCAAATTACATAATAAAAAAAAGAAGACTTAACTTGAGTCAATAAAGCTCTTATTTCTGGCTTGGAGCACAGCATATATTACCTCCATCAACAATGAAAGAAGAGGGTGAGGGAGAAAGGGATGGAGAGAGGAGGGAGGATTAGAGGGGAGGCAGTAGAGAAGAGAGAGAGAAAGCAGGAGGGAAAGTGAGAGGGGTGGGATAGAAATGGTGAGGGGAAGGGTGGAAAAAAGAAGAAATGGGAAAGAATAGGGAAAGAAAGAGAAGGAAATGGAAGAGGATAGTATAATCCTTTCTCCCCCCACAAAATAAAAAAACCCTTCCTACCCCAATATGAGAACCATTAACTTGGGCATCCCAATAAACTAGAGAGACCCTCAAACTGGAAACCAGTCTCCTCCTGCTCTGGGCCTCCTTGCCATGGTGGACAACATCTGACTCCCAGAAATCCATCTTTTGCAAATTTATAAATGTGGGTCCCAATTAAAGTTTGGTTTTCTACTAAAACCAACGGCTTCTTTAACAATTATCCTGGAACTAGATAAAGGCAATAACTATGTCAACTTTATGAGTAATTGTGAATAAATATGTGTGCTTGTTATGTGTATGTAGATATACATAAATTTCTTTGTATCATGGTTCTTAAACTTGCATATATATCTTGAAGTCATAATTCTAGTGCTTTTGAAAATACGTATTTACCACTTGCTCTGCTTTAATTATCTAACACTTGGACATGATAATAAAAATAAATATGGCATCTCCATAACTTAGAAAACTTGATAGAAAGAATTTAGCTAGAATATTTTTTTCCTTTTTTTCTTGTCTCTCTTGAAATATAGGTAATGGAGAGTTAAACATAACAGTACAATCCAGCCTGAGGCATACATTTCGTGTTGCTTTCAGGTAAAATCTAGTGCTGTTATAAAATATTAATAAAAACATAATATAAAAACACAAGTATTCCGCTGACCTGGTCTGACAGGTCTATTTGACAGAAAGAGTTGTGGTGGCTTTAAGGAAGTTGTTTCTGTTTATTCCTGAAGAAGCATGAACTCATTAGTCTGAAAAGCTTCTAAACAACCTGAATGTGAAAGCGTAGTGAAGGCGAAGCCTCAACCACAGGTAAACGATGGAAGGGAAACTCAAATACACAGTTCCTGGGAGAAGTACTCCCGGGAAGCACACACTGAAACAAGGATTTTAGGTGATTTAGGATTTTTAAGTGATGACAATTAAACCAGACACAAAAGCAGCCCTAATCCTTCATCTCTAATCTAAATACAGGATACTATTTCATTCTTTTGATTCCAATGTAATCCATGTTCTATCAAGAGCATAAGCATACCTCAACTCCAGAGCCCCAAGACCTGAAGATCTCTTGTTTCCAGTGGTTGCAGAACAACATTTCATGCCATCAAGACCTGTTTAGTAAATTTATTCTATACCTGAAAATTTGCAGATATTTATAATATCCATTATTGCCTTGTAAGAAATGTTAGAAATGTCAATGCAACGTGTTCTCAAATAAGTTGCTAAGATCATGCTTTTTGTGATCACTCCCCAAATAGGAGGGAATGTCAACGAACAAGACTTTTAAAGGCAATGTGTTGATTTTAAAACATCTGTGTCTGATCACAGGGAGGTCTCTCCTTGTGTCTCATTCCTTAGAGGCCTCTAACCATTTTACCATCCTTCAAGAGAACATGGAACCAAAAAACAATTCTAGCAAAGTCATTTATGCCCATGTCTTTAATATGCAAAACCAATGAATTTTTTAAGTGAATAGTCCTTCAACTCTCCTGTATGAAAACTAGAGTGCATACTACTATATTTAAAATAGATAACCAACAAGGTCCTACCATATAGCACAGGGAACTCTGCTCAATATTCTGTAATAACCTAAATGGAAAATAATTTGAAAAAGAATAGATAATGTATATGTATAAACTGACTCACTTCGCTGTACACTTGAAACTAACACAACATTGTTAATCAACTATGCTCCAACATAAAATAAAAATTTAACAACAAACAGATAAACAAACAAAACCTAAAGGCCATTTGGATGGTTATCTGGTGACCTCTGGGAAAGTATGCATGTTTGTGGGAATAATTACAGTGTGGCCTGTCACTGAAGCAAGGGCAGACAGATGGTTGGGAACAAAGGTAGTAGTGCATGATCATACAAGGGAACTCACCGTGGAGTCAGAAGACCATTCTGTACTCCTGATTTTGCCACCATATAATTGTGTGACTAATATAAACACATATTCTCTCTGGACTCCAATTTCCCTAACCAGTAAAATGAGAAGGTTGAATTTAATGTGCCCTTACACCTCTAAAATAGGGTAATTCAAACATTCTAGATAAAACCTGTGTTAAAATATTTTATGGTGTTTGACTATGCCTTCATTCCCTATGTTCCCCTCCCAAAGTGCTTACTGAGATCCACCCAAGCCCAGCCAGTACCTTCTAATGATACAGGCAGCTTTTAATTACATGTGGCCATAAGCCATTTAATCACAAGAGATGCACTTAGCTCTGGTACGCCCTGATTATTAAATTGCCAAGAGTTAGTAATAAAATCTTTATACCTAACTTACATATTTCCTCAAGACACTGCATTTTGGCTAATGCTAGTGTATGTTTGAAGGGAAGAAAAAAAAAAAAGAAGTGCCCAAAAGAGATCTGAATTTCCTCTGAGTTAATTTTCTGAGAAGAAGCTGCAAACTGCAGTCATTTTAACTCGAATACTCCACCCCTCCTATAAAACATGTACACCTAAGTACACAGGTAAAACCTGCCTGGCCCTCAGGCCAGCTTGTTAAACTTTTCACTGGGCACCAGCCCCTGATGTCTGATGGATTGTATTTCATAACTGAAGACATTAATGTTATAATAAGGTAATAATAAGGTACAAGCTAATGTTGGTCATTTAATCTCTACAACATATTAACCTTTTAAAAGAGTAAAATAACAAAAGTCTGACATATTTTTTCAAGCAACATATTAACTCGGGTTCACTTGGGCTGGGATCTGGGCTGCTTCCAACAGTTGGTGAAAAGGATTACTAATTCATACATTCTTTCCTCATGTGAAGATCCAGAGATATCATCTGTTTATCTTTAAAAGCAAAAAATAAAAGGAAAATACAAAGAAAAGATGGGCATGCTGATCGATGTAATCATCTTACCTAGAAACTCAAGGAATTCCAAAAATGAAGCATTTATTTTAACTGGGCACCAGAATATAACCTGATTGCAGGGGCAGATAGGGGAAAATAGCAGAGGAAGACTCCAGGTGTAGATTACCTTCCAATAATGCAATCTTTTACAGGCTAAAAAGCAATGTGAAGAATTTTTACTTAGGTTCTAAAACTCCTGTGTAGTTTTGGTTGCTAAAATCACTCCAAGTCATGATATTTCCATGTAAAGCAGGACCAAGTACAATCATTCCTCAGTATCTCCAAGGGTTTGGTTCCAGGACCCCTGTGGATACCAAAATCCAAGAATGCTGAAGTCCCTTATATAAAATGGAATAGTATTTGCATAAAATCTATGAACTTCTTCCTGTATACTTTAAATCATCTCTTGATTGCTTATAATAATTTACTATATATAGCTTACTATTACAAAGTAAATGCTATGAAGTGAGTTGTAAATGCAATATAAATGCTATGTAAGAGTAGTTTTCAGTTGCTGGAAAGAGACAAATTCAAGTTTTGGTTTTAGGAACTTTCTGGATTTTTTTTTTTTTTTAATATTTTCAGTCCTTTGTTGATTGAATCCATGGATATGGAACCTGTAGATTTGATGAGCTGACTGTAGGGTTTTTCCTCTCTCTCTCTCTCTCTCTCTCTCTCTCTCTCGATTTATTCATCTCTGGAGGCAATATTAGTTGTAAAATAATGTATCTGAGAAACAATTTTTAAGAGTGCATGATTACTGTAAGCTAATCTCTCTGCAACTAGGTCAGTTACTGAGATCTCTGCTTTTTTCCCTGGCTCTGCTTGCAGATACAAACATCGTGTGGTGGGTATGCTTGTCAAGTTGTTTTTTAAGCATTTTCCTTCTAGAATTGATACCAAGCACCACTCTGTTCACAGGATTAACTGATCCCATGAAGGGGAAAGATGACATGTTCTAGATTTTACTTGGGTATTGAATTTATTTTCATCTTCCAAAACTGTGGACCTAGAAAGGTTGAGGATTGACCCTTTGGGCATTCAACTTGTCCTGAATGTACAAGGTGAGACTGGCATTTTGGCAGCAGATTGGGGTCCATGCAGAAAAGCAGAAACCATGCCAATTTAATAAAGGGAAGTGGTTAAACAAGTATTAGAGGACAGAAGAGGCAAAGAGAAATGTCAAGCTGACAGGGTAACAAGAGCAAGCAGCTCCTGATGTAGCACTGGGAGACCAAGAGGAGTTGTAGTTGTTAGAGCTTAGATCCAGGTGAGTGAGACTCAGACCTCTGAAGGGGGCACTGGTCCCTGGTGGAGCTTGGAGAGCCTTGTGGAGTTGGGAACGAGACCTCTGAGGAGGGAGCACTGCTGCTCAGCAGTGCTTGTCTCTCTGGAGGAACGGGGAGGTGGGGTACAATGGGGAGACTGGAACAATTGTCATTGCCAGGGTGATGTTAACAGGAACAGAAAACCAAATCAGGAAGAAGCATGCCTTTTCCTCCTCCAGTTTTCCAGTTGCCCTCTAGTGCCCAATATTGGCAGAACTTGACAGGGAACAGAGCTTTGTAATCATCACAGACTGACTCTGTCTACTGACACTTGTCTACGTGATCTCTGTGTCTATCCCGTATATAAGTCATTTTAGATTTCATCTATAAAATCATAAGTGCATGTAATAGTGTATGTCTGGCAGAAGATTTTGTTTTTCTTCCTAAAGAAGAAAATACTTTAGGCCTTTGCTGTAACTCTGCTGCAAAGGCTCATGCTCTGGATCAGCACCTCATACCCATGTCAGCAAAGAATTTCTTTGGTGAGTTTCAGGATAGATGTATATTATTAAAAAATTCCTCTCTAATGAATAATGCTATTTTAATGTAAAAGAGGACTGATTCTAATGCAAGGCTGACCCATTATTAAAAACAAACAAATCATAGGCAGCAATCGAATGACCTAAAATTAGTTATAAGTGCAACTTCCATATCTTCTGAACCTCTCCTACATGTTTTGATTGGGCCTCAGACTTTTGCTGTCATGGAAATTGATCTGAATTTATTTGTTTGGGTTTAACTATGACCAAAAATATAGCAACCCTTTTCGTTAGCAACTTCTGAACCAATAGAAAACTAAGAAAAAAGGGTCAGCAAATGAGAGTAAACTACCACTTTTACTACTAAAATAATTACTCTTGGAGAAGAGGGCTTCTATCTGAAGGTAAGTGGCATCCTAATATTTATTCCAGAAATAAGCAGTGAATGAGCTGGTGGTTTCATTACATTTAGGAGAGGAGCAGGGAAGAGCATAAGTTCCCTGACAGAAAGGAGAGAAAGTACTGAACAAGGCATGCCAGATTCCTATCTAAACTCACCAATCAGATGAGAAAATCTCCCTCTACCTGCCTGATGGGCAAAGGGAGGCCAAGAGTGTTACCTTAAAGGAACTCCTGCAACAGAGAAGTAAACACCAAGAGCTGAGTGAAAGTCATTTTCCACATCGCCTTATCCCACTAGATAATCAATTCTGTGGAGACATTGACCACATCTGAATGAGTTGAGGGGCTTCATTGCTATCAAATCTTCAATGCCTAGGTCAATGTTTGGCAATGAATAATACTTTAATAAACCTTCGTTGAGTGAGTTGAAGGGAGTAATTTTCGTTGGTTGGAAATTTATAATTAGAAAACCTAAATTCAAATCGTGGTCTGATAATAACTAGCAGTGTAACTTTTGACAAGTCATTTGACATCTCTAGACCTCAAACACTCATCTGTCATATGGAGTTATAAGCCTAACCCTAAATAAATTCAGACATCCATTCCAGTTCCACAGATTTATGAATCTTCTCTGTCGTTAATGCTACAGATAATCTATGACTGATTTTGTAATCATGGAGCCTGTAACATATACAAATGTTAAACACATTTAAGGGATAGCCAGAAACATGTGGGCTTATTCTATGTATAGAGGTGTCCTCCATTCTCCATTCTCTTAGTATTTTATGCTGTAGAAAGATTGCACTAAAGGTTAGAAAACAGTACTATTATCCTAGAACCTGCCTTCCAGGTGTCTTCTTTGTGCTTTAGTACAATATTGGAAGCCTAGTGCAGTATCTTGGTACAGCTATATGGTAATTAACATGGGATCCTATAAGTAAGTGTGATTACCAAGGGAAGCTGTTATAGCAGGCAGTGCGAATTAGCAGAAATAGAATAAAAAAAGAGAGACAGAACATCTGAGCTCCCCTCAAACCTTGTAACCAACTCTCAGTGGGAATTGATGGAAGTCATATAAACTCTCAGACACTCAGGTTTCTCATTAAGAAGAGACTAGAGTATATCTCTATATTCTCTTTCAAGTCAAACATTCAACAATTCAGGCTAATGCTCTAGAGAATTCAATATATTTGAATAGCTGAATATTTGCCAGCAGAAACACAAATTTTAAATCTTGAACACTTTTTTTCTAAATTGGATAGACAAAAATAAAAGACTAAAAGTACCACTTGTTAGGTTTTACTGGGAGCTAAATTTATAGAGAGCCATTTTAAGGGCAATTTGACATTAGCTGTTAAAATTTTGAAAATTCAGACCCTTTGGATCAGAGCCCTTACACCTTGGTGTAGTATAGAGTAGTGGTTAAAGCATGGTCTCTGGAACTGAACCGGCTGGGCTTGGATTGCAGTTCTTCTACCATATGGCCATTGGCAATTCATTTAGCCTCTTCGTGGTCAATTTCTTTATCTATAAAACTGGGATTACAATCATATACACTCCATTGAATGGTTGAAAAGGCTTAATGAGTCAATACATATGTCTTAAAGAGTTTATAAATGTAGCAGACATAAAGTAGCCACTTAATAAATGTTAGCTATTTTATTACTATTATTATTATTATTACTACTATTGATGAATATAATAACATGTTTACAGAATACATTTTTAAGGATTTCATTCAACAGTGCCTTTTAGGCAAATAATAAGTCAGCTAATTTATCATTGATGGTGAAATTAAGATAGCAAGATGAGAGAAGATAGATAACAAATATGTGTTGTTAACTCTCTCAAAACCAACCATGGGGATGTAACTGGGAAAATAAAAGGATGGGGATGCCATTGAGGAAGTTATGTAGAAACTCTGAGAAACACCTGTGGAATAAGATGATTCTGTCCATAAGTAGGGAAATGTAAACTTAGAGCAGAATTTTTGGTGCCAAAAATAGAGAGAGGGAAAGGGACATTGTCAGGGGACATTGATTTATGCGTTCACTGTTCTTATTTCTAAATGTCCTGGAAGAATCATCACTTCCCCCATGACAGAAAAGATCCAGCAACAGTAGCCTAGTACATTCTCGGAAATCAGGACAGGAGGAAGATACATCAAAACTCAGCTAGGGAGGGGTTGCATAGACCGATGATAGTAAACAATAAACTAGAAAAGATAATTTGTCAACCCACTGCTCCATAAAAGAATAAAGACATAAACTAATTAATTTAAAATATAGCCATACTATACAATAACAGACCTCCATGATGAGAATGTGTGAGGTCCATGCATATTGACAAGGAATAATCTTCAAGAGATACTGTTAATTTTTAAAAAGTGGTAGAAAAGTGTAAACAATACACATTGCATGTGAAAAAGGAGGAGGTAGAGAAGAAAACCCCCAATATTTGTAATTTTTAAAATATTCATAAATATGTGAAAATGCATAGAAAAATTTCTGGAAGGATACACAGCAAACCAGAAGACTGTTTACTTCTGGGAAGTGAGGGATTTGAAGTGAAGTAACTGTAGTGGGAGATGGGAAGGTAGAGATATTAATTTATCTGTCTTTATCAGTGTGTGTGAATTTATTTCAGTGCAAATGCCTTCTTGAACTATTTATATAATAAAAACACTTTAAGGAATAATTTTAAATAAAAATTCTATCTGTCCATGGAATTGAACTTAAGTTGATCTGTTAATTCTCCTTTTAGACTTTTAGTTGATGAGGGAGTTGATTTCATTAAGAAATTTCCTTAAGCCACTGCAAGTTTCCACTGATTGTGCAAATAGGTCACATTCTGCCCAAGGCCCCAGGAACGTGATCTTTAAAACAAAATAGTCTCCTAAATGTTCAAATTGTGAATAGGAATTCTAACACCATTCTTATAAAGTATTAAATAAAACCTGAAAGAAGTTATGAATCATGTTAGTCTGTGTTAAATCTATGTAGAACTGCCATGATGGTGATCTGTCTGAAGAAAAACCTATCATCTAAAATTTAATTCATTCACCCACTCAACTTTTCATCCCTCTATCTTTACTAAGCACATACAGTAAGCAGAGCAGATAGACTATTATATATCGTGTCCTAAAGTGGACAGTGTCTTCACTGACATACCTGACCCAATACCTAACATCTCAAAATGCTTCCTATATTCTGGCTATCCTAGATCTTCATTGCCTGAGATCTCTGGGGTCATTTGATCTCTAATAATACTTTTCCCTCTCTGCCTGTGTTCAATACCTAAGACAGAGTGTCTAAAGCAGAGCCAGTAGACACCTAACTTTATTTAAGAAGTTAAAGTATCTGGGACAACACTAGTTTTAGGCCAAGTTTAAAAGTTCTTGGTTACTTATTTCTAATGAGAAGGGCAACTATAGCTACAAAAAGCCATTTATTTAATCTGTGTATTGTTATACTGCTATGAAACTTTGGTAATAAATTATTCAAAGTTTTTTTCCTGTCAAATGACAGGAAGGGGATTGATCAGTCTTTTCCTTGCTAAATTACTTGTCTTTTAAAGAGACTACAGACCCTCAAGTTTTCACTGCAAAACCTAATAGGGTAGAATTATCTTCTTAAAACTCAATAAATAATTCCATAACGTACCTATAAGTTTTTCATGGTTGTGTCTTAAGCACAATTGCAAAGGAATAATTGGAAGATGGAAGAAGTAGGTGAGCATCAGATGCAGAGCAGGGAAATGAAGAGATTTACTCTATATGCCCAGTAATGCTCAGATTATACCTGAGTCTGAAAAACATGAGAAATTATTTGTTGTTCGCATGCTCACTTCGGAATTCAGGAAAATAAATTTGCTTTAGACAACTTCTTCTTGACATCTCAAAGCCTTACTTTCATCTGTCCCTGGCTCTTTGCTTATTCAATTAACAATTATTTGTTTTATATATATATATATATATGATATGTACACATTGTATCAGGCCCAGTAGTATGTGAGGTGAACAAGAAAAAGGATATATAACCAATAATATATCCCAGATCATCTCTACCTATGACACCTAATGGTCACAGTAGACAATAAGAAAACAGTAGTATGGTCATTCTGTTAGTTCAATATAGACATAAAAATAATAGAGACAAAAGTCAAACTTTTGTGGTTTTTTTTTTAGTTGTTAAATAAGTCTATTTAATTTGCCTTTGTAAGATACAATTTCTTTTTTCACCTTGTTTTATTTGTTTTTTAAATGGTACAAATGAACTTATTTACAAAACAGAAATAGAGTTACAGATGTAGAAAAGAAACTTATGGTTACCGGGGGGAATGGGGAAGGAAGGATAAATTGGGAGATTAGGATTGAGATATACATATTACTATATGTAAAATAGATCACCAATAAGAACCTACTGTATAGCACAGGGAACTCTACTCAATACTCTGTAATGACCTATATGGAAAAAGAACCTAAAAAAGAGTGGATACATGTACATGTATCTGTTAAGGATCTACCTTGCACAAGAGTCTATGGAGGCGAAAAGATTATTTGGATCTGATCTTGGCTTTCTAGGAGCAGCCTGAGCCAATGACATGCATGTTTTATTCTACGCAAAGCACAGAAAACCACTTACTTGGGGGGTATGAACCTTTCAGGAATTCTTTGCCCTGCGTCATGGTCCTTTCCTAAGAATCTTATAGAATATACTGTCTTTTCCCTAAGTATCACTGTTAGAAAGTCCTTGAGAGTTTTTGTGAGGTGTCTAGAATTTGAACTAAAATAGAAAACAAGTTAGAAGATCATGAAAACATATCTTCCATTGTCACATCTTTCTGCTCTTGGTATTCGTGGAGCTTTTTCAGAATGGTTTTTCCTTTCTACTTGCCCTCACTCCAAGTTATTTCAATGGCATCTTTTAAATGCCATCTGTTGGACATATCTGTCCAAAGACAATCAGAATAAATTCTTTCTATATGCTCCCTTATCAAAAAGACAATGGGTGGTTATGGAGGCATTGAAATGAGAAATATCCAGGTCAAAATACTGGTCCTGTTACTGATGTGAGTTTCAGCATATTCCCTAACCTCTTTAAGCTTTAGGTGTTTTTTGTTTGTTTTTGGTTTTGCTTTCATTTTTGTTAAATGTAAAATATAGTTAATAATATCCCAGGAAGTGTTCCTATAAGAGTTAGAAACTGAATGTCCAAGGCAGATTAAGCATTTAAAAATCAGTAGTTACTTTTGCCTGGGTTTTTATCTGCATTTTATATCATTCTGCCTTATGTTCTCGTTCTTTGCAGGCCCTCAATCCCCATCACTACTAAAACATCCTTGAGATTAGGGATTATTTTTTTCACTTGTTTAATCTTCATGGTAACCAATATCTGTATTTTGCACCTTCAAAAATACTTGTTGATGAGTTGTGACAGTTATTATCAAATTTAATCTTTAACTAGAAAGACTAAGTAACAAACACAGAAATAAGAAAATTTCATTAGAGATTAAATTTTCAAACTTTTTTTGAATTTGCACTATCTTCAAAGCACATCTAAAAGTATTATCAGGATATATAACTAAATCAGATATGGGCCAAATATATGTATTCTGAGTCAGAATTAGAAAGATCAAGACACTTGTATAGATTATTCCAATAAAAGAAAGTGATACATGCTGTGGTAAAGGAACTGGACTGAAAGTACTGGGGTGAAAAAGAGAAAAATGTTAATCCAAGTTAGAAAATTTAAGTAACTAAAATTAAAATAAATAAAGAGATAAATACTTAGTAAACATCTGCTTATGGCAAATACTAGAACCACCATAAATTAAGTACTGTATGCTGTCACATCTTATTTAATATCTAATTAATTCCACAAGATAATCCTATGAGGTTTGTACCATGATCACAATTTTATAAATAAGGAAGTTGAAATTAATTGCTTAATGTCATATTCTTTTCAGTGGCTGCGTGATGAAGTTTCATAGACCAAGGATAGAATGAAGACTTAGAGAAAAGGGACCTAAGAAGACTTGGGTGTCTACCTGTTCTCTGGGTTGTTTATACCAGGCTGACCTAGGTCAGAGGAGTTCTCATAGCATCTGGGGATTCAGTCAACAATCTAGGCCATAAGGATTCTAAATGTGAGTTTGGAGTTTAACTTTTTTTTTTTTTTCACTTGTGCTGCCTTCATATATTCCTCAGCAATAAAGTATAGTTGAGGACTTAGTTATTTAGGATATGGGAACTCTCTCCATTGGGTTCTACTGGATATACTAGTAATGTTTAGAGAGATGATCAGGGTAAGATACCAAAGCAATAGGAAGACCAGTATTCATTCAGCCATGACAGGTGCAATTAGTAAGGAATATTGAAGAATGGGAGAGTCTCAGTTGCTTTAAAACAGTGAATACTACCTGTAAATGAAATAAATTAACCACATATTTTTATATCTCTTTCCAAAAATCTTAGCTCTACATAAGCTCTTTATGTTAGAAATCTGCCATCAATTTCCACATTTGACTTTTTAACTCATGGTGAAAAAACAATTTATGCCTGAGCAAGTATGATTCAATGGCACATTTGGACAGACTTAAGAATAATTTGCTTATTACTATGTGTCAAAAATCTGCTTTACTCAGATGACATGGACCTGGAAATATTTTCTTTCAGGCAAGCAAGATACTTGGTTTTAAGAAGATGACTTTAAACCATTTATTTATATTTACCATTTATTTGTAATCATTTGAATACTTAAAATTAAAAAAAAAATATTCCCCATTCTTGCCCCTCACCACAGTAAAGTGGTAACAGATAATTCATTATTCTCATAGATCTTTTTCCCAGCCTTGCACCCCAAAGCTAAACCAATGAAGCAGGCCATTTGACCACCACTCTCTGAATAATGAATGTCAAATTGTTGCAAACTATTAGTTAGTTAAGAAAGAACTTGAACTTAGGAGGGGAAAAGACTAGAAAACCAGTCAATGTACTATGTATATATGTGTGTGTATTATATACACACACATATATATGTACATACATACTATATATACATTGTATTATATGTATAGTATATATATACATATACATATATATACTGTTTTAGTATTTTAAAACATAAGATCCCCAATTATATCAGAGGATAGAGAATTATATTTTCCAATGTTACCTTCTAAAAACTAAAACAAATAATTATTTATGTTCTTGAAATTGATGGGCATTTAATGCATAACTCTACATAAAATATTTATAAATTGTATTTATGACTTAAGGCAACAGAGAAATAGAATGCTGCTTAAACATTATTGACACATCTAAATCTTGTGAAGATGACAACTGCAGAAAATAAATGGAAACTTGCCACTTTTACATAAAAATATATTTAAGCATATTCACTAGGTAAATGCATGTCCTGTTTTTCTTTCTAACACCTTTGATCAGTTTCTGTATTTATATTACATATTGAAAACATCTCTAATTAATCTACTAGATCTGGGGAAGAGATCATTTGAAAATGAAAACTCCACCAGCAGATAGAAGGTGGGGTGGTGGTGACTTTTAGATATTTGACCAAATGTATTTTTCCCAGAGTGATTCAAAATAGTGGCTGAATCTTCTTTCTTTATGTAGTAGAGAACATCCAACCACTGGATGACAGAGAGTAGAGGATATAACCGTTAAGGCCTTTCTTTAAACTTAAATGAGCAAGTCAGTACTTAGGTCAATAACCCAGAAGGTATGTGTTTGTGATTCAGTCTCTATACTTCTTTGTTCAAGGTCCATATCTTAGACCTCTTTTTTTTTTATTGAACTATAGTTGATTTACAATGTTTCAGGTATAAAGAAAAGTGATTCAGTTTCATAGATAGATAGATATTCTTTTGTAGATTTCTTCCAATATCGGTTATTATAATATATTGACTATAGTTCCCTGTGTTATACAGTAGGACCTTGTTATTTATCTATTTTATATATAGTAGTGTGTATTAGACCTCTTTCTTAAGTAAGCCAGTTTATAGTATAGTTTTCTTTCTTTCCTTTTTTTTTTTGTGTGTGTGTGTGTTTCCTCAGTCATACCTGTCTTCTCTCTGCTTGGGCCCTAGACTTGCGATGGAGTTATCAACTTATCACCACCTTGCTGTGGGGCCTGTTTATGTCACCTCATTTCTTTCCCTTCACTTTCCTTATATCTAAATTTAGAACTCAGTAGCCTACAAGACACATTCTAATTCAGTGTTCTTTGATCTACAAGGCTCATTCCAATGAAGAATTATCTGATCCATGACTTCCACCTGCAGGAGTTATAAGCTAATATGAAGTAGGATATTGCTGCCACCCTGTCAACAGTGAATACAGCGCACAAAATCTATATGAGTGTGTTCTAAATGAATGCTGTAACCAATAAGATCTTCTAGCTAATCAGATTCTGACATTGGGTGGAGTTGGGGAAGGGTAGAGAGAGGAGAGATACAGTAATCTATTTTCTATCCTCAGACACAGACACTGTAATATGCTTTAAGGACAGTTTGTGCCTTTGTATTCTATAAATCACTAGAATAAGAATTTTAGCTATACAAACACAAAGCAAGTTTCTAATACCTTATTAGTAGTTCGTAGTGAAAATATAAAGTTCTTTGGTTATTGAGAATGTAAATTATTATGTTTAATCAAACATTATCTCTAGAGTTATTGTTTTATTTGGAAGTTTTTATTAGAATGAAGTTCCAGAGGAGAGAGATTTTTTTAAACAGGTGTAGACACAGAACTCTGTCTGAGTGATTTTTTCTTACTATGAAGAGAAACATTCTTTAAAGCACATAAGAAGTTTCTTGTAAGAAATGAGGACTAGGAAAAAAAAAAACGACATTAAAGGAACTATTTCTTGATAGGCTTTGTGATATGCCTGGGTGCCCTTGACAAAAGACGGGCCAGTATTGAGGAAAGGACCCTTAGCCCCTGATGAGTTCCTAAGGATTATAAGCTTGGCACAGACATAAGATACCTTAAAAGAGACAATGTCTACTGTGGCAATGGAGAAAGTTGTTCCAAATGGCTTCAAAAATACTAACTCTTAAGTTTAGTTAAGTCCCATTTGTTTATTTTTGTTTTTACTTCTGTTACGCTAGGAGGTGGGTCAAAAAAGATCTTGCTGTGGTTTATGTCAAAGAGTGTTTTTCCTATGTTTTCCTCTAAGAGTTTTATAGTGTCTGGTCTTATATTTAAGTCTTTAATCCATTTGGAGTTTAATTTATTGTATGTTGTTAGGTAGTGCTCTAATTTAATTCTTTTACGTGTAGCTGTCCAGTTTTCCCAGCACCACTTATTGAAGAGGCTGTCATTTCTCCACTGTATGTTCTTGCCTCCTTTGTCATAAATTAGGTAACCATATGTGTGTGGGTTTATCTCTGGACATTCTATCCTGTATTATTGATATATATTTCTGTTTTGCACCAGTACCATACTGTCTTGATACTGTAATTTTTTGGTATAGTTTGAAGTCAGGGAGGCTGTTAAAAAAAAAAAAAAAAAAAAAAAAAGATTGCTTTGGCTATTAAGGTCTTTTGTGTTTTCATACGAATCGTGAGATTTTTTGTTCTAATTCTGTGAAGAATGCCATTGGTAGTTTGATAGAGATTGCACTGAATTTGTAGATTGCTTTGGGTAGTATAGTCATTTTCACAATATTGATTTTTCCAATCCAAGAACATGGTATATTTCTCCATCTGTTTATGTTATCTTTGATTTCTTTCATCAGTGTTTTATAGTTTTCTGAGTACATGTCTTTCACCTCCTTAGGCAGGTTTATTCCTAGGTATTTTATTATTTTTGTTGCAGTGGTAAATGGAAGTGTTTCCTTAATTTCTCTTTCTGATATTTTGTTGTTGGTGTATAGGAATACCACAGATTTCTGTACATTAATTTTGTATCCTGCAACCTTACCAAATTCATTGATTAGTTCTAGTAGTTTTCTGGTGGCATCTTTAGGATTTTTTATGTATAGTGTCATGTAATCAGCAAACAATGACAGTTTTACTTCTCCTTTTCCAATTTGTATTCCTTTTATTTCTTTTTATTCTCTGATTGCTGTGGCTAGGACTTCCAAAACTATGTTGAATAAGAGTGGCAAGAGTGGACATCCTTGTCTTGTTCCTGATCTTAGTGGAAATGCTTTCAGTTTTTCACCATTAAGTATGATGCTTGCCGTGGGTTTGTCATATATGGCCTTTATTATGTTGAGGTAGATTCCCTTTATGCCTGTATTCTGGAGAATTTTTATCATAAATCGATGTTGAATTTTGTCAAAAGCTTTCTCTGCATCTATTGAGATGATCATATGGTTTTTATTCCTTAATTTGTTAATGTGGTGTTCCTTAAAATAACTAAAAGGATAATTACCATATGACCCAGCAATCCCACTACTGGGCATATACCCTGAGAAAACCATAATTCAAAAAGAGACATGTACCACAATGTTCAGTGCAACACTATTTACGCCAGCTAGGACATGGAACCAACCTGAATGTCCATCAACAGGTGAATGGATAAAGAAGATGTGACACATATATACAATGGAATATTACTCAGCCATAAAAAGAAACCAAACAGTTATTTGTAGTGAGGCAGATGGACCTAGAGTCTGTCATACAGAGTGAAGTTAAGTCAGAAAGAGAAAAACAATTACCGTATGCTAACCCATATATATAGAATCTAAAAAAAAAAAAAAAATGGTACTGATGAACCTACTTGCAGGGCAGGAAGAAAGAGGTAGACATAGGAAATGGACTTGTGAACATGGAGCGGGAAGGCGAAGCTGGGGCCAAGTGAGAGTAGCATCGACATAATTCACTACTGAATGTAAGTAAAATAGTTGGCTGGTGGGAAGCAGCATAGCACAGGGGAATTGGCTCAGTGCTTTGCGATCACCTAGAGGGATGGGATAGGGAGGATGGAAGAGAGGCTCATGAGAGATGGGATATGGGGACATTGTGTATGCATATGGCTGCTTTACTTTTTTGTGCAACAGAAACTAACACAGTATTGTGAAGCAGTTATAGTCCAATAAAGATCTATTTAAAAAATTAATAAGATTTTAAAAAAATGGAAAAGGGAAAAATATAAAGAAAGAGTACTGACTCTTGACCCAAAGAGAAACAATATTTGCTGATACTGGATACCTACTTTAAAGTGACTAGTTTTCAAATACATTGAGCCACTACTTTGGTATAACTTAGAAATGAGTGGATATATGTACATGTATAACAGATTCACTTTGCTGTACAGCAGAAACTAATACAACATTGTAAAGCAACTATACTCCAATAAAAAATTAAAATAAATAAATCAATAGCCATATGTTAAAAAAAAAGAAACAAAGAAAGAAGTACTTGGGAGATTATTTTCCATTGTGAGAGTTCTGAAGCAAATAATTGTACCCATGAGTGGCAATGCAAAAAAGATTTCGCTTCTCATGCAGGATGGTTATAATTATATACAAACTTATTGTGTATAGAACTTATATATTTATTAGCATTCCTAAATATATTTTTCTCTCATTTTAACTTGAAAAGTTCTTATTCCTCTTGCATTGAAAATTGTAATAAAAATAGGGATGATAATAACATATATTGAATGCTTATTCTGGGAACAGCATGATAAAGGCTTTGTATGGATTATCTTATTTAGTTACCACACTACTCTAAGATAAGAAGTCATTATTCTTTTATATGTGAAGACTCTTAGGCTTTAGAGAATCTAATAGCAGATTTAAGATATGAAGCAAGTCTGATTGACTCCAGGACCTCTGATCCTCTCTACCAAGTTCTCTCAACCCTGGAATTAATGGTATTTCTGACTCACTCATTTGTTTATGGGAGGGTATTTCCTGTGTGTTGTAAGATGGTTAGCAACTGTCCTGGCCTCTGCCGACTAGATACCAGGGACTCTAGCAACCCCTTACCCCATGCAAGATATGAAAATAAAAAAAATGTCTCCAACTATCTTTCAATAAAATAAATTTTAAAAAATGTCTCTAGCCATCGCCAAATGACTCTGGTTGAGAACCGCTACTTGACACTACACTGTTCCCAACTAATTCATCACCTGAGAAGGGAAGATAGACGCTGTTTAAAAGATGTTTCGTGTGGTCCCTGGAAGTTTTAGATGGCAGGACCCTGAACGCAGCTTGGACTTTATTGGAAACACTTAATTAACTTTTCGTCCATACCTTTTAATTCCATATCACTTGGGAGTTTGTGATTCAGGAAGAAAAGGCTTTGATCATAAAGTTTGGTGCCCAATCTGTCCGACATGCCCTTAGAATTGCCCTTTCCCCAAGCATATTTGCTACTAAACCTGTTCCAGCTGAATGGCTTGGCCCAAGAGCTGTTTGAGCAGGTAATCAGGATAACCGAATCATAATTTAAAGTTGAAATATAGAGCAGAGAGAGTAAAATAAAGGTTAAAATATCAGGGTGACCTACTGAGAAATTTCATTATACTTTGTTTTTGTGACCATGATCTCTTTAGGAAGGAATGAAAAGTTATTTTTCACCTCCCCAGGAAGGTAGCCAAGCCTTTGCTTTCCTAAAGGTGTATAAATTTTACCACAAGGGGCAGTTATTAGCCTTCTGAGTTTGAGCGGGACAGCCCTGCAAATAGCTCATAAGCAAGTGTTTCTGTTTCCACGAGTTAGATCCAGGATACTGTGGGCAGAAAAAATCTATTGTTTGAACAAGGCCTGTATGAAGATGCATAGTGGGGATGAAGGAGCTGATAACTAAAAAGGAGAAGGCTTTCTGTCCCATTGTGATTACCCAGAGATTAGAAAGGGCACAATTTTCAGATGTTCACAATGTGGAGATCTAGGCTTGGTTCTGAGCCGTTGGAGGTGGGGACCTATTAGGGAAATGCTGGTGAGGCCTGAATAGCTTTATTTGATGTACCCTAATTTTGTGCACTAAACTCATTTTCAGGAAAATTAAAGAATAAATTTTAATCACGTTTTCAACAATAAAGGAAATAGAATACAGTTGAGTTACCACATATATGCATTTAATTTACACAGATTCAACACTCAAATGAGTGTATACACTCAAACCAATGCCTATTGAATAGTTACTTATACATAAAGCCTGTCACATGATGATGTTACTATAGATATTACTTATTACTATTCTTAATAATAATAATAATAATAATATTTTATGGAGGCTTTAAGAGGCTTTTAACAGTAATTCCTTATGTTATGAAATTAGGTCCTATACTCTGCAGTAGAAAAG
The DNA here is from genome assembly GCF_003031525.2 of Neophocaena asiaeorientalis asiaeorientalis. Lineage (NCBI taxonomy): Eukaryota > Metazoa > Chordata > Mammalia > Artiodactyla > Phocoenidae > Neophocaena > Neophocaena asiaeorientalis. Next base: position 3,028,316 of record NW_020173953.1, on the reverse strand, counting down.
CACCCTTGTAACACAGAGTCTCCTGCTGCAGGTAATACAGACTTTTTGGAAGTACAAATATAACAGCAAATATTACAGTGTAGTGAGTAAATATAATTAAAGAAATGAGAGGGGAGAAAAAGAAAGAAAGGAAGCAAGAAAGAAAGAATGGAACGGGCAAGCAGAGAGAGAGGGAAGAAGGAGGATGCGTAAGAGAGTGGCTAGAGAGGGAGAGAGGGAGGGAATATAGGAAGAAAACCCTGTGAGCCAGGAGAACGCAGAGCAACTAACATCAACAGGGAAGACAAGGAAAGCTTTCACAAAGCATGTTATCTTGAGTAGTTGGGAAGTTATAATTTAGACAGAGAAAGGAATAGAAGGCTTTCTTTGGCATAGGGAGAGGGCCAGAAAGAACAAGACACTTTCAGAAAACTTCCAGCTGCCCTTGGTGGCTGGAACTTGTAAGATGGGTACACAGGTTGGGTGATGGGTCTGACTGGCCATGTTAAAGAGTTAGGTTGTATCTGGCAGATGATGTGAAACTTAAAAATATTTTTAAGCTGAAAAATGACATTATCAAAAACTTTTAGAAAGATGACTTTGGTAGCAGGCACAAAAATAGAAAGGTGTAGAGAAAGACAAATGGTAGGCAAACCAGCTTTAGGGTGGTGCAGTAAACCTTATGGTTTGCCACATACAAACTCTGGTATTATAAATGGAGACAGACACAAATCAGAGCAGTCTAGAAATTGGATCGATTGTGAAAGAAAGGAAGAAAGAAGACTCTGAAATATGAATCTTGGATGAGTTAATGGTCTGCCTATAATGAAACAAGAAATACAGAAAAACAGATTTTGAGGAGACCTTGTGCTGAACTTGGGAAACTTACATCTACTACACTTCTCAGAGGTCATCTTAATTATTCATACATGCTTGTTTAACCCACTAGAACATGAACTCTTTGTGTCAAGGCCATAGCTTAATCATACTATAGGCCCATTGTTTGGGTCAATAAATTTTCTATATCAGGCTTTAAATTATGCATGGTTTTATTTAAATCCCCTTTATCTTTAAAACTAAAGCATCTTTATAAAATATTATATTATTTTTTGGTAGTTTTAAAAACAAAACTGATTAAGTTTTAGAAGCATGACTAATTTGTCATTTTCAGTATAGAGAAAGCTCTATAAATCCTAAATAGAGCTAAATGCATTCATTAGGCCTGCATTCAGCTACAGATAACAGAAAAATGACTTCAGTTTGAACTAGCAGTTAACACCTCACGTCCCAAGGATGGAAGAGAGATAGGCAAGCCAGAGCTGGTACAACTGCTTCAAGATATCATTAAAAACTCAGGTGCTTCCAGCTTTCTGTTCCACCAACTTCAATGTGTGGCTTTCCTACTGCTCTAGGAAAAGCAATTCTACCTCCAGATACCAGATCTGTATTCTAGACAGGATGAAGGGGGAAAGGAGAAGGTTAAACAGCCAGAGAGATGCCAGCCAAGTACAGTCCCTTTTAAATAGCAGTTTCATGTTCCCTATCCCTTGCCTTCTATTTACATCTTGCTGGCCAGAACTTGGTGACATTTCTATTCTTATTGCAAGGAAGTATGGAGAGATGACTATTTATAACTAAACATATTGTTTCCCAGAACAAAATAGGAATTGCATACGTTTAAAAATTAGTATGCTTCCAACCTTAACATACATCCTGAATATTGGCATTGAGTAGACAACTAGAAATATCTTTCCTTCTCTCTTTTTCTCAATATACAGATAGACAAATAGATATAGGTAGATTATAGTACATATCTATCTATATATACATATATGTAAGTTGATAGACACCCACACATACACACATATATACTTATATTTGTACATGCATATAAGTATACATTTTTTAAAATACATTTTTATAAAAATATATTAAAAAAAGTATTTAGTAAACTGCCTTGAAGTAACTGGAGAAAAAATAAAGCTGTTAGATCCATACTAGATACCATTCTCTAAAATAGACCAAAGATAGTCTTAAAACTTAATTTTTTTTTAAAGTATGCTCACAGTAACCAAAAATTAAAGAGAATATTTATTAGATGTGTAAAAGAATGTTTTGAAATAACAGAAGAAATCATTCAAGAAAAAGTGATAGATTTGAAAATAAGCAATTTTATATGTCCATGTGATTAAAACAAATATTACTAAAATAAAAGGAAAATATCTAAACATGAAATGCTTATATTTGATATACTAAAGGCATAAAGAGGTTAATATCTTCACTACATAAAAAGCTTACTCCAATGTATAAGGAAAACTGTGAGATTTCAACAGATGAATGGGTAAATCACATGAATAAAAAATTTGCTCAAGGTGAAAAGGATACAAACACTTGCAGAGATTTTTTTTCACTTGTTTTCAAATAAATGAAAATTAAAACAATGTGGAATGTCATTGTATACCTAGGAGAGAAATAAGGACCTTTAAAGGGGAGTGATAATATCCCAAATTTCTCTTTAGAGCATATGCATTGCTGATAGCCTGTAAATCAACACACATATTTTAGGTGTATGATGAAGAGGAATTGCTGGAACTCTAGGTGTCTGCCTTACTTGGAGCATTTCTAAGACAAGCAGCCTTCAGCAATTTTCTCTGCATGATTGGTCATGATTCATGAGCATCTAGTAAAACCATACCTAATTCTTTGCCCACAATCAAAGGTAACAGGGCTCAGTGCAAGAATCAAAGATAAATAATATATACTGAGTGAGAAAGATGCCAACAGCCTCTAACACTTTAAAAAAAACTGGGAAAAATACTTTTCCCAGTGCAGTGCTCCATATTGGAAAATGATATCTGACCAAATCAGATTCTTCTTACTGAGAAGGATGAATGCTACTGTGATGGTGAATTTTATGTGTCAACTTGGCTAGGCCATGGTACCCAGTTATTTGGTCAAACACCAGTCTAAATGTCTCTGTGAACATACGTTTTAGATGAGATTAACATTTCAATCAGTGGACTTTGACTAAGCAGATTACTCTCCTTTATGTGGGTGGGCCTCATCCAATCAGTTGAAGACCTGAAGAGAAGAAGGACCAAGGTGTCCTGAGGAAGAGGAAATTCTTCATCCAGACTGTTTTCAGACTTGAGCTGCAGCATCAACTTTTCCCTGGGTCTCCAGCTTGCCGGCCTGTTCTGTAGATTTTGAACTTGCCAGCCCCCACTATCATGTAAGCCACCAATTCCTCAAAAGAAAGTTCTCTCTATATATAGATTATATCTATACTATCTACTGCTGGCCGTTTCTCTGGAGAACCTTGACAAATGCAGCTAGGGTGGATCACTTGAGAACAGGTCAACTAAAGCTACACCCTTCCTATCTGTAATGCAATAATAAAGTAGTTTTGGAAGCATAGCATCACTGGAGTAATTACAGATGAGATATAAACAATGCGTTCTCCCAGTGCCACTCTGTTCTTACTACTAAGTTAGAAATCAGTGTAATGATTTCTCTGTTAGATCAAATAGCTCTATACTTAGATAATAGTAGTGTTCATTAACTGTGCATCCCATATCTGAAAATTCATTTTGAAAGAAATAATTAAGCAAATCATTGCCTCACTTTTTTACGACCACTAAGCAAATCATTGCCTCACTTTTTTACGACCATCCATTGATAAGCTCTTGGAAACTTGCTGGTAACAAATCAAAGTAAACCAGTAACCTCCTAGGTTCAGAGACTGAATGATATTTCAGACTCAGGTCTAAGTCATAATTTGCTTAAACCTCTGACTTCAGAGTTCCCATCAGCCATACATAAACATCATATTACTATGACAATTTACTACTTCATAGATTCATATGGATACTGTCTATTTTTGTGCATGCTTTGCAAATGTGTCAACAACAATATGACTTTTTCCTATAGGCTTTTTATGGATATTGTTAGATTCTAAAAATGGAGGGCTTCTATTTAATGGGGCTATTGTCTCTGTTGTTACTCTCTCTTAGCTCACTCATACACCCTCTCGTCCCTCCTCTGCCACCTCTCTATTGTGAATATTTCCCAACTGTGCCTTATTGGAAAGTTGCTGTTTAACCATTTTTTACCTATTCATATGGGGGTTCCAACATGCCAGAGGCCCCAAATGGTCAGTGAAAAATACATTCACTGAAGATGAGTTAGCAGACCAAGTTGGCATGAGAAGTGCACTATTTAATCATATGGTTGTTTTCTGAAGAATTTATTAAAATAAAATATACAGTGCTGAGTAAGTCTCTTGCCAATAAATTTGCTTTCAAATGTAGTAAATATATTTTGGGGTATCCTTGAACCATATTCCAATCTAATGAAATCTTCTCTATTCTGGAAGGCATTGCTTAAAGTTGAATGATCCAGTGAACAATTCTAATGAGTGAAGATATTGTTATTTCGAAACTGTTATCTGTCCCATAATTTGAAAATAAAAATAAGTAACAGTTTAAAAAATACTGTAATGTCATTTGCAAATGACATCTCAGAAAGCACCTGTCGTTTTTCCATTGCCCTTTTGTAACAGCACAGAGTTGGTTGTTAAAAAATGGACTTCTTAAGGTAGTTTTTGTTTTCATATTTTGTGTTTATTCAGAGAATCAATACTGAAAGGTTAAATGGCTGCTATTTTCCTGAGAATCTTCTGTACATTAAAATTTTAGTGGTTGCATTAAGTGCAAAAGAGCTTGTATCAGATGGGACACTATTAAAAGGCAAATTAAAGTGGATTCTCAGTTCTCCATATAGTCATAAGAAAGCCAACACTAAGTTTCATTAAATCTAACAGACTCATTTTAGCCATTAGTTTCAACCCTCTTCTCCTGCTAAACCTCTGGCCCGTGGCTGCCTAATTAACTTATTTGACTTTCCCCCCTTTCTTTTCCGGAGCCCTCTAGCTGGGGCTAATGAGTAGCCACATGCCTAATAGGTAAGCAGTGGGAGGGAGGAAATGGGTAATCAGCCCCATGAAGAGCATATATTCTTTCACTGCATTTCTCTTTCATAGTCTGGTCAAATGGAATAAAGGACTTCAAGTAGCAAAACTTTAGCAATTAATTCAGCATTTGCAGAAAGTTGCTACATTTTCAGAGTTTTTAGCCCTGGAAAATTTCTTAGTGCATGCTGTTCTTTTCATTTACAGTCCTTTTCCCTTTGAGCCTGGAAAATACCTATTTATCCCTGCCACAGTCCTATCTAAGGCATTAGCTGAGTGTCTCCCAGACACCTTAGTGCAGAGTTAATCCCACAGGACCCAGTGTGTCTGTGTTCCTTGTGTAGGTTTGCATTTGACAAGAATGTATTGACTGCCCTCTTCTTGGAAGGCATTATAACACTCACCACATTGTGGTTTAATTTTTTTTTTTTTTTAGTAAATATATTTACTTAAGCACTATATAGAAAGAGAAAAGTGAAAAATCTTAACTTTGCAGATTGATGAATCTTCAAAAAATGAACACACTTGTGTAACCAGCACTTGTATTAGCAAACAGGGCATTGTTAGCAATCCAGAGACTCCCCCAGTCACTAACCACCTCTTCTTCTCAAAGGCAACACATCCCTGACTTTTCCCATGAATTAGTTTTGCCTATTTTTGAGCTTTATATAAAATATGTAGTCTTCGATGTCTAACTATCTTTTGCTCAAAATTATGTTTGCAAGATTCATGCATCTGGTTTGATTTTTCATTACTTAATAGTATACCACTGATTGTACAATGAATTTAGTTGTGTTTCTAGTTTTGTGGGCATTTACATTGTTTTAATTTTTTGACTATGGCAAATAGTGCTGTTATGAACATTACTGTACAAACCTCTAGGTGCATATACATCCACATCTCTGTGTGGTATACACTTATGAGTAGAATTTCTGAGATATCAGGCATGCTTTAGTAGATACTGCAATATGCTTTCGCAGTGTTAACTTATACATGCTCAGCAGTATATGAAAGTTCTACTTGTCCACATAACATGCTCAGCAATATTTGATTTTCTTCTTTTAATTTTAGTCATCCTTCTGTGTATGCATGAGCTGGTATAAGTGTATGATTTTTACTTTGCATTTCTGTGCACATTAACGAGGTTGAGTAGCTTTTTCTTATGTATATTGGCCATTTTATACATTCTCTTTTGCAAAGTGTCTGTCCAAGATTTTGCTGATTCTTCTCTTTAACACAAGTCACAGCAAGATCTTTTATGACCCACCCCCTAGAGTAATGGAAATAAAAAACAAAATTAAACAAATGGGACCTAATGAAATTTAAAAGCTTTTGCACAGTAAAGGAAACTATAAACAAGACAAAAAGACAACCCTCAGAATGCAAGAAAATATTTGCAAAAGAATCAGCGGACAAAGGATTAATCTCCAAAATATATAAACAGCTCATGCAGCTCAACATCAAAAAAAACAAACAACCCAATCCAAAAATGGGCAGAAGACCAAAATAGACATTTCTCCAGAGAAGACATACAGATGGCCAAGAAGCACATGAAAAGCTGCTCAGCATCACTAATTATTAGAGAAATGCAAATCAAAAGTATAATGAGGTATCACCTCACACCAGTTAGAATGGGTATCATCAGAAAATCTACAAACAATAAATGCTGGAGAGGGTATGGAGAAAAGGGAACCCTCCTGCACCGTTGGTGGGAATGTAAATTGATACAGCCACTATGCAGAACAGTATGGAGGTTCCTTAAAAAACTAAAAATAGAACTAACATATGACCCAGCAATCCCACTACTGGGCATACACCCTATGAAAACCATAATTCGAAAAGACACATGCACCCCAATGCTCATTGCAGCACTATTTACCTTAGCCATGTCATGGAAGCAACCTAAATGTCCATCGACAGACGAATGGATAAAGATGTGATACATATATACAATGGAATATTACTCAGCCATAAAAAGGAATGAAATTGGGTCATTTGTAGAGATGTGGATGGACCTAGAGACTGTCATACTGAGGGAAGTAAGTCAGAAAGAGAAAAACAAATACTATATATAAACCCATATATATGGAATCTACAAAAGTGGTACAGATGAACCAGTTTGCAAGGCAGAAATAGAGACACAGATGTAGAGAACAAACGTATGGACACCAAGGGGGGAAAGGGGAGGGTGGGATGAAATGGGAAATTGGGACTGACATATACACACCAATATGCATAAAATAGATAACTAATGAGAACCCGCTGTATAGCACAGGGAACTCCACTTCACTGTACAGTAGAAACTAACACAACATTTTAAAACAACCATACCCCAATAAAAATTAAAAATAGATAACTAATAAGGACCTACTGTATAGCACAGGGAACTCTACTCAATATTCTGTAATGGCCTATATGGGAAAAGAATCTAAAACAGAGTGAATATATGTATATGTATAACTGATTCACTTTGCTGTACACCTGAAACTAACACAACATTGTAAATCAACTACACTACAATAAAAATTAAAAAAAAAAATTCGGATTCTTCAAACTATCTCCCACTATATCATATATACATATATTTCACATACGCTTTTGAATATATTGCAAATACCTTCTGCTAGGCTCTGAGGTTTGTATTTTCACCAATTTACTAGTATTTTTTGAGTTCTTATTTATAATATGGTCCATTTTTCATTTTCTTTCTTGATGTTAGTGCTTACTCGGATCTACTTAAGAATTGTTGCTTACCTCTAAAGTCATGAATGTATTCTCCCTCTTGTATTCTAGAAGTTTTAATGTTTTAACTTCTGCACCTAAACCTAGAGCATATCTGTGCTTTACTTTCGTGCATTGTGTGCTGTTGGCAGTCAAGTTCCAATTTTTTTCCTTATGAATATCCAATTGTATTAACAATTTACTGAAAGGTTATTCTTTTTCCACTACTCTACAGTAAAATATTTGTCATAAATCAAATATCCACACATGCAAGTCTATTTCTGGAGTTTCTACTTTTCCACTGATCAGTTTATCTACCTTTGCAACAATGCCCACACTACTCTAAGTACTCTAACTCTTTAAAAGGTATTGGTATCTTATTTTGTAAGTTCTGTGGCTTGGTTCTTCTTTATGCTGTCTTATCTTGTTTTTGCCTTTTCCATTTGCATTACAAATTTTAGAATCAGCTTGGTAATTTCTTTAAAAATATTGATGAGATTTTGATTGAGATGGTACTGTATCTATAAATCATTTAGGAAGAATTGGCTTTTTAAAAGTGTTGCATCTTCCAATTAACACATATAGTGAACACCTCCATTTATTCAAATCTTCTTTAATTTAATTTATAGCCAGATATTTGTTTAAATGCAACTATAAACTCTATTTTTGTATTTAATTTTTTAAAACTTTGTTTCTGGTATAAAGAAATACATTGACTTTGTATTCATTGTATTCAGTGACCTTGCTGAGTTCATGTATATTAATTGCAATAGTTTATCTATAGGATTTTTGGATTACCTATGCATATAGTCATATTACTTTGAATAAAGTTTGTGTTATTTATTTCTGCTCAATTCTCATACATTTTTTTCTCCTTGAATTATTGTTGTGGATAGGACCTCAAGTACAAAATTAAATAGTAGAGCTGACTCTAACTTCTTTGATGCATTCTCAGTCTTGAGGGAGAAGGATTTCTATATGTCATTACTGAACAAAAGGTTTGTTGTAGCTACTTTTTGTAGATACACTCTATCAAATTAAGAAAATCCCTTTTTATTTCAGTTTACAATGTTTGTTTATAAATGAAGACTGAGTCTAGTAGCATGCTTTTACCATATCTATTGAGAATATCCTAGACTGCCTCTTTTTTTTTCTGCATATGGATAATTTAGGGGATTATTTTTTAATGTTAAACAATATTTTTCTTTCTAGAATAAACACATTTTGTCTATGATATGTTATCTTTTTAAAACATTGCAAAATTTAATTTGTTAATATTTGGTTTAACATTTTTACACCTAAATTCATATGAGAGAATGGCCTACTACATTTTTGCAATGTAATTGTCCAGTGAATACCATTTGGATTCTCCAATCCCGAAGACTATCAAAAGCTCTACTCAGTATTTTCACCTTTTAGTACTAGCTTCAGCTTGTACTTCTCAGCCTTTCCACCCCTCTTATGAACTGACAAATATCTTGAGGGAAGCATGATGTAGAATACTTGGCTCACTCTAATGAAGACGTCTTCTCTCTGGAATATAGGCCAATCAAGTCCTGGCTGCCTCGCGGTAGCTCTCAGATATCTTCAAACCGATTTTTTTTTTTTTCTTAACCCAGCTGATCAAGTTGTTTTTAAAGGGAAGATTGTTCTACTGCAAGCTAGCCCATCATAACCCAAATCAGAACTAACAATTGGGATTTGAAATAAGAACACTATTTCTGTGTCACTTACTAGTTATGTTCTTGCCTCTAAAACTTAATTTCTATATTTATAAGGCTTCATAAAGCTTTAGGCAGTCATATACCTCTTTCAAGCCTAAATTTTCATGATCTGGGAGCCCTACTGGACTCTAGAACTTCTAGTGCATACCAAATATCTCTACCTCCTTGGGTAGCTTCAGAATGGAGTTCAGCTTTTCTTAAGGATACCTCCATAATCTCTAGTCAACTTCCTTCAAAAAGAAGCAGGCCCATAGTACTCACGCATACACACACACCTCTAAGTACAGACATATGCAGTATTTCATATCACCTCTAAACAACTAAGAACAGAGTGTGTGTGCGTGTGTGTGTGTTTGGATATCACATAGGAATCGCAAAGCAATAAACAAAATAGCAGGTCCCAGAATCCACATGCCCTGCCCTCCAGGAATCTTCCAGTTCTCCTTCCCACAGAGGTTCACCCTGAGCATACATCTTCTATTCCAAGTTAGATCTTCAACACTGTCGACATAAACAAAATGGTTTTCCACAGAAGAAACACAATGTTGGAAAACACAACCTCATGCATTAAAAAGATAAATTTTTACATCATTATGCTGAGCAGTTTCACTCCTCTGTTTCTGGAATGTCAACTTCACAATAGAGTTTTTACTTAAACTTAAATTCCCATTAAAGTTTTATTGCCTCCTCCCCCCTCCAAAACAAAGGAGCAGTCTACTCTCAAAGGTAAATTCAAGACTCCACTTTTGGGCTTCCCTGGTGGTGCAGTGGTTGAGAGTCTGCTTGCTGATGCAGGGGACACAGGTCTGTGCCCCGGTCTGGGAAGATCCCACATGCCACGGAGCAGCTGGGCCCCTGAGCCATGGCCGCTGAGCTTTCGTGTCTGGAGCCTGCGCTCTGCAACAAATAGGAGAGACCACAACAGTGAGAGGCCCGCGTACCACCAAAAAAAAAAAAAAAAAAAAAGAAAAAGCAACAAAAAAAAGAAAGACTCCACTTTCAGGAAAACATTTTTAATATTTAAAACACGACTCCCATCCTAGTAAATTTAAAAAGGCAATTTTCCCACTGCTAGACATTAAAATGTCAGTATAACTGGGATCCAGTGTAAACCAGAGCATCCCATTACATCATAGGTTTACTGAGAGAATAAAGGAAATAAAATAATCTCATTTGAAACGCTAAGTGGATGCTCATGTGTTTGCTCCAGGTCACCTTGTGCCATCAGTGCTCAATCCAGACAGAGCTTTTTGGAACATAGTACATTTTTATTAAATGAGAAATAAGGCAAGAGCTCAGACTTATTTTGCAGATGTATGCTCTTTCCACAACACCCAGTTATTAAACTTGGCCTCTGACCTGGCAAAATGAATGTGCTCAGAAAAACACACCCATGCAAAGGACCAGAAGGCTGATGCATTTTTCAGTAACCTTGTTCATTTGTTTCCCTTGAGCAAAGTTGGTTGATTCAATGCACCAAAACCACATTCCAGATCAGAAACAGTTGTTTGACATTAATTAGGTGTCAGGATGTGAAAGGCCACTCAACAGGCTGGTGGCTTATGAATTGACTCTATTTAATCATGCTCTCAAATCAAGGAAAAATCCTTGAAGCTATGTTGTTTTGATATGAATTGACAAGGATAAATAATTAAGAGGACATCATTAAGTACCTGGCTTAAAAAAGGAAAAAAAGAGAGATTCTTGTGGGAGACTTCAGTATTAAGTAGAAAAACAAAGTGTTCTCACTCATGAAATGATGTCCATATACCTCTAATCCTTCAAAATGAAATGTTTTATCAAGGGGGAAACTGAATTTTTATTTTAATTTTTAAAGTGGGTATTATGAGAAACCAAGTCAAATAGTCATAGATTATAAGTTAGAATCATGTTTAGAATCCAACTATCCTACTTTACTTCTTATACAACTTCAGAGTGTAATTTATGATTTTAAAGATGTGATTTATCATAATGGGCTCTGGAAACAAGCTGATAGAAGCATAACTTGGCTAACTTAATTTTTAGCAACTATTAAATAAAAATGGATCAATGCTCTTGACTTCTTCTTTATTTGGTTTTAGTATGCTTAAATATGGCAAAGGAAACAGGACCAGGTGTCCTAAACTTATAAACACACTGTTCCTTAAGATTGGTTTAGTCTGTGTGGGCCGGTCCCCGCCCTGAGTTTGAACTTTCTGTGAACAGATGGATCCTTTAACCCTGGGAGGTGAAAGTTGTGATTCTCTGTACACTAAGCACAATATCTTCTAAAATACAAATATGAGGAAATAGATCAGACTAGACATAGGTTAAAAATAAAAACCATCCAAATAAGTAGAGGTAACTGATAGCTATTCCTTTGTAATATTTTTGATAATTCATGAATGCAAAATGATCAGTATGCTAAAATGAGAATAGGCTTTTTTACATAAACAACAATTATGACCAGAAATACTGGTACCAGTATTATGACCAGAAATAATGGTACCAATTGTAGGGATGGCGATGTTGAGGATGCTAAGGGCAGTGTTAAGACTAACAAATAAATCATTTTATTTCTTCATTAAATATAATTCAATTTGCATTTCAGGGCTAACCTCTGGAACTCTTGGGCATGCCCCAATTAATTGCTCATTTGGTATCCGCTGAGTCTTGCTCCACAGTCTGCAAGGGCTCCTCGTCAAAGAGCATGACTCAGGCACTTCCTGTAACTTATCCTGTGGTTGGCCTTGCTATCTGTGAAAGGCAGGTCTCAGCCATCTTAGCTTTGGGTAGTTTAGATCAGTGATGGCAATTAGATTTTAGAACACAATAGCAACTGCTGCTCAGAGAATTATTTTGAAAAGAATTCTAAGGCCAAATCTGGGGCCAGTAAGTCAAATCATTTGGCAGTAAACTATGAGTATAGGAAGAAAAAGTGCCACCACGATGAGACATATTTTCCATCCCAAATTTATAGGTTTACTTACAAGCAAATATTTGGGGTTACCCAAAGAAGTACGGTATTTTAAATAGGCCAGCAAACAGCATATTTTTGAGCAAGGATGAGTTCAATAAGTAAGTAAATGTTGTTTATTTACTTATATACTTTTAATTTTACCTCAAAGTACAAAGGACAATAAACGTTCGCTATACTTCTATCGAATGCAATAGTCTACTTGTTGAGGACAAGTGTAGCAAGTTGAAAATCGTAATTAAGATATTCACTATTGAAGTCTACTTGTTTTAGTTTAAAATTATTTACATAAGGTAATATGTATATACTTTTTCCATATTTGGAAGGATCTAGTAGGGTTAAGAGATGTTATAAATGAATGTGTAAAACACTGTGAATTTGCACATTTTTGCCAATCAGTGACTCTAGAATCACTTAAAGGAAAATATGAATTTGTCTTCTCTGCAGGTAGCAGTTAAGAGAATAAAGCAAATGAATAAACTCTTAGTAGGATACCTATCAAGCATTTAAACACTGAGAGTGCCTCCTATTGACATTACAGTATTCTATAACAAATTTGATGATTCTACTTAAACAAAATACATATATTAATTTTTATAACAATCTTTAATTCTAAATTTTCCTTTAGGTTTTCTTTCCTTCAAAGTCATCTTTATATGTTATAGTTTGAAAAATGAATTACTATTCTGAACAAAAAATAGGGTGAGGAATAAAATACATTTAATGATTTGTTACATAATACACTGTAAGTATGAAAATACCTCTTCTTAACGTGGCTTAAAAGTAAGTGCTTCCATTTAGTAAAAGCTTTGTAATAATTAAGCAGGGTAAACATCACTACTTAATTACAGAAAAAAATGAAAGGAATTAAAGTAGACAGGCAGAGATTATGAATATTTAACCACCATTATATTTTCTCTGAAGCTATTTTCTGAACACATGTTTAGTATGTGATCTTGAAAAATGTTCTTTCAGAACTAACATCTCCCTTCTGACTATATACATTTATTATTATTATTGTTATTATTGTTTCATTAGCTGCAACAAGGTAGATAATAAGCGTACACTCCTTGGCACAAATTTTATATGTATTAAATAAAGATGTATGCATATGCACGTAACTTAAGATTTTTTTAGAATCAGCTAGTTATAATTAAGGAAGTTAGTTTCAGTATTTATCTTTGTAGTTAAGGGAGCTTTGATAAATTATGCTTAATTGGGAGCACAGAAAATAAGCATTAGTTCTCTCAAATAGTATGCAATCATCTGTGAAAATTTCTTCATAGCAACATCTCATTTTCCCTCTTTCGAGAGAATATGTAAGCACCAACAGTTAGCTGCTAGGTATTTGTATGTGAGGATATTTCAACCCTTACAATTTACATAAAGCAATGCATAAACTATGTATTTTATACTTTCATATGATAAATTTTTATAACCAGGTGCATTTATTAAGCACTCATATAGTAGGTGCTGTACAAAATGATATACTAAATACAACTATTAGTTGCAGTTTTAATTGAACAAAGTGATGCTGGACTGTGAACGAGAGAGATTTGTTCCTGAACTCGTATTTTAAGTACCATAGATTTGAGTTCCATTTCATTGAAGAGACACAGAAAAAGACGACTCTGAATTAGGAGTCAAAAGACTATTGAAATCACCTCTTTCCTACAGTTTTAACTTAGGCTACTTAACCTTAGTCTCAGTTTTCTCACCTTTCAAGTGAAAATTATACTATTTACCTCTCAGTATAGATGTGGTAATTAGTTGAACAAAAGTGTTTTTGGGAAAGTGTTTGCCATGCAATAGGGGCTTCATAATTTAGTTCTTATATTCTTGGCAGAGACAGCGTCAGGGCACAAATGAAAAAGTAGCTATGTTAAGGTCAGCTGTGAGTCACATGATCAGAAAATCTTGTTTGTATAGATCATGTAACTACCTTTTTATTTGGTCGGTTAGAGATTTTAAAAATTAAAAGTATTGTCAGCCTCAAAACAAATCTACAGTCATCTTCATTTATATAAAAACTTGGAAACCCCCTTTACTCACTTTTATTGACTGATCATGTCAGAGATTCTACTCATATTTACTGGAGTCATTATGGAGCACCTTGAGGTGCATTCAGCTAGGGTCTAGATCACTTCAGCTGAGGGGTACATCACTGGCAGAGATTCTCATTTTCCAGACCAGCAGTTTCATAAAAGTTACTGTGCTCTTGTCAAAATGTACACCCTAAAAGTTGACAGTTATTTTTTATTAGATGGATAAACCTGAGGACTTAAGCCTGGGACACAGCATCTCAGATACTTCTGAGAGACTGCTCCAAAGAAGAAGGGAAAGCTAGGATATATAGGAGTTTTTGTCACAAAAGCAGGTAGTCAAAATGTCCAAAAGTTACTGTTAGTAAAAGAAAACCTGTAGTCTCAAGTTAATGAAATTAGCAATTTTCTATGTATGGGAAGATTCATGTCTGGGCTCATTGAAATAATTCCTTTGACATGCACCTCAGCTATCTGTGGCCAGTATCCTGTGCTTTCTCATCCTGAGTCTCCTCAGGGTGCACCCTGGGGTGGCTGCAGCAGTTGACTGCTAGATGGCAGGCATTCTTTGTTTCCATCATGAGTTGCCTCAGGGCTCACCTTGAGAGGTGGCTGTAATGTGGTGGCTTGATGGCCGCCACCTCCTTTGGTTACTGACATGGCAGGGGGCATTCTTGTTCACACTCTTATGCAGCTACCTGGGGAGAAAACATTGTCTTAAGTTTCAGGAGAATTTTGTACTTTATATGTCCCAAATATTCTATGGTACTTGTCATCTAGTTGGTCAAAACTGGCTCTCTGCTTGGTTTCTTTAGAAATAGAGTGGCACAGATTCTTTGTAATTCAGACATGCTTTTAGGTGTGTATGCATTAGAGACTGTCAATCTTTTCTGGAGTTGAGGCTTTGAGTCCACAAAATAATTGTGCCGCTTTTCAAAAGCCATGACTTCACTGAGCTTTGGATGTTGAGCAGTGTGAAATGAGCGAAGCCTCTATTTGCCACCTGCTCTGACTAGTTGGGTTCTGAAAATCTGAACTTCATAAATAAATCATTGCTGAGCATTCTTTTTTTTTTTCCTTCCAGGTTTAAATGCAGTGTCTTCAGATTCGTATAATATTAGCTAAAAAGGCAAAACAGTTTGAAGTTATTGGAAGTCCTACAAACATGGGTCTCAGAGGGCGCTGCAACATCAAAATGTTTCTACCTGAGAACATTATTAGTCTCCCTGCAATTTCCATGCCCTGCTCCACCAACTTCTTTAGGAAAGCACACACACACACACACACACACATGCACAAACACACACACAAAGCTCAATATTCTACTTTAAATTGTCCTCCTTTTCCCCCTAAATCAGTGCTTCTCAGCTTCTCTAGTGATAATATAAAAACACAAAGTCATGCCTTTGAAAGACTGAAGATGAATTCATATGTAAGCCCTCAGTTGCTGTCATGAAATCTCTTAAAAATCTCGTGTTAATGCAATATTTTTCATTTTCTATCATGTCATCTATTTGTTGCAATATATTAACTGGTATTTGAAATCATTAGTTAAGTCACTTAATTTGATTTTTCCCAAGTCTCGGAGAAAGCTGACAATTCCGGAAGATACTCCCTGTCATTTCCCAGCACACAAATATCCTGTCTCCTCCCCATGTTCACCCCCAACATACCACCTTGGACTTCTAGCCGCATTTGCAAGCTTATTTGGAAAGGTAAAACCATGAACTTTTGATGTTTGACGGTATAAACATGAAGAATAGTTTTCATATTGATTTCTTCTTCCATTTTATCAATGACACTGATTTGCAAAAGTCAGGTCATAATCTCTCTTGACAAATGCAATGGAATGTACACAGATCAATCTTCTTTGTGACTTGAATAAACATTTGAAACATTCTGTTTTTTAAATGCCCCTGTCAGGGGCCAAATTGATAATAAATGACTTGATCATTTCCTTTTTTAAGACAAATGTCTCAAACTCCTTCCCGCAGGTGGTTAGTGCTCACTAGTTTATACATACTAGCTAATTATTCTAAAGTGTTTCATGATTTAAAAATCTCTCTCGAGGTTAGCACTTTGGGATTAAGGTAAGTGAACATAATTTGACAGGCAGACTACACTTTGGGTGAACCATGTATGTTGGAAAAAAATAAATCTAAGGTTAGAAGATAAAAACTTTGTCAATTATTGGCTGTGTGATTTGAAGCAAATTATACAATATCTTTCAGTTTCAATTCCCCTTTCATTAATTTTAGATGATAAAACCTACCATATCTACCCTAATAGAAGTTATGAGGATGAAATGGGATATTTATGTTCCTCTTTAAGCCTAAAATATATCTGTGTGAAATGACGTCTATATATCTATCTGTTAAAATGGGAAAGTGTGGTTAAGGATATCAGTCGTTTACTAAACAAGAATGCCTCTGAATTACTTGTAAGTTATCGCTTCCTCTGGAAGAACTAAGTAGGCCATAAAGGGTGGTTTGCTGGGTTCAAATCCATGTGTAACTTTTACAAGCTGTGTAGCCATAAGCAAGTTGCTTAAATTCACTAGGTTTCAGTTTCCTCATATGTAAATGGGGATAATAATAAAAAATACCAACTGGAGGTCTGTTGGTCAGCAATGATAATATACACAACGGCCTATAGTGATCAGCACAAAATAAGTTCTTAATAAACACTAGCTGTTGACAATAAACCGTAGTAATAGTGTAATAGTAAAATGGCATTTGTTTTTGAGTAACAAATAACATTTTTGCAAAGCCTAAGTTAAAAAATACTCTTCTTCTAAAAGATAATTAAATGTTATTCTCATAATCAAAAAAGACTGGGGATTCCAGGGAGAAACTTGACCCATCAGATTTAACAAGATATAGTAGAAACATAGATTAGATTACAATGATGGAACTACGAAATTGTACACTCCCAGCCTACATTTAGAGTATTTTAGAGGAAAACACATTTATTTTCTAGAAAGCAAATAGAGATAACTCAACAGACAAAGATTGGACTTGCCGCAAAGACATGGGCAAAGTTCAAGACCACGATGGCATAGAGCCTGAACTCTATTGCCCATCCCAGTCAGATGGTGGTTTACTGTATTCCTGCTGCAATGAAACCTGTATATAGTTTACGTATTTATATAGAATACAGCTCCATAAAGGATACCTAGAAGAACATGGAATTCTTCTGCAGTTCCTTCTTTCTAAGGGTCTAGCAAAAATCCATAGCTAATGTAATTAAACAAACCTTCCTTATGCTGAATTTTACATTGTTCTTGCTTCACTTAATCACTTAGGGGTTTCTATCACTATCCCTTGGGACACTTATTCCTAAATTTTGGTCTTGGCTTGTATGTTTGCTCAAGTCTTTATTAATTAGGGGATAAAGATGGAAAACAATTCTCCCTTCTGATATCTCTGAAAAACTTTCCCGTTGTCCATGGATTGCTACATGGCATTCCTAACTGGACCTACTGCTCAACATTCTCTTCAGGAATCAATATGCATCTGTTTCCCATTAGGGAGAAAGGCGCTAAGATGGTTGAAATCCCTTTGCTAGGAAAATCTCCTTCCTGCTTGGAAATGAGAATAACCCTTTTGCACAGAGAGATGACAACTTAAACATCACATGATTAACAATCTTCTTGGGAAAAGTGAGTTAAATTTTTGTGTTAAATCATACTGCTCATAATACTGTTTGGTTTACACAAGGGTAACATTAATTAAGATTGTGTCCAAGAAAATAGCTTTGGGAAAAGCCACATAGTCATGAGAAGTCCTAAGCTGAGAGGTGTGCTCTTTTGCAAACAGCATGTTCCCTTCCTCATTCCTCACCCTCCGCCCCAACCAGCAGTCTTTCTCTCCAACTAAATGTATTCACATACCATAAAAGCCATAAAGCCAAATTCTATGACCTATTAATCCCCTTTCCAGGCCTACTGACTTTTACAGGAAATCTCTGTAACAGTCCAAGGGTGGAATTTTGCTTTTGCTCATTCTGTTACTGTTTAATGTTCCCAGAGGTAAATCCTCTTCCATATCAGAAGCAATTATCACGTTATAGATGCAAAGAAATGTAGTGGCTTCAGCATGATTTTGATTTTTTCCATTTGAGGTCTACTTGGATTCCCTTTCATGAAGTAACTGAGCTCCTGCAATTGTCACTTCCTCTAAGAAACCTGTGACTTGGGACACGTAAAGCAAATCTGAGCCACCAAGGGAGGAGCCACTCTTGCCATGATGTAAAACTTAAAGCATCTGGAAGCTTCTTTCCATGTTAACTAGTCACCACCACAGAAATATATCTCCCCTGTCACTATCAATGCCAACAAGGTGGATATGCTGCAACCATCCACTCTCTTCTTTTGTTTAACTCAAAGCCCAAACGAGTTTCACAGAAGTTTATCTAATTTTTGGAGCCTAAGTAGCATCCAGAATTACCTGAAAAGGAATATGTAAAAAATAACTTTTCATTCTCCAACCTCTTCAGTACAGGGAGACATGCAGAGCATGGCTGGAAGGTGTTGGGTCAACTCCATACCTGCCTTCTTCAGGTCTATGTATGCCTCCCTGTTCTTTTCCCTCTACCTCTGTCTCACTTCCTCTCTTTTGTCTATATTTTTGTGATCTCTATTGTCAGAGTTTCTCATTTTCTGCCCATTTCTCTCAATGTTTACATCTTTTTAGTATTTTACTTTACCAACAGATTTTTTTTAACTTTCTTTCTTCCAAATCTGACTGTAATCTAAAACTCTAAAAACTCAAAGACAAATACATTTTAGAGATTTTTAAATACTTATCGAAAGTAATTTTATTATTTTATTCTTAATCCTTAGGTAGTGAGTTAGTTGAATGTATTATATTCCTTAAAAAAAGTTTTCATGTAGGTTGCTTTTTTTATAATGAACAAGGATTGAAGACCAAGCATGCTGAAGTAGACAGATTATGGACTTTGGAGGAAGAAAGACTCAAGATGGTGTTCCAACTCTGCCATGTATTGCTCTTAATCTCTGTGAGCCTCAGTTCCTTAACCTGGACAGTGAAGAGAATAATATCTATCTTGGAGGTATGGCACAGGATTAATACTATATTCCTTTTAAAACACCTGGCAAATCATAGGTTTCAATAATGATAAGTGCTATATTTTACTGATCCCCCCGTACCCTTCACCCCCACTCTACAGTTGACTTGACCCTCCCTACACAAAACACATTTGCTACTCAGCCTCATATACGTATGGTCCTTTCTTTGTTTATTTAAGTACTAGAGAGAAGACCATGTCATCTCAGTTTTCATTTCATATCATTTAGAAACATGAATGGCCACAATAGCAGTAGACTTTCTTAAGGAAATGCCCTTGGGCTCCAGGAAGACACCACTGTTTTTCAGTAGGCAGCAGCCTTTTCCCCTAGAGCTGAGACTAATAAATTCTACACCCACAGCAATGGATACAAATCAAGGTGTTATCCAAGGTGCAATTTTACAGAGGAAACATAAATTTGAATATTAATTGTCATGTACTTTAATAATCTTCTTGTCTTTTTTTTTTTTAAGAATAATGAGAGTATTTTTTTAAGTATACCTCGTATTTTAATGAACTTTTAACCCAATAGGTCTGTGTTTTGGGAATGAAAATGTAATTCTTCATTACTTTTCCAACACTGCTAAGAAAGTCAGGGATGAGTATATGAAACTCAGCCTGTTGAATCCCAATGTACTATTTTACCTGTGAGTTCATATTGTTCTTTAATGGTCATCATGACTGAATGGGTACTGTGAAATAAATCAGTCCTGTGAGAATAACGCTATTTGGAATACATCAGATCCTAAGCCCATTATTGTATATAGCAATCTTATCATATTATGCAGTATTATTATAGGAAAAAAACAGAAGATATTTCTTTCTATTTGCTCTGCTTCAAATTTTCCATGTGAATTTTGAATTATCTTAATTTTCATACCTTGATATCAATGTTTAAAAATAGTTCTTAAATCACTTCCAAGACTGGGTATTTTATATCTTAAGCACATGACACTAGAAGAGCTTGATTTTCTGTTTCTGTTTCTTTTCTTTCTTTCTTTCTTTCGTGTCTAGCTGAGGGTTTTTTATGGGTTATTAACATCTAATATAATTTTATAATAAGGTAAAAGTAGCCATATATATTCTTATAGGACCAATATCTTCCCAAGGCTTATTATTTATTTAGCTTGGGGAAGAGCCTTTATTTCTCAATTTGGTATATTATTGGGAAGCAATGTTACACAGTGATTTTTTTTTTTTTTTTTGGTTACATCAGGTCTTAGTTGCAGCAGGCAGGCTTCTTAGCTGCAGTAGGAGGGCTCCTTAGTTGCAGCTTGTGGGCTCTTTAGTTGTGGCTCTCTGGCTCCTTATTTGTGGCATGTGAACTCTTAGTTGTGACATGCATGTGGGATCTAGTTCCCTGACCAGGGATCGAGCCTGGGCCCCCTGCATTGGGAATGTGGAGTCTTATCCACTGTGCCACCAGGGGAGTCCCCTATACAGTGATCTTAATTGAAATGCTTCAGGAGCCTGTGTTTGTCTAGCCCAAGAGCTAACATCTTCTATTTACACTTATAGTACAACTTGGGTGATGGACAAAATTGTTTTATCAAGGCAGAGGCCTCAGCAACCCCTTGGAGCCAGATGTGCTATTAGCCAGATTATACCCAAACCTGTCTATCAACATTTCTTGGGGGAAAGGAGATCTAGATTAATTTATTGCCCTCATACATAATAATTGAGAACACTTTCAAAAAATCACTGAATGATGAATCTGATTAAATTGCATTATTTATCCAACATATGCTAATTTTTTCTTATTCAACACTGGGCAATCTGGATCTCTTTGGAATATGTCTCTGTCATGGGCTGTTGTGCAATATTCAAAGGCGCACAATGAAGATGAACCTGAGGAATGAGCATATCTCAAGATACCAGGCTAACCAACATGTGACATTGGCCTCTGTTTCCTAAGCACCAGTAAAACCATAGAAACAAGGCAAGCATGCAATACATCGGCACAGGTAAATATTGGTTTTGTCTGACCAACAATGCTATCAAAACAGAATTTCTCTTAGGGAAATAATGAATCTACAGAAGCATCCTTTGCTATATTCTCCTCCTTGTTTCAGGGATTGTTAAGCAAAGGAAAGATTAGCAGAAGGGTTTTCCTCCACTCATCTCTCCACCAGGCTAACCAGTGCCCTTTTGGGAATGGAAAAGCTTGGTATCTTGTGTTCTGTAAGAGAATTTGGGCTCATACCAGCCACTCTTCTTTTCTGATATTTTAATAGCACTTCCAGTCCTCACAGTTTCTTTAACATGGGAACAAATAATATGAGCAGCTCGTAAATTATTGAGCTTACCATTTAAGATGAAGACTGATTTTTTTTAATTAATTAATTTTATTTATTTATTTATTTTTGGCTGCGTGAGGTCTTCGTGGCTGTGCGCAGGCTTTTTCTAGTTGAGGTGACTAGGGGCTACTCTTAATTGCTGTGCGCAGGCTTCTCACTGTGGTGGCTTCTCTTGTTGCAGAGCACGGGCTCTAGGCGTGTGGGCTTCAGTAGTTGTGGCACAAGGGCTCAGTAGTTGTGGCGCACAGGCTTAGTTGCTCCACGGCATGTGGAATCTTCCCAGACTAGGGCTTGAACCCGTGTCCCCTGCATTGGCAGGTGGATTCTTAACCACTGCACCACCAGGGAAACCCCAAAGACTGATTTTGAAAGCAGATTTATATTTTCCTCGGGAGCCTTTCGAATGCTCTTGGTAGTTTACAAAAAGGAAAAAAAAAATGTGTGTTATTCAAGGGAAAATCTAGAGGTGGATACTAAACAGCTCTAAGTACTTTCTCCTCTACTATGTTTGTGCAATATGCAGAACTGAATTACCATAGTTTGGGACAACTAGTGCAACTCTTGAGGGTGAAACATAATACTGGTGACCACAATGTTTATTTGTATAGTACTTTTATCTAAGGAGATCTAAATCCTTCACAGGGCCAGTAATTCTTAAAACATTCCACGGAGGCAGCCAGCAGTTTCTGCACTCCTGGTGTTGACAAAGAAACTGAAACATGGGTGAGGTCAGCTTTCTTGATGGTAATTGATACCTGGAGGTCACGGTGTCTTGAAACCGTGGTTAGAAACTGACAAACATTGTACCAAAGTTGTTCCACATGTTTTGTTCAGCAATCACACTTTTGGCAATGTTAAAAATTGGAGAATTTCATTTAAAAGCCCAGATTTCTGTCTTCTTGTTAAGAATGGAAAGTTCTCATAACACAAGGGTGCACTCCCTTGTGGTGAACATTAGTTGGATTTGAGCAGCTTTTGCTGCATTAGGGGAGCATGCACTGTCCTTACCTGCCCTGCTTCATTTTTTTATTATTTTTTTTGGTCCCCATCCTGGTCCCAGCAGGCATTTGTGTTTGGGACACTATGTCATAAATCCTATGATATTACAATCAACGGAAATGGTGGTTCCAAATGGGAGTCATGTTTGCAGCAAGTGTTCTCTCCTAATTAGCTCATAAGTTCCTTGAGGCAGGGACTGTGCCTTGTGCCTAGTTAATCTTCAGTTCTTAGAGCAACATGGGTCTTGTAGTCACTGGGTAATCAATATTTGATGAATTAATGAGGGGATAAACAAATGAAGGACTTAAAATGACATTTGAGTCAAGCTGTTAATTACTGGGACTGTTTATAGCAGGAAATTTTCTCCTTAGATGGAAAATGGACTTGAGAGGTTTTCCTGAATTGAACTTTGTTGACTGATTTAACATTTTCCATGGTGACCAGTGCCTGACACAAAGGAATCATTGTAATTGGGATTTCAAACCTAGAGTGAAGGTTGGTAGAGTGTGGCCACAGAACATAACAGATATGTAGATGAGTTACATGTGTCAAGATGTAAAGTGAGGGCTTCCCTGGTGGCGAAGTGGTTGAGAGTCCGCCTGCCAAT